>NC_142414.1:22862500-23192142 GCF_059516105.1 Syngnathus floridae | reverse complement strand
CCATTTTTTGCATGTTGACAGAGCACAAAAAGGCTGTGCAATAAAAGGGAGAAGAGCTAAGAGGAGTTCAAAGTCATACAAACATGCAAAGTAATGATAGAAAGAACAGAGAGGGGAGAGCCTGCGAATGAAAGACTGATATCAGCTAGAAAAGGAAAAGATTGACTGCAAAAAGTGAGACGAAGGGGAAGGATTACAGTCAAAGACATGATAGACTAATACCTCAAGATTACAATGGGAACGCTCCTTATAGTTGGATTGGAAATAGTCATGGCGGGTTTGATACGGTGTAATCACTGTTTCTTATACATTGCACATGAAAAAGGCGACACACTTATCCATTTTGGTTGAAGTCTATCCTGACAAAGCTGTTGCACAAGCGTGGGCATATTGCTGCTCTCCGTCAAGCGCTGCTCAACTCTTCAGAGGCCAGTCATGGCAGCAGACAATTTGAAGCACAATTGCTGACATAAGCGCAGCTGCATCAATCTGCTGCACTCACTTACACGACTGCGTGACAATCACTTGTCCCACGTGTACTGTGATTTAAAACTAGGGATTAGCTGAAGAAACCTGTTAGTACATCTGCACTTGACAACAAAACTCATCAATCCCACCCGAAATGAGCAATATAAAACAATATGAGTGGAAAGGAGAAGCTCTCAATTTATGGCTATAAGATCAAGGCTACAAGTGGCCAAAATGAGTTTCTTCCGCAGGGTGTCTGTGCTCTCCATTTAAGATAGTTGTGAGACAGCTTGAGGAAGTGGCTGGGTAGAAGCCAGTCTGGGCTTCCATGCTTAAGGGGCTGCTTCTGTGACCTGAGCGGAAGAGAAAGGATGGAGGACGGACGGATCTACAGACAGATGGACGGAAGCGTCGCATGACTTTTCATATACAAAATTAGAGAAACATTGTAATGCCTGAATGAGCTGAATTTTGATAGAATTGAATAGAATGATGAAAAATTAATGTTCTGCTGTGGAAAATCGGTAAATGACAAGACAAAACTGAAGTATTCACTTAACATGCAACAAGCTACTGTGCTTCAACCTTTTGGTCTCTATCATCTATTTTATCGAAGTGTCAGATGCCCACTACTCCCTTAAAGACACGAGGTGAATTTTTATCTTTTGTGGGTCACCACACTGTGAAGTAAAATGTCAAGTTGAAGACAGATGTAAAATCATCAGTTTCTAAATGTACTTATAAGAACCGATCCCATACTAGTAATTTTCTACATTGTCCTTTAAATATATATAAATAGGTATATTGTGTTGTGACAAACATTACCTTGAAAAAAGTTATCCCTGTATTTTACTTGCTGACTATTTTTTACAGAATATCAATCACAGAGTAAGCAAGGAAATTGTTATACATACTTTTTTGTGCTGATTCAGATTCAGAACTGTAATAATAATAATAATAATAATAATAATAATAGGTAGTAGTAGTAGTAGTAGTTGTGGTATATATTTAGTAATATTAGTGAATTGACTGGTTTCAGCAAAAGGTGGACTTTTTGTGAAATGTCATAGTTATAAATTACGAAGTAAAATCCATATTGCGCAAACAAAGAAAACAAATAAAAAACTTGATGAGTTCTATAAAAAAAAAAAAAGTAGACACTTTTGGAATCAGTTTCAAGAATACATTTAAGGAGAGGCGTTACAGAGAAAGTTCCTACCCATGATGTAGATTTTGTTTCCTTTTACAAAGGGGATAGCTCCATATCGCGGTGTCGGCATTGAGGTCAGCGGCTGCCATTGATCCTTTTCTGCCTCATAAACTCTCACCAGGGCCTGCGGTGTGATGTCCGCCCCCATTCCCCCCAATGCGTACACCTTGCCATCTGCAGGGAAACAGAAATAAAGGGCAGTGATTTGTAAAAATTTCGAGTGAGAAAGTAACGCATCACGGAGAAATGAAACACCAATGTTTTTAATCAATAGGAATAACTGCTAAAACAGAGGCTTCCATCAATGAAACCAAAACTACGAAATGCATTCACAACTTCCTTCCTATGATCACATTTCTTTTTGTCGGTTGGTTATCATTTGATTGTCTATGCTTTGCTTTTACGTAAGTGAAGAAGTTGAATAAGTGTTTCTCGTCTTTTACACAAGTAACAAAGCAAGTACTTTTTCCCACTAACTCACGGCAGTTTTCTCCCATATGATAATAAATATAGTTAAAAGGCCACTAATAACATGAGCAAAACTTGTTTTGGTTTTCTTACTTATCAATAGTGTTCAAGTCCAGAACAGAAACTTTAGTAGTCAAGTATAAATTCTTCTGGCCACCCATGGCTATAATCCATGTCATATCCGGTATTGCGCTTATGACTCATTACCTTATTTCTAGCATAGATGATTAGGGATACTAGGGAAACGTAAAAATGCTCCAGTACTGCAGTGTCAGTAATCATTAAGACTTAAATAGGAGAGCCAAATGCTGAGTGAGTAAATCTGGTAAGCCTGTTGAAGAAATGCAAGGCCGGAAAATCGAAGGGATGGACTGGAAGGAAGGGAAGATTGAGCATGGGGTGAAAAACAGGAGATTGCAGCGTTCCAGATTAGCGGTCCATTAGTGTTTGGAGAGTTGTGACTGCCCAACTGCGAGAAAGAGAGTCACTGAGGGACAGCGGGGATGGCTGCTCAGTCACGCAAACGGATGACACAACCACCAAGCTGTGGTTCAAGCTGTGAAAAATTCAACACTAATAAATCTGTCACTCACCATGGGTGCGATCACCGCAAAAATGTGCATTTACAACTGAGCAGTTTCTCCCCACTGTAAGACAATAAAATTAACAGCTCACTTTGTTTCATGGCACTCTCGACATGGAAAGGATGCTTGCATGTGATGCAAGCTAGGAATTGAAGAAAGTGCCATTCTCTGTTCAGAGAACCTTTTAGAGACTTTTAGTTGTTCGCTTCTCAAAAGAGTCGAGGGGCTGAGGAGACCATCATTTCAAAGGGATACACTTTAGGTCGTAGCCTGTAATAAGCATTCTATAAAGAGCATCAGCTGCATTGCACTCTGCATTTTACATGAGTTGTATTTCAAGCTGAGGATGATGAATTTGGTCTTTTTGTTTATCACCAAAAGAACGTAAAACAAGTCCAGAAACAAAAACTGGTCATGAAAGACTACAGGGCTCTATTTTTTAGACAGTGCATCTGCGTCAGAGCACAAATGCTGACAGATCCTGATTTTTGTGCAAGTGTAAGGCATTTCCCGATTTGGCAGACCATTTGACGCCAAGCTGGGTGTGCCCCTTTGGAGATTTGCCTGGCAGAGTGACAGTTTGGTGGCAGAAAGTCAATCTAAAATTTAGTCACATCACGTCTATGTGTGCAAGGTAGAAAGCTGGTCTAGCAATTTTTGTTATTTTTATCGGGGTGAAGGCAAACAGATACTCCATCCATCCATCCGTCCGTCCGTCCGTCCGTCCGTCCGTCCGTCCGCCAATCGCAGGGCACACAGAGACAAACAACCATCCACACTTGCACTCACACCTAGGGGCAATTTGGAGTGCTCAAATGGCCTACCAAGCATGTTTTTGGGATGTGGGAGGATACCGGAGTGGCCGGAAAAAACCCAAGCGGGCACATGCAAACTCCTCACAGGGAGGGCCAGAGGTTGAATCGAACCCATACCCTCTCCTAACTGTGAGGGTTAGGCTTGGTTGAGCAATGGTTAGCGCGTCCGCATACAGATATTGACATTATATATTATTATTATTATCATTATTATTATCATTTCTATTATTATAATAAGTAGAAGTAGTACAGTTGTAGCCATCCACCTATTCTCTGTGCCACATTTTCTTTGCTTTTCCAGTGCTGGAGCCGATCCCAGCTGACTTTTGGCAAGAGATGGCATACACGCCGGACATCAGATGCAGGGCACAAATAAGTTGCACAAAAATAAATCCTTCACATTCACAGCCATACCTATGGACAATGGTGTAAAGTCCTGATGGTCCTCTGTGGGCAACTGTAACTTTCATGTGGCCTGCGACAAAAGATATGTTTGACACTATATTGTATTATATTAGACTATTAGAATTATCTTACTAAGATAATCTAACAACACTGAATTATTACATTTGAATTATCAACAAATGAAAATGCCTGACATTCAAACTGCCACAGTCATCCGCATATAATTCTCAGTAAGTCTTAGTCTGTGTGTGTGTGTGTGTGTGTGTGTGTCCGCTCCTGTTCTGGCCCAGCCTTGGTTTAATCATGTGCAATCTTCTCTAATTAAGCAAAGCGGGCTCTATTCTTTGCCCATCACCCAGGGAGTCACCATGGTAACCGCAGCGTAACCTACAGACTTATTATGGTGTGGCTGTTTGACGTCAGTGCCTGGCGACCAAATGCGTTATCACCAAGAGGCAGACCAGTGAGTCATAGCAAAGTGTACATGTGAAGCTTTCTATTTTGTGATGTTGCTTCGTCTCCAACGCTGCACTTGAGACGACTCGATCCAATGCTTTGATCCCTCCACATCTTTCATCAGTGGCATCCCACTATTGTCTTTTCGCACCCTCCAACGTCTCCTTTTGGCTATTTAAAACTCCACTTTGATGCCCGTTTTTCCCACTCTTTGCTTAATTGACCGCGTCGTTTGTCCTTTTCTCACCCTACCGTGTCTATACTTTTATTTTCTTATTTCATTTTCCCACTCTTATCTGAAGGGGAGGGGGGGGGTATGGAAAGAAAAACACATCTCTTACATTGTATATAATTATTGCAGCGGTTTTGGAGATAGCACAGAAAACAAGAAATGGCAGAAAATAACAAATTGCTATAGAACAGGTGTTGTGAGTTACAGTTGCCCAGCAAAAAAATGAGGTGTCATTCAATGCAGTTGTTCCATCCATCTGTTCATTATCCGAACCACCTTATACTCTCAAGGGTCACGGGTGTACTGGCGCCTATCCCAGCGGGGTACACCTTGAACTGGTTTGGCAGCCAATCACAGAGCACACTCACAATCACACCTATGGGCAATTTGGAGCGGTCAATGGGCCTACCATGCATATTTTTTGGAATGTGGGAGGAAACTAAATGTGAAATGAGTTTGGATACAGATATCCTGAGGGAAGCTGTAGAAGGAATATAGTCAGAATGGTGCATCTTGTTAGTACTTCTATGTTTGTAAAGGCTGAAATCTGTGTTGTATCAGGTATACCTCATGTTATGCCAAAAAGTGTTCCCAAGTGACTGATGTTTACCATGAGAAAATAGATTTTTGTAGGGCTTAATAAGCAAACACTGTAATTTTGCAAAAAGATCTTCCTTTACATACATTTGAATACATCATTTTACAGAAAAAGATTGAAGCTTAAAATGGTACAATGAGTTTCATTTCAGTTACATGTCAAAAAAAGATAAGCATAACACCTGCAGAAGAAGACAAGAGTGAAACGCGAGTTCATGTTATACGTATATTAAAAATAAAGAGAAAAGAGAACTGTTAATTAGTTTAGCATAAAAGGATGATGGCTGCCTTTAAGCTTAACAAACATTTGTATCTTGTTAAAAAAGCAGATGGTGGATTATATTTAATATAATATAACATTAAATATATGTTATATTTACTGTAAATGATAAAACTGCTGGTGAACTCCCACAGTTTGATATACCAGCACTCATCCATATGATTTGTCAATAGGTGATCAATAAAGAACCCCTATAGTGCCCTTGAAGGACGGTGAGACGGGCATGGGAGCGTAAGAGCTTTCACCTTTTGGAGGATCAATTCTCCTCAGCACATAAAGACAAAAAACATTTTCTCATCATTTTGTATGTCTGGCGTCATTCTATTTTGTGCTTTGTTGGCAATTGCATGGCGCCACAGGAAAGACTTCCCAAATCTGGATTAGTGCGACGGGATGGCGTTAAATGTAGTCACCATATTGTTTGTCCTCTTTACCAAATAATAGTCTTGTCCAATCCTCTACTGTGACATGAATAAGGACTGATGTAGATTTATTGACTTCACCAAAAGTGGATGTGAAGGAGAGAGAATTAAATAGCAGGATGAAAGAAGTGAATTCATCACTGAAAGCAGCTTCCTTCCACCTACTTAATGAAGACAACAAAATCCTATTTGGCCGTCGATTGTATGGGGACCGTCGTGCTAAACGTCACTTATGTTGTTTGCTGGCATTTTCAAATAATAAAAGGTAATCTACCGCATTGTATCCTTATCGAAAACAATCGGAGACTGCGGCCGAGGCTTAAACATTTGTCACCTTAATTCAATAAGGGAGTTTCATGAGGGAACTAGTAAATGGAATAACATGAACACGATAAATTACAAGTTAATCTAAAGAGCTTTGACAGCTATGCAAGTGCCTAGGCATGTTAAATGGGGTTTAAATTGCTTCCACATTCAGCCCCTGACCCTGCCTGCAAAGACGTCACTAATTTCCTTCACTAAGGATTCAATTTATTTTGTTTGTCTCACCCTGTGCGTGTCACATTATAATTGAATTCCTTTGGTGTCATGGACAGACTAAGAGTGCAATGCTGAATATGTGAACGTCTACCAAAAAGCTATATTTTGTATCTTGACATTAAAATGCAAATTTCCTAGTTAATTATTTTAAAACACAATTTAAATTAATTTAATAAAAATATATACATTGTCTTTTTTTCTAATTATTAATAGAAATTATTTTAACCTCTGAATGTTTTTTAACGGTTATGTATTTTTACTTATTGTACAAAATTGGATTAAACACAGAAGTAGTTAGTTTCATTTCCCCTTAGAAGAAACACTGTTTCAAATTTGTTCCTGATCTCATTTCTGTCAGTGTGAGCTTGAACTACGCTTGCATTACCAACAATATTTCTAAGCACAAAAACTTCTCTCACTTAATACTTTGGGAAGATCCCAGCAGTAAACTCATGTGCCCTTTCTTATCTCTTGGCCAGTGTGAAAATGTCATCTGCTTAGATAAACACAAAGCTATGACTGGCCATATTAAACTTGAGTCTGCTGGTAGGAACAGTCTATATAAATGAAGGCAAAAAAAATAACAGCAAAAGAAAGGTACATGTTCTCAGACTTTACTTTGGATTTAGTTTGTGACACCGCAGTAAGCCCATTTTAATACCTTTCACTGCGCCCATAAAAGAAACAATAGTTTCAAGAAACTAAGATAGATACTGTACATCCTTAAATCATCAGTATTCAAGTACCATTCAAACTTTACATGACAAGTTTATTACATGATGACCAATCGCTGTATACTGTAATACAATCACCATCCAAGTGGCCACAAATTCACCCTCTATCAGATAAAAGCTACTTTTACCAATTATGTCTTATAAATGCAATGACAGGATGCCATGTGGCTTTACAGTACTAATTGTTATGTTAAACTGTACACCGCAGTCTTGTCAAATCGCCGAGGGCAGGTCTAGCCCATTAGTTCAAAATTGACTGAGACAGGAACCTAGAGGGCTCATTAGAGTGCTTGTTTGTTTTAAGACTGCAGACACAGTGGCCATTTTTGTTTCCATTTATTATTGAGTCTGGTATCAAGTCTGCAAACTATGTGCTCTTTCACTAAGCTGAACTTGTACCACAAGGATGACTCCACAAATTACATCTGACAGAAGAAAACACACATATCCTCAAAGAATGCTCTTCTTGTATCAAGAAGAGACAACACTGTATTTCTCTGTGTAATGTAAAACATTGGATATCTGTAAAATTTTGAATTGAATGTAAAATTGTATTACTCTCCTAAAAGGTCAACATGGCCAGGGGGCATTGTGATTTCTCAAAAATTGGATGGCAGAGCAACACTTCAGTTATCAGGCTCTTTTCTTGCGGAACCATCTTCCATGTTCACTCTGGAAGCAGCCCCTCTCTCCCTACTTTAGAGTAGATGTCAAAGCTACCTTTCTGGTAGTTAATACAATATATAATACAATACAATACAATACAATACACTACTCAAAAGAAATTGCCCACCTAGAAAAAATACAAAACGTCCCTTTGTAAAAGTTTTTGATGATGCAACCATATTCGCATGGCTGCTCCAACTCACTGTTTCCCTGACATGGGGAAATATGCTCAAATTAATTTTCACGTCAATGTCAATTTGCCACTTGACAAATTTCAAACTGAAGAGGCTAAATGGAGGTTGACAGGATGTTGAAGTGATTGGATGCGTATGCAACTGGTTTGTTATCTGCTGTTTTTATTCATGAGCCCTGTGTAACCAAAGCAGGAGAGAACCTGCCTATGCTCTAAGTAACGCAATAACAGGTTTTATGACAACAGAGCATGTGACTGGGATGATGGATGATGATGAGGCTGATGCTGATGATTACATACAGAGACAATAGCTTTTATGTTGTGCAGCCTTGTCATAACTTGTCATATGACGTGCCAACATGCAAACTTGAACAGTCTTGACAGTCCCACACAGACGCATGAATGTGTACTTACAGACAAATGTGTACTTACAGACACACACGCACACACAAACACAAGCTTACTTCCTGCAGGCGCTGAAAGACAAATCATGTGCTTGACATGTTACATGTTATCATCGGGCAGTGATGTCATGAAAACCGCAATGAACTGCATGGAAAAAGATAGTAAACTTTTTTCCACAGACTGTACAGTCACCTCCACAACTATAGGCTACTCTTCCTATGAAATAGTCTGAATTCCTGATAAGAGTAATCCCGATGCTTCAACACAACAACCACAGAAATAAGGTGAGACACACTTTTATTGTGTTTATATAGCACAACTAATAAAGAATCACTCTTGGAAATGGCTTGTGATAATGGTAGCCCTCAAGATATTGCCTGTGTAATAATATTCAGAAACCGTTTTAGAATGAAACATAGACTTACTACAAGCCAATCAGTGTGATATATGCCTTTGCTCTTCCTGTTCACTGTGCAAGGTGTAATGGGCTGAAAACAAACAATGTATGATCATTAGCCAATGTTCTGCTGAGAATATAGAGAAGTAACAATGCTTCACCAGTACAAAGAATAAAATAGCATGAGTATTAGAAACAAATGGCACTCGTACTGATTACTCCCACGATTGCAGCCCCCAAACAGCATTTGATGGTGGTGTAATTGTGGAAGGGGGTGCCACTCAAGTCCCATAGCAACAATTCTGTTTTGTTTAAACCACATTCTTGCCGAGTATTGCTCCTGAGCACAATGTAACATGGTGCATCTTCTTTGGTCTTAATCAGGAGTGTTAAGTGTTTTCTTTTAAATTTTTTATACAGTTCATGAGTGTTGGTTAACCACATTTAAATGGCCTTGGGATTCACTACATCTCAGTGCATTAGAGCATCTTTGGAATGTTCTGGAACAAGAGGTCCAATATTGACCAATTGAAACAAACTGGAAGTCAAGCAAGCGTCGCAAAAATTATTGTGTTCACCCTTGGAGGTGTCACAATGCCCATAAGTTTAACTAATAGAACGCCCAGTGAATATATTTAAACATTACTGTTCAACCAGCATTGGAGAATTTTGAATTGAAAGCCTTTTCTGTGCTACTAATTTGCATATGTCTGACAGATCTTATTCAAATGAAGAGCAATTAGTTTGACATATCTCTTCCTCCAAACTCACTACACAAGAGAGTTGTGGCTAACATGAGGCTTCAGAGATTCTTGCTGTGATATTCAAGTATTTGACCTTTTCCATAATGAGATGTTTTAAGTTAGAGTGCTATGTGTCTAATTTCTCTTGAAGTAGGATGAAAAAAAGCCTGTATTGTTGTTTTTTGTCATGTTGACAAAATTACATGCCAGAGCACCAGTTTCTCGGAAGACATCAAATTATCAATGCACAACCAGACAAAAACACAACAAAACATCTTCATTTACTTACTGGTGAGAAATAAATTGTGTAAATTCAGGGGGCTCATTTAAAGAAAATCACTCTACAGCACTGTCAAAATGTCTTTTTTTTTTTTTTTTGCTGAAGACATAAATCAAATACTTTTATTTGTAGCTGAAAGCATTGAGAGTGCAGAAAATATTCTAAATGTGCTTTTTCTAAGCTTCAATGAATATCTTATGTTTCATTTTATACACCGTATATCATTTTGCTGTGTGAGGGCCCACTTTTGAAATACATCCAATCCAGATAAATAGTTGAAAAGCACTGATTGTGTGCAAGCATTCTTCATAACAAAACTCCTTTGGAGGCACAATGACAGATCTTATAATACGTAAAATAAGAAAGATAAAACTACCCAGGTGCCCTGCTTACCAAACAATACCATTATCCTAATTGCATACTTATCTAAATGTTTTCAGATTTTTTAAAATTTTTTTTATTGAACTGTATGTTAAAAATGACTTCACTGGTTTCTTTTATATCAAACAGATTGTTTTAGGTTCTGTCAGGTAAAGAACCTAAAACAATTTGTTTGATATAAAAGAAACCAGTGAAGTGATTAAAAAAGGAAAAACAAAATGAACTTGGTACAATCAATTGTTAAAAATGACTTTGGCAATTCTACTCTTAGGCTAATGAGATGAACCCAACGGGAACACCAGAAACAAGTTTGAGGATGTCTTTCAATCCATTCACTAAAATCATTTGCTCACAAACATGGAACACTAACATCCAGGCATCCAATTTTGTACCACTCATCCAATTACTCTAATCCAATTACTCCATTTGACTTCCTCAAATGTCAATCACAACACTAAAACAAACCATTCCCCGACCAGTAATTTCAAGTCTTCGTGAAATTTCCATGCATCTATTTGTTATACCACTTATCAGGGTTTGAACCGACTAATCAGCTTGAGGACGTATTGACTTTGCCACTCCACAATGACCGTAATAACTTGAGGTCGACTAACTGCCACTTATATTTTGGAAATCTCACTGAAATTAAAAGACTGTTACACAGCACAGCATACTACGGTGGTGCCTCACACGCACGGAAATATTTGACTCAAAATGACACTCTCAAATATAACAAGCAAGTGAGTGTAGGACTCTTCTCCATCATCAGGCTGCCAGTGCAAGGTGAGAAGAGACACTGTGCTTGGAGCCCCTCAGGCTCTCAAAGACAGTCACTTTTAATAAACTACATAATCTACTAATCTAAAGATATGTTTTTTCTTTTACATTTTTTTCTCATACGTTTCTCATATTCTATAGCCTGATGGTCCCCACTGGGCCTGGCCGCACAGAGGGACGAACCAAAAAATGTGTCAGCAGGAAGAATGAGTGAGAGAGAGACAGTGTTAACAGTTGACATTGCGATGTTTCTTTTTTTTTTGTTTATCTTCATTTTTTCCACATAGCAATTTGAGACATTCAATCATGGGTAGTGAAGCCTATCCCTGCTGACTTTGGCTCAGAGGCATGAGATAAATTGGACTGGTCGCCAAGAGTCAAAGCCAAGAGTCGAGGATGTTTGGACACCTTATGGAAAGAAGGCTGAATTCTAAATTCAAATCCAAAATGTGCTGTGAGCAACAATCATAACCATTCAACCTGCAAGCTTAAACTCAAAACAGTATAAATTTGGAGGTTATTGTTAAAAGAAAATTTACAGCTCCTGAAAAATACCATGGATGTTCAAGCAAACGTTTATCAGAACTGGACAGTATTTCATCATTTAAAAAAAAAAAAAAAAAGAGGAAACTTGTCATTTGGAGTCCACCTGACATGGCAGCCTTTATCAGAACGTCTGCCTCTCTCTTTCAGATTTCTCACTTGTACGTTGCCTATTTAGACCGAAGCACACATACACCTCAGCCAATGTTGCAGCGCAAATCTAAGAATAGGAAGCGATCAATAATGAATCAAGCTGTTGCAGAGCTCAGCTGCCACCAAGTGCTCCACTATCCATGTAAATCCTTTTTAACATGGATGTAATGAGCAATCGGGGCTGCAAAGAGAGAGCAATGCAGCTGTCAAGATGTTACCATTTTTCCTCAGCACACCTGAGCCACATCACACAATGTCAAAATACTTTTTTTTCTGGTTGGCACTTTGTTGCAGCATGCACTGATGCACCAGCCTATGAATAAACATTCTATTCTGGCGGCTCGATTTTCTTCTCTTTGGTGTCACATCTCATCTTAAAATGAATGGTATCATTACCTTTACACGCCCTTGTACATTTACCCTTCCCACTCTTGCCTGCAGCATTATTTGGTGATATCTAGCAAACAAGAGAAGGTAAAGCTACTGATAAGGAAATGAGATGCGTGTATTCCACAGACAGTATATGCTTGCCTACATTTCATACCACCATTTATAATGAATGCAAACCTGTGACGTTACACATGCTATGTAGGTGCAGTTTATGAATAGCGACGTCTTCAGGGACCAGAGTTTGGCGCTTTCATTATTTCTGTATGCCACATGTCTTTGTATCTGTATTCCTGCATAGAGGGTGTCTCATTAATGCACAAGACAGAGGGGAATGGAACTTTGTTATAAGGCTCGTGAGTCTCTGGTCTTGGTAGATGGCAGGATGATGAGAAGGAGGGAAAGAAAGAGGCAGTTAGAGATTTAGACAGACAGAGCTGGGTGTTACTCATACATCCACACAGACAATCCAGAAATTGACACCCTGATTAAACAGTGCATCTTTGAGTCTCTCCTCGATCGTAATGGCGGCAGTTTACATTCCACCATGCAGGTTAAAAAAAAGGAAAGGTGGAAAGGCTTTGGGTAAAATTCCTAATTACCGTAATTGCCGGACTATAAACCGCACCGGATTATAAACCGCACCAGCTAAAATTCAGGGATATTTCAGTTTTTTTCTTACATAAGCCGCACCGGACTATAAGCCGCACGTGCACACGAGTTTTTTTACAAAGAAAGATAGTACATAGAAAGCCTTTTTAACGTTTTAATAACATGAGTTATTTGTCAGTTTGTTTTGTAGCTTTTACTGTATATAATAGTGTTAAGAGTAAAAGTGATCAAGTCATCACAAAAATCATGAAAAAAATCTTATATAAGCCGCACCTGACTATAAACCGCAGGGTCCAAAATTTTGGAAAAAAGTCGCGGTTTATAGTCCGGAAATTACGGTAGGTGGAATAAATCGATTGATCAATTCACCTTTCTCTGCAAAATCCTTATTTTATCTATAACAATTTGGATTTTTCAAAATGGTTCTCTCTTCCACGTAAAAAGGACGTTTCCCCTTACCCGTCTTTAGATCTAAAAATATTGTAGAAATCCAATCCAAAATGCATTCGTATGCACACTGTCTTCTGTCAAAGCACCAACCTTTGACATAAGCCTTAAATATTCAGTTTGATCCAAATATGCATTACATTTCTGTATATAAGCATGTATGATCCTCCACTTGTAAGTATGAACTGAACTCTGAAGATCTATCACGTCCTGTTCCATTTATCCTCTCATGTATCACATTTTATTTGCAAATTCTTCCCCAGCCATAAGCCTTAACCGTGCACTAAAAGTCGTATCTCGCATCACAAACATTCAGAAAAAGTAAGTAGGTGAGTATTATTTACACATTAATGGAAACCACAAAACATCTCGCCTCAAGCTTGTCATACAATTCCAACTGGGGTAGCCATCCACAATTTACAAGGATTATGTGTGATTGAGACGTCAACCCTTTTCTCCACAGGTCCAATTTCCTGAAAAGGGTTAGATTTTTGCACCTAATGTAAATTTGGATATATCGTTTCATATATTTTTTGTGAAAAGACTGAACTGATGGCTCGATCAAAGTGCAAACTACATCGACCCCACTAATGTACTTTTTGCAACCAGCTTTAAAGATGTCAAGGAAGAATCCGGAATGGTATTGATAATGTCAAAAGACCTCAGATATTTCACATACTTTTACAACTTTTCATCGAAAGCACTATCATGCCCAAACCACCATGAATTGTTCAATTCATGTGCAAGACATGACCTGACCTCCGTGCGAAACAATCACATTGCTTTGGTCTGTCTGTGGTAATTTATCCATGTGAGTGTCATATATGGATCTTTGCCTGCTTTACGGTGCATTTAATTTTGTTCTGCCAGCAGTGAATGTGCATGGGTGCGAGCGGGTGAAATTAATCACACATCCTAAAAGTCAGGTAGCCAGAACATCGCAGCTGTTTATCTTCATACGCTCAGCTCCCATGTTCCTAAACAAACACTGTAATAATCTCAAGCGCTCAAATGAAGTGAGCTTGTGTTTGAGAGAATTATAACGCAAAGCCGTATGCGGAATGCATAATGCTGCGCGGTGATGATAGAAAAAGGAAAAAGACAGAGTGAGTCGAGCAGGACGATGGACAAGCTCAGTCAAACAAGTGGGAAAAACGGGAAGTAGCGACTGGCACACCTTGACTTTATTTATTGGTGTTTTGGGAATTTCTACAGGTTGAGTGGCAGCACACTGAGTGCTCAGTGACTGCGTAAAATGGCAAAAGGTAAAGCAGTGGGCTGTGTGATCAGATATGACATGTGTAGAGGAGGTAAGGGAAAGGGTGATGAGATGAGAGCAGTCTGGACGATATCAGAAAGAAACATGTCAAAGGCAGGCCAAGGAAAAACAACCATGGTGTGGCTCACAGATGCCTTGCTATGATGATGAAAAAGAACATTTTCAAACGATTATGCATGATTAGCAATTATGATGACCACAGCATTTTAACAGGTGTTTAACGTTCCTTTGAAATTCAGAGCCTGGGGCAATCATGCCATCATATTCATAGCAAATTATATATACTTAATATACTGCATACAGTAGAGTGGAACCTCAAATTTCAAATTTAACTGGTTTCCTCTGCCTGTTTGTTACTTGAAAGGTTCATAACTTGAGGTCATGTTTCCCATTGAAATATGGAAATGCAATTAATTCATTCCAGTCCCCCAAAATAAGTTACAAATACATGTTTTTAAACAGAGTGTGGTTAGGGATAAATGCAATAGCATAAAAACAAGTAAAAACAGACTATTAAAAAAGTATGTCAATTTAATGTATAAAGGTTGAACTTCTGCTTTGCAACATGTGGGGATGGATATGTGAATATATTACTTCTACAAAAATGTCCCTCCCAATAGGAATTATTTGTTAAAAGAGATTACAAGCGGTTACACAGTGTTTTGATTTCATTTATTGTTTTTTTTGAAGATTTAAAAGTTATACATTTTAGAGCCTTAATTCCAATTCCGTGAAAGTATGGTATGTTTGCTCAGTTATCATCAGAATATGAAGTGGGTCCATGCCTAATCATAATTACAGTAATCACAATTTCTGAATTGACAAATCTGCCATGACCATAGTTCGCTTATGAGACCTCATGTTCACGGGGGATACACAGGACCGACCTTCAGTTGCCTTCAATTGCAGAGCACATTTTAACACTCAACTATCCACACTAATGGACAATTTATTGTCCTGAAAGTGAGAGGAAGCTGGACTAGCTTGAGGAGGAAGGACCAGCAAGCTCCACACTGGAGAGCGGAAACTTGGATCAAACCCCATACCTCATTTTTGTGAAGCAGATCTGCTAATCATTTTTCCACCGTGCTGCAGACATTGTGTACATAAAATGGCAATGTGCATTAGCACAATGTCACAAAAAGGTATCTCTTTTTTTGGACTCGCGTCACAAGAGCCCAGAGGGCTCAGAAAAGATTCAAAGCAGTTCCACAGATCCACTGGTTAGAAAGTGCAAATTGTTGACTTGCCTCAGGTGCTGGCAGCCCACACTGCGCTATACTGCTATGATTCATTAGCTAAGGTCTTAAAAGTGAGCAGGTTCAGCAGGTCAGAAATAACAACGGTATCATTAGGGAAGCTATACCTCAACTCTGGTTTGTCTGCAAGTGCATGGCTTTTTCATGAGTCATACATGATTTTTGTTGTTACAGGCGCCTGCAATGTTACTGCTGACCATCAAGGGTCCACAAAAAAAATTTTTTTTCTCTTCATTATTAGTTAATACAAATCACAAACTGTCTATTGGATGGGAAGTTGTAATGTGCCAATGCAGCAAAATAGTACAGAGTGTGACTACCTGTCCGCTACGTTTTCCCCCTCTCAGACACTGCATGCACCCCTCGCTGCCACACTCTTCAACACATACCTCACCCGCACTCTGGTTTTTGTTGCCTCTCTAGTCTCAATTCATCACCGTAAGCTGCTCTTATTCTCACCTCCTCTGCTGTGTCAGAGAAAAGGGGGAAACCTCAACCTAACTCCCGCAGGATGCAAGCAGTGCTGTCATGTCGCTCTCATGCACATGCGCTCACACACCCACACACAAGCCCTGCAGGGAATGTCAAGTGACTTGCTGGATGAAAACCCAGTAGAACATTTGAATTCACGAGCTGCAGCAGCGGCGTATGCCCTGCTGCAACATTGTGTACTCTGAATAGTCAGTAAAATGTCTCATGGATGTACCACGGCACAATTTCAAATCTTGCCAACAACTTTTTGCTCATGCATGCTTGACAGTGATGATGAACTGGGTGACCCACGCTGTTTCTGAACCACCATTTTTCACACTGATACCAGAATGAGTACTCAACCATACCAAGTAACAGTAAACAGGTGTTTAGAATTTATCTCAGTCTGACCCCCCTCCCACTTCTTTCAAAAGAAACTGGTTGCGTCCGACAAACCACCAATAGAACATCGGACATCTCGTGACTGTTCCCCGTGTACATTAGTTTTATGCTGACATGTTGACTGCATAATGCTGATTTATAAAGGAGAATGATGAAAATCAGTCAACATCGCCCCAAGTGAATTCACATCTCATTTGAATAAATAGGACACATAAATGGATGATACGTGTGGGTATCCACTAAGCTTCCGTCGCAGCGGGTGGGCTCAGGGAATTGCCCCAGCGGTGTACTTGGCTAATGACAAAGTCACACGGAGCTCTGTGCAGGAGCCCTGCACCTACATCCGCCGAAGCAACCGCTTACAGTGACCATTCTCAGGGATCTTCCTACCCCAGAAGCAAACTGTACCAAGAAATTCAAATTACAAAAGGGCAGCTGTCTTCTGTTGCGATATGCTGTGTTTTACAAATGATCCGATTGGTCAACTAATAGCAGCTGCTTTCGGTGACATGTCGACTACACTGTGTAACATTAAGCTATTTTATTCAAGCGACAACAACAAAAATGAAACCTGAATTCGAAGTGTGTGCTTGTTTGTGTTTGCGTATGTGTGTGTGTGTGTGGGCATGTGCGCGCATCTGTGGACATTTGTGTGTTTGTGGTGGGGGGGTTTAAGCTCCGCCCGCTACTGAACCTCCTGTATTCGTCGTCCTGTATACAGTATTTTGGAAAAAAAATCTAGCCGCATTCCGTCCGCGGTCTGATTACATGCCAAACAAGTACAGCTTTTATTGGCTCACTAAAGGGAATCACAGTTGAAAGAACATTTAAGCTCATTAATGGATTTTCACTTTTCAAAAATTATGTGGCTCTTTATCCACTTATGATTATTATCAATCAATTCGGCTTTCTCAAGAGTTTGCGGAAACAAGCCATTATCAACAAAGTTTATGGAGAAAGAATAAAAATTAACAACCATGGTTATCCACACAGATTCATAATCTTGTTATAATACTAAGTGATACTTGTTCTTATCTTTCCTGCGTGCCATACTTCTACAAACCTCCTATACGTCTCATGTTTTTCCGAGCGAATCATTTATACTTTAGGACTCCGTGACCTCTGAATAGCTGATGCGCTTTAACTGCATCCCATGTTGCTGTAGAGTATTTATGCTCATGAAAAATGTATTACCTGCAATTACAAATGTTCTTTCAGTAGTCACCCAGACAACCATCGATTCTAGCTAAACAAAATCAAACCTATTACTTGATTTGATTTTGTTTTGTAAGAAAATGTACAAGTGAATCACTTGAATCACAAAAGCAATGTACCCACCCATGCTACAACATAATTTACTTGTACGTATAGCTTCTTCTTCTTCTTCTTCTGTCGTATGACTTCAGACTTGCAGCTCTGTTGAGGCGAGCCAGGTCACCGTGTCGTCGTCCAGATCAATCAGGCCTTGTTTGGCATTCGATGGCCGGTGTTTGGGGCAACTGCTGATGATGTGCTCTACTGTCTGGACTGGGTCCCCACACTCGCAGGAGGCACTATCTGCGAGTCCCCACCTCTTCATTGCAGCTCCATAGCATCCAACGCCGGTCCTCAGGCGGTTGAGGGTTGTCCACTGTTTCCGGGACAAGTCCTGGCCAGAGACGTCTATGGGGTCATTGATGTAGTGGTGCAGCCTAGATGGTTCTGCTGACTTACACTGTTCTCTCCATTTGGTCTTGACCCAGGTGGCCTTGGAAGTGTCAGCTGTTGTTGTGCTGAGCAGCTCATGGGCTTGGATGGCAAAGGGGCATCATGACTTTAGGCGCACGCGTCGTGGTGTCTCTGTGACGATCTTATGGAGCAAGTGGGATTCTCGTCTCGTCTGATGTTAGCCGGGGCGATGCCTGCGAGGACGGCAGTTGGTTTACTGGGGTGGCTCGCAGGCAACCCGAGACAGTCCGCAGGGCGCTGTGGAGGGCGACATCCAACTTCTTGACATGGGGGCTACGGCACCAGGCTGGGGCAGAGTAGTCGGCAGCTGAGAACACCAGGGCCAGCGTGGACATGTGCAGTGTTTTCGTTGTGGCTCCCCAGGTGGTGCCGGCTAAGCGGCGCATAAGGGCGGCACGGGCACTTGTCTTCGCCGTGGCACTGTCCAGGTGTTGTTTGAATGTTAGTGTTCTGTCAAGCTTCACACCGAGGTAGGTGGAAACGGGCTGATGCATCAATACGTATAGCTAAAAAAAGACAATATCTATAAAACATAAAATCATTCCAAAGTAATTTGGGTTGAGGGAGACTGTACAGCAATACAGACTCATAACTTACTAACAGACTTATATAAGAGTATGTATAATATCGTGTATTAACGATTGAACATTGTATTCTCTTCTATGCACTGTCAACACTGGGTATCCAAATAACCAATAAAAACGGGGTTGAAAATAAGTACCAAATAAAATACGTACCAAAGCTTCAATTACAACTGCTAACAAGCTTCTAATAAGAGCTGGTCGTGGTGATTTATCTGAAATAGCTTCTGGATCTAAAAATGACAACCGGATATACATGGTTGTCATAAGAAATTAAAAATTCTCAAGAAGAGGAGCTCTAAAATTGCAATACCGCAATGCTTCTTTTTGTTACATGCATATTTTTCAATGTTATGTGACTGAACCTTCAGCCTTTGAGATAGACAGCTCAAAAACAACAGCATAGCATTCACTGTGATCATAATTTGAAAATGTGGGCATTTCAATGTATGTGCGTGCGTGTGTGTGTGCGTGCGTGAGCAGCTCTGTCATGCATATGCATGACCTTACTGCAGCAACAGAAGCAGCAGTGAGAGGATCATTTAATCGTTCCAACACACTGATCCACCAGGGCTCCTCCATCATCCATCTGATTAGCTTCTCAAAGTTCAATCCGCACACACGCAAAATCATATACAGTACTGTGATTGGCCTATATTGTTTCTGTGACATATATTTGATGCGAATGTCATTAATAAATCATATATACTGCTATACTTTCCTCAGCTCCATTTCTATGGATATACTAGTTACGGTTGAAAATGAACAGAGTGGTTGAGATGAGTTAAGGAAATATAATATGTAGTATATAGTATGGCCAATTAGATGGATGAATGTTTAATAGAAGGTCCTAGTCTAGTTTCATTACCGTGGGGGTTAGTTATAGGCTTTCTCCCCACACCAAACCGGAAAATCTTTCAACCACACAGAATGACTTCAGTCCACAAAAATCTATTCTTCACCGGTCAAGCAAATGCCAATGCAAATGTGGTGCAATAACTCCAGAACTTCCCACTGTAGAATTAATAAAGTACAATAAAACCCCTGGACACCTGAATTTACATAAAGGCCGTTAAAAATAATTTGTCATTTTGCCTTCAGACAGAGATTATTAATTTTATGTATGGGACGTAAATGCATAGGTGACAGAGTTTTGAGTTTAGTGCCGTGTACATCGGAACGCAAGCACTCTTTCTCCACAATAAGCTGGAGTTCACTGTGTACTGTACATATAGTACAGTTGTGCTTCAATTATGTACTATAAATAGTAATATTCAAATATATTGTGCATGTTTTCAAAAATTCCAAAGCTAATCTTTTTTTGATGGTTTACTTTGTGACATGCCAGATGAATGGCGACAAATTTGGCCAACACAATCCCTTCCTACAAATGTAAACGCGCTGACAGCTTGGCCAGTAGGACCAGTAGGAGGATGAAACCACCAGAGGCTCTACTACTCCATGTGTAGGCGTTGTCTTAGCTCATCCGAGCACACACCATGTAAACATGACGACTGGAAAGCAAAAATCTTCCTGCTACGGCTCTTCTCGCTCTGGTCACAGCACTGCACACCTCGCTACCCCAACAGATTTATGCTTTTTACACATAACATTAATGGGTTTTAGCTTTTTGCTTTCACCGAATTATGCCGGCAGCCAATTTAAAAAAAAACGATGACTGCGTTAGTTCCGGGTTTTATTTCTCCAGAAAGCCAACAGTGGGTGGTGGATATTCTATTCTTGATTGTGTCGCAGTCAAACATAGAACCTCAAGCATGAGCTGTTGATGTGAAGAAATGTGACAGCCACCATTCGAAGGAATGTCTTGACTGCAGGGCAGTGTCACTTTCACACACTGTGTATACGTGTGTATGTGTAAGACGTGGGAAACAGGCCCTTGAGGACCCAAGCTTGACATAAACCTGAATTAAACAATGTAAAATGAAGCTAAATCAATTCACGTCTCTCTTGTTCTTGAGTGTCATAGCTCCAATTACATTACCTTCTCCCCACTGATATCGTGTAAACTGTTTATTCTTTCTTTCCTCCCACTCGACTGTCACATGTACAACTTCCTATATGCTAATTCAGAGACACACACACGCACACACACACAGACATGCACACGAACATGAGCTGAGATGGTCTGCTCAAGTCTGAGGAATGAATAGAAGCATCACTATGTTTACTCATCTACTGTGGACTGTTTGACAACTCTTCTACATTTACACCGTGCTGATGCGCAAGCAAACACACAAGCACTCACACACACACAAGCACACAGACACACAGACACACACAAGCACACAGACACACAGACACACACACACACAGAGAAATATCCTGTATTTACTGTATAAGTTCACCAAAAAATTCCTACATCGAATGTATCAAATGTATTCACAAATACAACCTCAGGACTTTTGTGCAATTTGCATTGAGCCTGAATCTTAGTTAACCGGTCTCCTTTTGACTTATGAGTGGACATTGATTTCTGCACCACTCAGTTTTAATTACACTTGAGAAGACTCCACTCCAGGGATGCTGGAGAAGGTTTCTCAGTCAATCAACCAAGCATCTTCGCCCCACGATCGAATTAAGTCTAAAGGTTCACAGAAAGGACTTTTGGTCTGCTGCTTTTTTCCATTGTTGGTCTTGTGTCATGACAAATTTGCATCAACATATTCTTTATGAGTCCGAATTACTCTTTTTTGTTACATGATATCTTTTCATTTATTTATATAGAAGGGAGCCGTATGGCTTGAGTGGTTAGCACATCTAAATTTATAAAACATTTTTTGCCCTCCAAAGATTTCTATGATTAAGGTTCTGTTTGAACAATTATCATATTATCATAAATTATTAGAGTTACATCTGTACACAATTGATAATTATCTACAATAGATATAGCTAATAGGTTATTTTATTACATTTTATATACCACTGTGAATTAATTATAAATGAGATGTACTGTGCACTGGATTTCTCTGTTGATTATGTTTATGCTTCTGTTAACATTGGTCACACTGCTTTATTAGCAATTAAAAAGTTTTGATAAAATGTAATGATACTCAGCTAATGTCTTAAAAGTGGCATAAAATACAAAGAAACTTCCACTGAATAACAATCCCATCTCAGTGCAACAATGCAAGCTGAGACGATTGTTTTCTTAAAAACATTTATTATTTATTTAGCATTATTTTCTTAAAAGCACCCAAAAGTAAAGCCAACCAGCAAAGCTTTATCTCAACTTGTATTCTCTCCACTTAATGTAGCATTATGTGTACCTTTCTGCACTGTGGTGGTGCCCATGGACGGCTGCCCCAGGCTAGCTTTCGGTTCCCATTTGCCCTCATCTGGGTGAAAAACTTCCACTGATGCCAGCGGGGTCTGTTGCTGATTCATTCCTCCCAAGACCATGACCTGCCCCCCCAACGCCACAGCCGCGGCACCCGCTCGCGCTGTGGGCAGAGGTGGCAGCTGGCTCCATGTCTGGCTCTCCACATCAAGCACCTCCACGCTGTCCAGGGGCATGCCGGTCTCACTGCAGCCCCCCAGCACGTAGAGCAGGCCTTCGTGGTAGATGGGGGTGCAGTAGACTCTGCGCTGGGACATGGGGGGGAACTTCTCCCAGTGCAAGGACTTGACAGGACTCACTGCCATCTCCTGCACAGGCATGTCTCCGAGACTGATAAGAGGGGGGACACCATCACACACCGACCTGAAGTGAGGAAGGATGGAGGAGAGAGTGTGAAACGGTGGGAAGTACAACTGAAAACTGTCATGTAATTCTTTGAATAGTCTATTGCTCAATTTTGCTAACTTTAAATTTAATTCCATCCTTCTAAAATGGATGGCTGGATGAATACCTAACTTATTTGAGCAATTGCTTGTAACTATAGTCGTGTTTGCCAACCTTTGCTCAAGCAAAGCATATTGTCGGCCACATGACACATTTGGCTAAGCCATGAACACGTGTTTGTATTTTTCTATTGATATTGTCACAAAAACTTCAACTAGATGGGAGGAAGAAGACCCAATAAAAATACCAATGTGTGTTTTAAATATTGTTCATTTTCACCAAACATTTAAATATGATTGGGTTAACGATATGGTTTAAATTACAACAATGACACACCACTAAATAAAAAAAAAGAATATATGATCAGGGCTCTCTATACGATTTTTTTTTTTTTTTTAAATCGCTGAACAAGATAATCAAATGAACAGTAATAATAAAAACATAACAATATTAGTTTGGCATAGGTTAAAAGCAAAAGCACGAAGGCATCCAGGAGAGGAAGTGTAGGACAGAAGAGAGGGAAGTGGAAGGTATAAGAAAGTAGGGGATAAAAAACTGTGATTCTCACCTCTCTTCCAGATGTCACGTCCACCCCTATATAAATATTTTATTCCTACGGCTGTTGGTTTGTGAGCAGCAAAGCCATCTGCCCTTCACAAATTGTTTCACTCCTTTTCTCTGGCTGTGTCTTTCCCTAAGTGTGTCTTGCAAGGAGCTTATTTGGACTTGAATATATCCTTCAAGGAGGGTGTCTTCAGGTTTAACGACTAATCCCACAAAACCTCAAGCAGCAACCAATCTCAAAAAAAGGAAATCAGGAGGGGTCATAGTTTAAAATAAAAACTTCACAAGAGCAAATAAAAAGTTCCCCGGACGTCCAAAAAGGCTTCTCCTACCTTAATTAGGCAACGTCTCCATATCCTGGAGGAATATCGTCTGACTCATAAGAGAGCACACGCACGCAAGAGCTTTGGAGAAGGTCCCTCGATGAGGGCCAACCTGCAAGAACACACAGAAACATGGTTTGGAATGATGAGTCACAGGATAGAAAATTGTCTAAAATGAGGAGGAAAAACATCAGAAATCTTCATGAAAAGACAGTGGGCATGTTTTTACTGGATGCAGTTTTTATTCAAATGACCTCAAGACATCCGATACTGTTGATCACCCCCCTCCCCCGATGCAGTTACTAGGGCAACGTATGAACCATTGTTTGAGTGCTGTATTTGGGGCCACCTGAGACATTTACATAATTCAGCTGAGATGTGTTTAAAAACAATTCGGCAACATGTATCACAGACGATGTTGTTTAACAAATCAAATTGGAAAGATGGATGATGGGACCGGTTTTGACAACATGAGTGAAATACAATATTCCTTTTTTTTATGCTTTCAACATGTTCTTACGTCTCATTACATGAGGGAGGTTTGCGTGTTTATCTTCCATTCATTTTGAAACTTCTGTTTGAGTGTCGTTAACATATTGCTTGACTCACTGCATGTTACACCGCTAACAACCACCAATTCGGAGTTCACGACAAAGGCATACGTGAAAATTACAATAAGCGGCTGATTTATTGATCGATGTTGTGGTGCACACAATGTTTCATCTTTAAAAGAAAGATATTACAAGTTGTCAAATGTTGAAAAGACACAGAGCAGAGGGGGCAGGCGCAGATGAGCAAAGAAAGCTCAAGAAAAAGCACAAATCCTGCTTCCCCTGTGGTGCCCACGTAGCAGTCTAGTCAATTTGTATTGTGGGCATGACTTTGGTGAAGTTGGAAGAATTAAATGAATGTCTCCTAATTCAGTGTTAGCACAGGTGCAGTGGGAGCTAGGCTCTTGACTCTTGTGTCTCGTTAGACGATTAAACACTGTTACTCTGATAGTCAGTTGGCTTGAAGAAGAGAGATAGCTGTTATGCTCGGGGTTAACTTTGGTTTATACAACCAAAGTACTATTTGAAATTCAAACGTTTTCTACAATAAAAGGATAGGCTGGCATGTTAATCGATAAACAGTCAAAGACTTTTTGAAGGCAAAGAAATGGCCAAGTCAGTAATGAGCTCGTCAACAGAACTATGTTTCTCAACATGTATTGAAGCAATGCACATATTTAGGGGAGGCGTGATTCAGTGGTGGTCATCTCCCAACCAAGAGGTTGAGGGTTTGATCGCCAGTCATTGTGACCATGTCGAATTATCCTTGAGCAAGACACTGAACCCCTAATTGTCACAAGTGACCACACACTGGATTGTTTGTGACTCAACATTCTAAACATCACGATCATATTTATAAACGTGTCACTAGTCCAAATATTAACCCCCGGAAACAAAATCTAATAGCATGTATGCGTGAAGTCTGCATGTTACAGACTACTCATGTGATTTCCTTAACTTTAGCTCCTAAAATGACGGTTTATTCAATGCATGTTTTTTTTCTTATAAAATTATGAACATCATGACATCATTCATTCATTCATTCATTCAACTTTTTTGGCACACACAATTTACAGCATTGTAACACTATTGTTATTTTGTTTCCGACAGGCCAAAAACTCCCTTGTACTTCTGACTTTGTACCGTATTTAGACTACCAAGAGACCCAAAAGTAAAATTGCACAGTTTTCAGACCGATAATGATCTCTTGGAGTGCTCCGTCTGCCACCAGCCCTCTCTGATTTTTTTGGCAACCATGAAAGAGATCTTTCTGAATAGGAAGCACGCATCCCTGAAAAGGCAATGTACACACTTATATTCACAAAAAGGAGCTTAGAGATTTAGAAAAGAGGTCGAGCTATTTTGAGGTGCCCATGAACTTTTCCGGAACTAAATTTAACAGTGGTAATGAAAGCTTCCGGCCGAATAGCTGCACAACAGGAAGCGAAGGAACAAATGAAAAATGCTAAAAATGATTATTGGAGTTCCCAGCATGAAGTGCCGCCTTGTAGATCACGGGTGGCCTTACCCATTCTATGGACTTGCTGCCTGTCTCATTGCATTTTCTTCCAAAGAATCAATACAAGGAGAAAAACGCACCATGACTAAGAGGCAAACGGGACAAAATGTTAAGTTCACAAACATGGATTTGAATGCATATGCCATACCAAACTCATCAATTTACTTATCAAGACGTTCAAAACAGAAATACCAAATTAGAGAAAAGTCCAAATGCTTTGCAATGCAGTTGTTTCACTCCTGAAAATGAATAACGTGAAGCCACTGTTTACTATTAAATTTCCTGTTGCCATCCTAGACAAGCTTAAAAGGACTATGTTAAAAACCAACAAACTAAAATGCTCCCAAACACTACCAGATGCAAAAAGAGCAAGACCAGTGCTGAAAATAATGAGAAAGAAAGTACAAAAATTTAAAGGCTGCCTTTAGACAGTATGCTCAGGCATCTTCCTAATGAAGGAGCAGTGTTTGATAAACAAGGGAAATGATGGCCTTAGTAAGAGTCCGAGATGGCCAAGAAATGGCGCACACTGCACAGACATCCGTGAGAGGCCAAGTCAGCGGCTGACTTATGGCATCAACTTTCCTCTCCAAAAAGGAAGTGTGGCACACTCTTGAGACGTGCTTGCATAACAAAAGGTCAAATATGTTTACATTTTACTTCCTACATTCAAAGAAGTAGTCTCCTCTCC
Source organism: Syngnathus floridae (assembly GCF_059516105.1). Classification (NCBI taxonomy): domain Eukaryota; kingdom Metazoa; phylum Chordata; class Actinopteri; order Syngnathiformes; family Syngnathidae; genus Syngnathus; species Syngnathus floridae. The sequence goes on along the minus strand of NC_142414.1, from coordinate 23,165,777 downwards.
AAACTGAAAAAGTCAAGGCCTTTAGTACAATTGAAAAATAAATAGTGTGCCAACGTATGTATTAACTCATTTAGGGTGGTCCATCGTCAAAGCTGTTTTTGACAGAATCCATCCATCCATCCCAGTCTTACTCCTTTCTGGTTGCTACAGTCCACATATGGAGCAGAGGTTTGATGTTATCATAATTCAAAGGAGAATTGCATCAACTTCCAGATCTCTCTTCTTAAGCTTATTACTCTCCATCACTCTCCTGAGATCTTTTCATATTTTCATTACTTGAGTCTAATGGATCCCAAGGCAACAAGAAGTGAGTGTCAGGCATTATCACCAGGCCATGTTGCACTTAGTGTATATGAAGTCGCTTTGAATTCAACTCAACGATGTGTAGTCTCCACAGAGCAGTCATGGACTCGAACACTAAGAAAAATCCCCTGGAAATAGCCTCGTTCGTCTCAGATGTGATTAGCTAGAGCACATCGATCAATTCAAGATTGTGCCTTCCTGCTGTGGTACAAATCAGAACATGAACTTTGATTGCGTTTTCCTGATTGAAAATCCTACAGAATCACATAGAATTTGATCCTGTGCAATTTAAGTGGCACATTGAATGACATTACACAGGACATTATGTTAACAGAAAAAGAGCAGCAAAATGTTGTCACAAGCAGCATTCAAGTCTGGTAGCCATGCAAACATACGCGAAACTGTCTTGGTGATATCTGCCTATGACCACTCATGAGATTTTTTTTTCTGTAGTCCTGATACTGGAATCCCCTTACATCATACCATAGCAATTCTGGTTCGATAAGGAGCATGTCATCACATCTTTAATCAGGACTTTTTATCACATGCAATATGTGACTAGAGGGGCAAAATAGCACTTTTGTGTTACATAAGCCTACATGTCTGAGCATGATCACACTGATGGGAAATTTGTGTCATCTGAAGTATTAAGATATTGGTATGATTGTCCAGCAAAGATTGCTGCAAGCAGCTGTCTGCTACGAACAGTGTCCACATGATCCCAAGAGGTATTATAGGTTAGAACAGAAGAAGAACCTTGCCGCCACAGTATACATCACTTCCAGGGTAAACGCGACGACAAGACCAAACCAAAGGAGAAGGATGCAGGACATTCGCAGTCTGCTTCATGACTGAACCTTTTGCATCCTTCTGTCACGGGTTGATTGTGACTGACCTTAGCAACCATTTTAAATACCGCCAAAGTGGGAGGGAAATCCAGGAGCAAATCTTAAAACTAAACATGAACCAACACATCATTTGGAACCTCATAAAAAAACAACTCATATTGTAGCTTGGCATTAATTTAAAACTGCTCCAAACGCTGAGCCAGTGAAAGGGAAGTCAAACTTGTGTAATATTACATGATTAATAGCCACAAGTTCAATCTGTGGCTATATGATCAAATTAGACAGAGGCAGGGCAGAGTTGTTCCCTGTGAGCAGCATAACCTTGATATGCTACATATGAGGAGAGGAAGGAACAAATAATCTTATTCATGGTGATCATTCTTTTCCCCAATATAATTAACAGTCTGTTCCCTGATTACAAGACTACTCATTCGCTTTTCACATAATTCATGAAGGTAATTACAGTGCAAGATGACAAAGAGAAGAATATGAGCAAACGTGCTAAAAGTAAATTTGTCCTGGCTGCTTCAATTTCGCTAATAAATGAAAGACAAAAATGTATCTTTAAGACTAACTTCAACAGACGCTCTACTCTATATAAATGAATTAGTATTCAAATAAAACTGAAAATCTTTGAAGCAATTCTTGAGCATGCGTCTGTGAGACCTCACTTCCTATTCTAACATTATAAGGTGGAAAAACCTCCCGTTTTTTTTTTTTTTTTCCCATTTGGGCATGCAGGCCTTCAACAATTGGATGAGAGTATGAAATGTTAATTTTTTTGTATCCATATTCTGTTTTTGCTACAATGTAAATTTGAAGGTGGCCCAAACATCTGAACAGCCATCAGGTGATTAAAGCTTATGAAATGTATGGTCACCCAGCCAATTGTCAAAGTGTAGAATTTCTTTTGACCAACAATGCTATTACTATGGGTTTGATTGTTTACCAGAAGTCATTTAGAACTGGGGAGGATTTGTTCACTGTTATTGGTGTGTCCGACCTGATTTGCCGTACTGCTACTTTATATGAGCTGTATGAAAAGGATTTAATAAAAGAAAACTGTTTTGATTTAAAACTTTGTAACATGTTTCATTTAAGATAATGAGTTATTGTGTTTTTATTCACGCAGGTCTGGTTGAAATTTCCCCCCCCAGAATTTTACAGTGATTTGGAAAACAGCTCTTTATATGGACTTGGCAGCATCAGACTTTATAACGCACTTGGGTGATTTTGTACAACATTGCCCGCATGGCAACAGAAAGACAAAATAGCAACCAAACAACTGAACCAGATAATTGTGGGGGGGATGCATTGAGCGACCAGAAATGAAAAGCGAGATATGCGAAATTGTCACAGCTACACAACAGCAAAACAAAATGACATCCCGTCGCTTTGTCAAATGGCCACTCTCGGTTGAATTGTTTCCTGGCAATTGAATGTTTTCCATCTGTGCCACCAAGAGGCAACAACGTGTCCCAGAGGTTGAACATCCAGTCCGTTGCTCCGCTGCCTGTCTCCACGGAGACGGCCTAGCTCACATAAGTGACACTGAATGACAAAGGCATTCTCCACTTCATTAATGAATTTGAAACCCCACACTGCTTGTTTCATTGACATGCGTAGCAGTTAATCTGCCGGACGTAATCCTCCTCATCTTGGCTGGCCGCGTAACAATTGATGGGGTATTTTTTAAACGGAGAGCTGCACTCATCTGCACTCAATTCCAACCTTTCAAACTGAGTGACACCGTCGAAATTGTCAGATCCAATTGAAAAATATGAAATGGTTTGTTCAAAACTATTACATGCGATTCAACAAACTTGTCGACCAGCAACTGACTGTGCATAACCTGTTGTGATCATGACCAGTGTCATCCATTGCCATCAAGGCTGGCAAACCATTTATCAACCTAACAAAGTCCCAACACATTGTCATGTGTCATGCCTGAAACAGTTTTGCAGCAGAACAAAAATAGAGAATGTCCAAAATGCATTACAAAGTTTGGTGCTAAATTACCAAGTCAGGATCCCCTGTGAACATTCGTGTTTTTTAATATAGTCAGAAAACAAAGGAACTCACAGGAGAACATGCAAACTGCACACGGAAAGATCAGAGCTGAGATTTAAAGTCACGAGAATCTTCCATTGTGATGCAATTGTGTACAATACATTCATCACCCTGTCTTCTTAAACTAATAAGAAACAATCACATTATTTGTCACTCTTGGCTCAGGGCTGCCATTGATTTGTGTGCGCAAAGCCAGAGGAGGAGGCTTACACTGTCTAGGTGCCTTTAATACTATGAATTCCTTTTTGATTATGATCCCCACTATTTCTCCTCCTACAACTATAATGAGTTTTTTTCCTTTTGAAATGATAATGCTGCCGAAATGTTGCACCCTTACAAAAAAGGAGTCGCTCAGCTATATCATTTTTATGCTACTTATGCAAAATTTATAATACTTCCAGCTGTTTGTCACATTTTCATCAAAATGCTGCAAGAATCATACTGCATTGTTTAGCCATGCTGAGTAAGTAATACAACCAATCAGGCAATCAAAAGTTCTTAAGCTAACAAATGAGCCATTTGTTACTTATCACGATATTCCTTGATATTTGTATTGTACGCCATGTCATCAGCAGCATTTCATTTTTTGTGTGTGGTTGGCTTGAACTATGAGACAAACAGATATTACGTATACATAAGTTAAATACTTGAATTGGACCCTCAACGAACGCACAATTTATTAGTTGGAGCTGAAGAGAATGCACGTTGGCAGATGTCACACACAAAGCATTAACATACTAGCTGCACTGTACATGACAGGCTACATAAGACTGCAGTGTTCTGACTCCATCTGTTCATTTTGTAATTCCACAAATCAATCCAATTTTTAATCCATAGCAAAATCACAGTTACGTGTCACAGGTCAAACACACACATGACCTACTAAGCCAGTGGACACTTTTACTTTCATTTGTGCATTTATGCTGAGGGACTAGAGAGCAAGGGAGCTTACGGGCGTTCTCTCAGAAAAAGACATGACAAATAATGCCAGTGTGAAATAAAATATAGAATTTCTTAACAAGCGGAGAAAACAACCAAGTAGGTCACAATGCAACATCAAAGCTTCGGAGTGATGGAAAAAAGATGAGTTGTAGTATGAATTGTGAAAAGTGATGTTATTCATGACGGAGTCAATCAGGACTTATGGCTTGAAGTGCCATAAATGACTGAGAAAAGAAGAGGGAGCTCACCATAAATTCATAAAAGTCGACGAGATTTAGTGGAAGAATTATGGCTGCCTCGTTCAGTTCGACGAAAGTCAAAATATTAACTAAACTACGGGTAATGTCTCACGGGTACAGTGGCCGTGCGATAAAATATTGTTAGATGAATAGCTTTCTGGCAGCAGCATTCAAAAGTGAAGATATGGTATGGGATAAGAATTAAGTGCAGTAAAACAAATATATTCAGTCAATCAAAAATACTCAAGGGGGGCAGAATTCATGAGTGACTTCTTAGCTTCTGAATTAAATTATTTTATACATGCTCACTTTATTTTCCTCACGTAGTATGTATGCCTGCACACCGGATGAGGCATTATGCTCCTTTACTTGCACTATATGTTTTTTTTTTTGTTTGTTAATTCAGTCTATTTACATTCGAATTAGTCAATTCTGGTCCACCCGATACAGACCAATACAGATGAAATGAGGAGGAAAAATAACAATTACATGCAGTCGAGTGTAGTAGTTCTGTGCCCAGCCATAGCTGTCGCCATGGAGACAGTACATTCATTTATCTTTACTTCACAGTAAACATTTATTATTTTATTGCAAAGATGGCATCTTGTCATGTAAAAGTACTTCGAGCCATACGTATGAGAGTACAGGGCGCAATCTGTGGCAGCCATGACAGTTTAGATTGTACAACTCCAGAATTTGAACTGTGGTATGCGTAAAGCTGACCATGCATGTGGTGCATGCGCATCATCTTGTCATATTTTTCACAGTGTTAGTTCAATATAAAAGTATTTGTGGATACAGCAAGCTACACGAAAATGATGCCTCACTTAAACTATGTATTCCGACCTTTGATTCACCTCCTTTTAGAGTGTAAACACTTGGTCTTTCTTATTCTTGCCCTCACTCAAGCCCAGTCTGTCACAGTACATCTGGCTATGTTGCTTTATAGTGCCCAACTGCGGCATGAGCCACAAAAAGGCCATATGGGGACATTCAGCTAAGTTTTCCCCACATGGCTCAGCAGCTTCCTAGCAGTGTTCTTCCTTAAATAGATGGGAGGCAAGACGAAATTAAAAAAATGGAAAAAAAAACACAAGGGAGTGTAGATGATGAAAGAGAAAATAAACAAACAGAAGGTCTGGGAGGGTAGTGAAAAAAAATTAAAGCGGGTGGTAAAATATATTTACGCTGGCAGAGGTGACTTCCTAGATGGCAGCTGAGGCAATGTAATTTTAAAAATGACAGGAGGTGGTTAGCTTGAAATTTAGATTCTTTAGAGACTTTAAAAAGAAAACCTATTGTGAACTTTTTTAATTGCTTGTATAGTGTCAACCAAATATTTTTCTATCTGCCCTTTTAGGACTTTTTTTAATCATTGTTTTAATTTTGAAAGGGAAAAAATGGACGAGAAGTAAGGAGGAAGTTGAGGATGATAAAGGAATGATGAGAGTTAAGTTAAGGCTTCATTAGTTAGGAACCATTTTGTTATTGTCAATGTACATATTCTAAGGGTCTGTTTGGAAATGTTTTGATGCATTGTTGATGGTTGTCTTTAAATAGGGTATTGTCATATGATACTATTATTGACAAATTTGCATGCTAATATTGTAGAGTGTCCCAAGTAAATCTCAATTAGAAAAATGAACAAACTTTTGTTTACAAGTGGGGGCTATATCGGGCTTTTTGTGTGGGCTTTTTGATGGCTCTAAACTTATAATCATGCTTGATTAGTCGGGTCACAAGCTTACGTTAAATCATTTATGAGGGTGTTAATTAGGGCCACAACCCAATTTTAAAAACATCCCCTCAGCTGGTCAAAGCTGCGTGCCCTCTTTACCACCGCAGCTTCAGTACCATCGCAGCCTCAGCATGTAATGGTTGCTTGGCAACCAGCAGCAGGGCATCTCAGCCGACTGGTTGGTTATCTGATACTACTTTTTTTTTTGTTCTACTTGCAGTCTACGTGTGTCTATGTGTTTTTATACTGAGTAGAATGTAAAATGGATGCATAACTATAGAATGGGTGATTGGGGATCTGGTAGCTCTGTGGTGTCACTTAACACTTAAAATACTGTTCACAACTCAAGCAACAAGTATTCGAAATTTTTTTTCCCTTCTTCTGATAGTGTTAAGGCCACTGCTCAACATTGATGGACACAAACATTAGAAAAACTATTGACTTAATGTATAGAAAATTGGAGGCTCCATGTCAATACACTTCACATCTAATCTAACCGGTGTTGGTCTGTATTTACAGCTGCCTTGTCATTTGATTTGTCAGCCATATTTTGCCAGGTTTTTACAAGTACCTATGGGAGCGTCATGTTCCCCTGAACTCGTGTGAATTTTGTGGTGGCAGCACTCAAACGAAACCATCAAAGGACACAGTTGCCACGAACGGATGCATTGCTGCGCCTCTGGCAAAGTCAAGATAAAGCACACAATTCCAAATGGCAGGCATGTGGCACGCAGCCAACTCTGGCATACACGCGCATACACGCGCACACACACGAGCGCGTAAATGTAGAAGCAATCATTCGGAAATAGTAATTCGCTCCAAAGCTGGATTGTTTGCTGTGCACTCCAAACCGTTATTTTTTGCCACTTAATTGCTCAGTCGTCAAACATCGCCTGCAAATGGTGATTTTCTCCTAAATCTGTTTGTCATTTCTGCATAATTCCAACTGTGCATTTTTTTTACCGCTTTAATTTGAGAATTTTACTTTAAAGCAGCATTAAGCGTTTTTCACACACAGAAGATGGATGTTATTCATCCACATACTTTATTTCCTGCATAATATCTCGAGGACCAGGGATATTTCACCGGCGGAAAAGGACTTTGAATCACAGTTAGCAAATTAGTAGTAGTATGCTACGAACCGAGAGTGTTTAAGTGAAGATCGACGTGTCCCCTGGGAAATTGGAAAATCAAGAGGCCATTCACTTGAAAACTAACAGCTTTGATTTGGACAATGATATTTCTGATTCTGACCTTTGATGACTAGATCTACAGTATAACGGTATCCCGAATATAATAGAAGTCTCACAAACAAAGTATGTTGTATCGGATCAGATATGTGACATCACCGGAACCAGAGTTTTGTTTATGAGCTATTTGTACCACTGCAAGTCCACTGTGACAAAAACTAACATTTTTTTTTTAACTTACCCAGAAAAATCCAAAAACACTTTCTTCACATTCACATTGTCAAGTGGAGCTCTGTGAATTCTTTCCAAATACTTGCTTGTTTCTAAATGATGGCTTTATTTATTTAGGGAGTAAAATCCAAAGCTTTTTGGCCCCATGTGAAAAAGTGATTTCCTCCTAGACCTAATAAGTGTTTATTACCACTCTTGGCAGCAATAACTGAAATGAATCGTTTGTGATAACAGGTGATGAGTCTTCCACATAATATGTAGGAATGGTGGCCCACTTTTATTTGCAGAAAATATTTTAACTCGGTCATATTAGAGGGGTTTTTTTCTTCATCAATTGCCCATTTAGAGCAGATCATAGCATCTAAATTGGACGAAAGTCCGGACTTTTACTTAGCCCCATCTTAACCTTCATTTTATTATGTATTTTTAAGACATTGAAATGTGGATTTGCTAGTTTTAACAAACTTAGTCAATCAAGATGATTTTACAGTGAACACAAAAGTGGTCATTTTAGTGTGTTGGTGCAAGCACTGAACACAACAATAACATTCTTTACACCATACACAAACATGTCAATGTCACAGTGTATCATGCAAATATGATTCCAGCAAGATGTGAATATAAACTGAGATGAAACCGTGCTGATCTTGCAGGATAAAATTCCCAAATTTCGGAACTGATACATGGAATGTCATTGTTTGAGAAGTTTGATGCTGTTGAATATATACAGTATGTGCTCTGCGATTGGCTTGCAACCAGTCCAAGCACCACATCTGGCCTGCACTCAACTAGGATTGACTCCGGCTCACCAGAAAACCTAATGAGAACAAGTGCTACAGAAAACAGATGCATAGATGAAAATGATTGCTCTTACAGCTGATAAAACTGAGAAGATAATAGATCATAAATTGACATTATCACTTCCGCATATGGCCTCCTTGCTGCAAAGCTCTCTTGTTGGTGTAAAAGTCAACATTGGCAGCTAGGAACGTCCAAACTGTCCACTGCATGCATCACACTTAATCTTCTGATGGGAAAGTTGGCTCCATTCCACACTCATCCACCCAGGTTGATGTCTGCAATGTCCCCTTGTGTTCTGTTCATGTGCGCGAGTGTGTATATGAAATTAATATGAAACAATCACATTTTAAAACACTAGGTTCCACACTATGGCTTCATTTGTCAAGGTGTGCATGACAACATACACAGCACGTGCGTTTTGTTTTCAAAATAAGTAGACTGACAAGTAAGCACATTAGAAAATAAAGCTTGCATAATGATTCAACATTAAGAAATGATTCTTATGAAAATATAACACCTTCATTTGCCAACACTATGGTCACACCACAGAAAAAGCACAAGAAAAATGAAAAAAATACTTAAGAGATTGACAATGCTTCAACTTCTGTATATTTGTGCTATTTAGGCTTAAGCGTCCTTGGGTCCCTTGAAAGCTGATGAATAAATTTAAGTTATTGTTATGATCCACGCATCCATTTTCTATGCTGCTTATTTTCACAGGTGAGCTGGCATCTATCCTTGACTTTGGGTGAGAGGCAAATACCCTGCACCGGTTGCCGGGCAATCATAGGCCACATATATTCCGACTGCAAGACCATTTACAGTTAATCTCAGTTAACCTCAAGAGCATGTCTCGGGATGTACCTGGAGGAGAACATGCAAACTCGACGCAGGGAGGCCAGAGCCGGATGTGTTAAAGCTAAAGACGGACACAACAACTACTAGTATTATCATCAATCACAACAATAACCATAATAATAATAATAATAATAATAATAATAAATGGTGTTCAACTTTGGAGCTTTTAAAATACTTTATCCCTGTTAGGGACCAATGCATTCTCCAGAATGACAAATTAAACATTTGGCCTCTGAAAGCTTGCAATTTTTTTCCCCTTGACTTCTTTTCAAAATTCATTATCCATAAAAATGATAGTAATCAAACAGGGGCAATTATGCAAAATGATGGGGAGATAATTAGGGTTCCCACACAGAACATATTTGCTATGTTACAAACAGTAAACTGCCTCTCGCTCTAATCACACGGCTCTTAAACAGACAACATAGCTCAGTTTTAGTCTAGTGGACGTCCTTGCTAAAGAGGCAAGCTTTTGGCAAAACGGCAAACTTCTTAACTCAATTGAAATGGCGTCACGCCAATGGGAATATCATTACAGCATTAAAAATAATGTAGTGCAGTATACGCGTTGAGGCTCTTCAACTTGCCAAAGCTATTGTTACTTTCTCATAGGATGATAATTCAGACTGACCAAATAGTTATTGTTGCACTTCTCTCATTTGATATATAAAAAAACAATCACACAGGGGAAAAAAAACAATCAGAGAAACAAAATGTGACTTGCGAGGTGGCCGTCAAGTCTCCACATTTGTGGAAACACTCACTGTGACAATCGCTGCAGCCTCTCAAAAACAAAACAAAACAAAAAAAGATCTAACTGCTAATATTTAGAGTTATAGTAACACTCCATTATGAATGAGGTGCTTCTCTGGGCAAAGCTGCAGAGGTGTGTCTCCAATGAGTGCTCACGAGTAAGCAACAAATTTGACATGTAATTCGCAGCTTCTGTCGCTCATAGATTATTTTTCCTCATGTGTGATTTTTTTTTCTTTGATATCAAAGTAGAGGCACAGGAATGAGCCGGATATAGCTGTTGTTCTTTTTCCACTCTCGTGACTTTTCAAATATCACCTTTTTTCTTTTTAAATTGCCAACTCCTAAGCTCTTTAGATTTTTATTTTAAATGCCATCGAATGTTTTCTTCTTTCCACAAAACATAAGAATTTGATTTTGCTCCCTACTGTGTCCAAACTGTTAACTTCATGTACCGATCCATTATTTTTGGTGTACCGTTACACCCCAATCGTATACATTACAAACATAAGTAAATGTGACTGTCGATATCAACAAGTTTGACACCGCTGACCCAAGTAGTGCATGACTCAATAATGTAATCAATCATTCGTGCAAGCTTGTGTATTTCTGAGTGCCTGCCTTCACGGTGCCTCCTCCTGAGTGAAGGTGGCATTTTACTGGCACAACGAGAGCCGCCAACACGCTGTGCAAGCCTGCCTGGAACCTGATGAGACAGACCCAGACGCTGCATGTCAGCTGTGATCCTCATTATGCTGATTAGCACATATGTTAGGACACGGAGAAAGGAGGGCAGGAGGGGTGCATTCGTTCTTCTCCACGTATGAGACTGAACCCATCTTTCAACTGTTTGGCCAGATGCAGGAAAAAGCAGCAGATGGCATCCGTTTGGCTTATATAATTAAAAGAATAAACAGTTGCATTCATTTGCCCTGCAATAGTTTCTATTACCACTGAAATCTGTTCCATTGTGCCATGTTCTGCGGACATCGGACAAAAAGCGGACAACACCCAAGAATGGCTGACAGTCAATCGCAGTACACATGATATGATACGATGATGATAGATGATTCATTCTCATGCTCCGTGAGGATGAATTAAATTGCTGAGTTGATTAAAAAACACTTTCCCTGGCATTCTTGGTTAAGGTGTTGGGTGGTACCTTCTCTTTTGTCCTCTTTACCTGTCAGCGACAAAATTTCAGTAGTGGACTAAACAAGGATTGCTGTGGGTTTTGAGTAAATAATGACCTTTTGGCCTATTATCAACAATACATCTTGCTTTAATGAGAAAACTGTAAATAAAAGGGACCTAGTTGCAACGACAGAAGAATAAAGATGGGTGATGCAATCGATGTCATTCACAGATAACATACTAACGAAGAAGGGGCGTGAAGAACAAAGTCATAAAGACTGTCTTAGTTTACAGCACTAATGGAGAAGGCTTTTATTGTGCCTTTCAGGATGTCAAAACTACATCACTAGACAACTTCAATAACAAGACTTCATCAGATTGAAGGAAACCATCATTTCCCAAGGGGAAAAAAAACTGATGTAAAAGGTAAGTGTTTACTTCAAGTTGTGTACAGTTTGTGATATCAATGTCTCTTCTGATCACATCTGAATAAGATGTGAAATCATGGAGCAAATTGCAATCTCATAACAGCAAGTCAAGTCAAGACTTGATTATGCTTAATTATACTGAGTTTTGATTGAAACGATTTTGTTTTACTATATGTGTAGTGAAATGTCTCCCATACTGTAGTTTAGTTAACTCTCTGGTCTTGTTCGATTACAAGCGTCTTTTGATTAAAATATGTTTAGGTAATTATATTATACATTTATGACATGAAGTGTTAAACATCAATTTTTAACTATTCAACTATTTATTTTGATTCAAATATAATTTTATATTTTTAAGCCTTTAGATTGTAGTTTGCACAAATTGGGCATATATGCCCATAAAAGAAATGTTTAAATATTACCTTTTTTTCTTACAGGACACAGTTAAAATCACAATTAGACAAAGAAGCAGAAAAAAAATCAGCTGTTGAGTGCAGAAACACCTCTTTTCAAATATGATTTAATCCTGAATTTTAATTGGACAAGATTGGCCACGAAAGTGCCAATTTGATGTAAACCAGTGAAATGAGTGCAACTGAGTGAACCGAAGGTGCAAGTTACAAAACAAGACATAACTCCACACCTGAGAACTTTAACTATATTTGCATTGAAAGCGCTAAAATAGTAATGATTTAATAAATTAAAAAATAGACCCAACCGGGACAGCCTAGCTGTTTACGCAACATGACGTCAAAATATTAGAAACCGCTCAGCGCCCCACTGACATTGCACGTATGTCTTACGAAGTGGTCAGTGAGTGAGTGCAACGCGGGATTGTTTCAAATAGCTTCGACTTAAACAAAAACAAAAAAAAAATGTCAATGGCTATTTTGGAACTCGAAGTTGACCACCCGCCGCAACGCCCCGCTGAAATGCACGTTCTTCACTCTCACATGCGAAATTAATGCATCTTGTTTGATAAGCAAATAAAAGCTCAAAGATGTGCAAAGTTCTGCAAAGAAATGCGTGTACCTTCCTAGCAGGGGAGATCAGTCCGAAGATGCAGCGATGGTGCCACACAGGTACCGAATTAGTCACATGCTCCCAGAGCGTAGCTGTCCATATTTTGCTAAAACGCCGGCATCCAACAGTTTGTATCCAGCTGCACTCCGATCGCCTCCTCACTTCTCTCTCTCCCTTTCTCCGTGCGCACAATTGACGCAGCCATCAAGTGCTCTCAAGCTGCAACTTCCGCCGTCTTCAAGTGCAAATTGAGACACTGCTGCACACTTGTAGTCGTTTGACATTCAGTGGAGAAAAGCAGGATGGTGAGTTTGATTGTGCGCATTTCATAAGCTGACAACGGAATCAGGTAACAGTAACTCACCTGAGAGGACGGAAGCTGGTTAAAATAACCAAAGAGACGCTGCTGCCCTCATGCGGACAAAGAAGACACTGCATACAAACATACATGTCTTTTACTGTATTATTTATTAGTCAAGTCAGTGGTTATCAAATTTAAGATGGCAGATTTTTTTCCAATGACTCCTCATATCCTAACACGAATAGACATTTTGTCAATTACTATAAACAATATCAGTAAATAAACAATACGTAACCGGCTGCCACTGGCCTAAACTGAAATAAATGACAAAAATGTCTAGTGTCCTGCATGCTTTTATGTCTCACTGGTGCAACACACTCGATTCAAATGGAAGCAAATTGCTCTCTTGGGATGAATAGGTCTTTAAAATGTTGCTTCTTTGTTACTAAAGTCTTAGTGGTATCGGCCCTCGGCATCGGTGACTACGTACTTTAAAAGAAGTGGCATCAAACATCCTTTGCAATGATCTCATTTAAAACCAAATATTTAATGATTGTCACACATTATTATTAGACATCAGCCATACTGTAAAGACAGTAAATACAATAGCTTGATGTAACAGAAGCATACCAAAAAAAATGCATGCTGAAGAAGCAGTCAAACAAATGTTTCATGCGATTGAATGTTAATGTTGAAGTCATCAGTGGAGTGAAGCATGAACTGAGGCCAAACAACCTTGATTTGTATGTGCCTCAAATTGTACACCTTCGTACTAGATCCGCACTTCTTGCAAAATAAATGTTCAGGACAATGTTTAAAAAATAAATAAAAAGCTCCATCATGCAAAAAAATCTTTGGCCACAAATTCAAAGTTTTTGTGGTTATTTTTTAGTCTCTAACTACTCAGTAATAAATAAACTGCCAATAAAACATCTCCCTGGCAGAAATATAAACTTGTTATAAACACCCATCATAGTATACAGTAATCAGTACCACGAACAACCACTCGGTAAATGTGCAGTCAGTTTGTGTTAAGACATAACAAAAGTAAAATTATTTAAAAGCATCCCTGACACCTGCTCAACCTAATGATGGGTCACAGTGCATTTAACATTGCACATCACAGGAGCTAGTAAAAGTGATGTGCAACCAAAGAGTGCATCATTCATTGACAAAATCATGACAGAATGTGTGAATGAGAATTTAAATGGCCTGCCTCTTCTTTTAATGGGTATTGGCACCAATATTGGCTTAAAAACCTCATCAGAGAATTTTATACTCAAGTAATGGATGAAATCAGCTCTGACTAAAGGGGCACTTGACTCTATTTGACCCCAATTAGAAAGTTTGCCAGAGATAATTCTTGCCAAGATGCATTATTCACAAAGCCTCTGCTGAAAGGCAGTCTCTCAAATTTGTTGACTTACAATTCGAAATGTGTATGGAAAATGTGTCTATTTGGTCTTGCCTCAATGTACTATATAGGAATGTGCATCTAATACCTGATATTTAGTTTCTGGGGAATCTTTTTATCATTACTCTTTTTTTGAACAACAAAGCAAGTTAAACATCACAGCCCTGAGAAAATGGTACCCTGAATAGGAGTTCTTCAAGAGCAGAAGTGGTTAAAAGTTGTCCAGCTGTGCTCTAGCCTGACCTCTGCTGGATATTCTTCTCATAGTTCTCCTGGCAGATGTGGACACGGCGGGTGAAGTAGTCAGGTTCAGAAATGGCCTTGAGGAGGTCGGTCTGGATCAAGGCGACGTCATAAAACTCTGAGACACAGGCTGTGCGTGTGTCCGAGCCGCCTGGCTCAATGAAAACCTAAACCAGACACATGGTTGTGTTATTTTTTTTTGTTGGTTGTTAAACACAACTGCATCGGAAACTACTATGCAAATTGCGGTCTGACGCATTTAATCATCACACAAAAAAATAAAAACAACCAAACTATTCTGCTTTTTGTAATACTTGCACAAATTGTTTTGCTTTGCACAGTGACCAATTTTAGAATGGCTGAAAGTGAAAACGTCAGAGCAACACTTTGCAAATGCTTAATGGGAAGAAAAAGATCGCTCTATGGTTGGCGTGAATATTTCATGCTGTTCCATCTTCCATTTGTTTGACTTGCTTGACCAGAAAAGTGGACCAACGTGACTGCTATAATTAAGTCCCACCTGCTTCTAAATATCATTACTCTGAAAGAAGCAAGTTCTGCTATTTTTTTGTTAGTTTCTTTTCAACATTATACTCATTTGCAAAGACACAAAAACAATGAAACTAAATAGAAGTAACCGCTGGCTAGAGCAAAGCGCAAAAGCTTCGGGGCTCTTACTGAATAAAGCTTCTATTAATTAAATCTCCTAATTACCAACGTCTGACTTTCATCGACTGAAATAACACACTAGCAGCGAGTCAGCAGTTTACTCCAAGAAGAGCTGAGTCGGGAAGTTACAGTTCTTGAAGTGGCTTTAAAACGTTGCTCTCACTAAATGGGACTTGACATTTGAAAAACAAAAAACACACTCAATTAAAGATTAATGAGGCAGAGAAGGAGGCAGGGGGTAAGGACACTCCATCTCGCTCAATATGCGTCGTATGAAATATTACAAATGAGTCGTCAAATGAGATGGAAAATGGCGGTGGAAAATAAGTGAAGAAAATGATCTGTGCCGAGAAGAGCTGTGTGCTACCTTGGGATGGACGACGGTATCCTTGTCATTCTGTCTTATGTTGTCATCTATGAAGATGTGCTGAACATGCTCGTCAAAGGGGTCCACCCACAGTGGCTTCCCACCCTGGATGGAGAACTTCTTCATCATCCACCTTGGTTGAATTAAGAAAAAACAAGAAATATGGCGAAGGATAAATACAGGAGACTGAAGTTACCTCGATTGTATTTGGGGAATTAACTTACCATTTGTAGTCATCCTGGAAGCCTCCGAGTCCATTCGCGCCACTAAAGAATTGGTAGAGGCCTCTCTCGCCATCGCGGGACGACAGCCGCTCTGCGCCTCTGGTCAGAAGAACCCCCTTCGAACTGCAGCGGATCTTCCCTGGTGTCTTATTCACACTTAACTGAGCAGGAGACAAGTCCAGACAGGAGGTGTCTATTACAGCACAATTACTGGGAGATTGATGGGCTATCGGTCCATAACTCATTTGTTATCATTTTCATGAGAAATATTCCATGACCCATCTGGGAAAATTCTCATACCACAAGTTCATTGCTTTGTAAATTACAGCATAAGAGCTTGAAAACGTGTGGCGCTCGTGTTTAAAAATGTGGAGTAGGTGAGGGTAGACAATGCTTGGATTGATTGTGACTCTATTTTACCTTCAGATCAGGGAGATCAGGAAACAGGGGATGAACACCCTGGCTCAGTGCTTTGGATACAGCACTTAACACACGAGGTAAGTCGCATCCAAAAGTACGAAAGTGGATGGCAAACTCAGTGCCTTGCTGCGTCAGGTCTTTGAGCAACTGGAAAAAGGAGGGAAGGATCCAGTGGTAGAGTCGGCCATTCATTGCCTTTGTTGTCAGCTCGCTGTCTCCCTGTAGGAAGGCCAGCCCATCAACATACAATATAGTCTAAAGATCTTGATGATTGGTGAAACTACCAAAGTACATTCTGTTTGAGGTTCGGAAGACCATTATAATTTTCGAATTATATTGATTTGAAAAGTGACTTTAAAAAAGACCAATTTTTAAATTAAAATTAATCATTAATTTATTCATTCGTCATTCGAACTACTTATGATTTATTCATTCGTCTACTACTCAGAAGGGTCGCGAGGGAGCTGGAGCCTACCCCAGCAGTCTAGCAGGGCGGTAGGTGGGGTACACCCTGAACTGGTCGCCAGACAATCGCAGGGCTAAATTAAATTAACAACACTGTGTGCTCTTTGATTGGCTGGCAACCAATTAACAGTGTTCCCCGGCTCCTGCCCATGAGTCTCGTGAAGATAAGTAGTTCAGAAAATGGGTAGATTGATGCCTACTCTGTCTGAGAGGATACTTACCTTTACACCTTCAGGCCAGCGGAGCAGGTTCAGATGTTCCTCCAGAATTCCACGAAAGCGTTTACCTGCAACGGAGGTGAACATGGGAGATGCTCCAAACTGAGAGTAGTAGTTGACGGCATCATCACATGGCGGAAGTAGAGAAGGAGAGTCACTCAACCATTTCCACTTGCCTGTGAATGCAGACACACATTTGAGATGTAGATCAGACTGGTCTGGAGGATTGGGCATTTTCTATACTTTAAGACGGACATTTTTGTAAATTTAGTTGGTATCGTTTTACGGGAAGGCCGAGTTACTTACAGAATGTAATGTAGAGTGAGATAATTACTATGTATGTACGCTTTGTTACTATGTAAGTACATTTTGGTGTGTCAGGGATTTTGTGTGAATGGAATGATTGTGTTCTTTGGCTCACAAAGGTTGGGATACACACTGCTCCTACAGATCTGCCATTCGAAATAGTTGACATTCCACAGCGATGGATTTAAAATGCTCGAATAAAGGCTGTAGTTCTTGACATTGAATTCGACATAAAAGACATAGCCTGTATCGTTCACCTGAGTCAGCATAAATACAACTCGCGGTTTTTACCTTTGCTCATTTTGCCCCATGTAACAGTCGTCATGAAATAATCCAGCGCAGCCTCTGTCCCTTGACATCTGACTGAGTCGGACACCAGAATGGTGTTGTTTAAATCCACATGCAGGATTATTTTTTTATGCTTCTTGTGTATGGCAGGACACAACGATGGACCGTCATTTGTCCCGGTCGCAGGTTCGGAGGCATCCCGATAATCGTTGTCCTCGTTGTCTTCAGCATGGTGGCTGTTGTCTCCACTGTTGTTGGCCATTAGTGGACCACTCTGTGTGGTAGTTTGCTTATGGGCGCTTCAATCTTGTTTATCCGCTGCCAAAATTAGTTAAACTGTCTCCTTAACTTCCTTATCAACTGTTCCAAATTCTTCTTCAGTCAGTTAATATCGTACAGGGTTACTTGAGCGCCACCCATTGGTGATAAAAGTAGATACCGCACCTCTATAATCACGCCACGGAATATCGTTATTCTTAATTTTGATGGGGGAATATAATGTGGTAAACATACAAACGACAAAAGTATTCTTATAGTTTGTTGTGCATGGGGGAACATTGTAAAACAAGAAATGATAAAACTATTATTTCCTGTGTATAGGGGGAAAGGGGATATGGACAGGAGTCATTCAATGTTACCAATTAGAATTATTTTTATTTATATAAATAATTTACATGTATGATCCACAACAGCTTTCATAAAGACCACCACGTATGCGGTTGGTTACAACAGAGAAAGAGGGGCAAAAACAGATAATTTAGCAAGAAAAATGGGGGGGTGGGGGGTTAATAGATCTACAAGGTGTTGACTTACATGTGATGTGAATACATGCAGACATGCACGTTTCACTTTATACTGAAGCCTTGGACATTTGAATCCACATTATTAAAGCTACCTTTACGTTACACCTTTCTTTATTCTTGTTGCTACAATTCAAATGCAACCCTGACACGCACTATTCTTACCAGGCAATAACCTGTGAAGAAAACTAAGGAATATACATAACACACTAGCTCACATTCAAGATCAAATCAACAGGGCTGGACCGACTCAACAGTAAAGTTTTTATTTTGACATACCACAAGGTGCGTTGACAAGTGGGACCCTGCAGATGGGCCACTCAATTCTTGACGAGAACAGTTTCAACAGCAGCTTCTGAAAGCCTATGGCGCTTATGAACATGACAGTTGTATACCTGCAACAACACGATTTCATAGTTATGTAAGCAAATCAATTAACCTAAGTGGACCCTATCCTTGGGACACAGCCATGAGTTGGGTGTGGAAGAACTTGAGGCCCTGACCTCAATCAGACCCGAATAGGAGCCACGAGTGACACCCTCATCCAACATCAACTTTAGCCCATTCCTGTTTGAATGACAAGATGACAAGACACAAAACCGTAAACAGATTTCCCCGCAGAGTAGAAGCTGTTGAAAATGCTCATTAAGTGTAATTTGTGTGGTTTAATGCTCTTTTATTTTAATATGCTTTTTGCACCAAAGTGAGCAGCGCTCAAATTTTAATGTACTGTGTACGACGACAATAAAGGCGATTCTGATTTTCAAGTATCCCGATACGTTTGTCCACATGAAGCATGTAATTAGTCTGAGCACATTTTTAGTACTTTAACACGACAGTTCTGAAATCCAGCTCTTCCAACCTGCAGCATCAGACGGCTCATTGAGGCTTTGATGTTATGACGAGCACCCATGTGTGTGTCGGCCAAGTAGATCTTAGCTCTACTTCAATGCATCACCATGAGATGTTATTTGGGTCACGTTTGTGTCCTGTCTGTCACGGATTAGTCCACATCCTCCATGTTGCTGTAGGATGCTGTTGCACATTCTCCAGATTGTGCACAGACACCAGAGGACACTTCCGGGGTCAACGAAGGTGGTTCTTCTGAATCCAGGTCTGCGCCAAATAGTGACTGACTCGATGCCTGAAAAATAAAGCAGTATCAACAATAAATTCAGAGGATTGAATTAATTTTCTGTCAATAATCGTGCCAAATGCATTCAAAGACGAGTAAAGGTACACCCTTTTTTTTTTTATTATTTCCAAACATAAAAAAAGAAGTCATTAGCAAGCAATTTTTGGATAAAGGACCTTCGATACATTCTTGCGGGGAAACTAATAACTTCTGTCTTTACTGAGTACACATCACAGCAATCAATCAATCAATACCATCGCAGCCATATACTGTACAATTCTATACGGACTAAGGGAAACAGGAAGGTTGCAGTGGAAAATCCCTGAGATATGCGTTTCAATATAATATCAGAATCACCACAGCAGCCAACATTAAGACTTCAAATGTGCATTTTACCTATTACACATTTAAAAATTTGCAATTTTAAAATATATTCACACAGTATTACAAAATTAACAAAACTAAACCAAATGTTATACACCCCAACGTGCTCTTTACCTTGAAGCTATCACATATCTTATGTAAGTAAACAGTGGCGGAGGGTTTTAAAAATGAAAGACAATAAACCCAACTAAAACCCAACAGACTATGGCTTAAGATGACGATAAAATGACGCATTTGCAGGAAAAAAGAGAGGGGAATAAAGTAAAAAAAAGGACCAAATTATAGCAACAGTAAAACACTTCAAATAGGGCACTAGAGGACATGTTGAAGAACTGAACATTGTACATCATGCGAAAGCAATGTGTATTTCTTGAGTGAAATCCTCATGTTAGGTTGCTCAACCATTCAAAACTCAATCATAAGACTTGAACCGCCAAGTATGTTTTGTATCTAGTATTACCATCTAGTATTAAATGCAAAGAAAAGTCAGTCAAGTCATGCTCACATTCAGACCTAACATTCACCTTGCTGGTACGACAGTTAAACAATCCAAATTATTACATATTCTACTTGAGCTTCTGTTTAAAAGGCTGACAGATGCATAGGTAGAGCAGACCATCAGAACAAAGTTAACCTTCGATTGATCTGGATTATGATTCTGAATTTTCACCAGAAGAAACATAGAAAACAGAATTTATTTCATAGATTAAAATTGGGATTGTTAAATGTAGTATAGCATATTTTCTAAAGTTTTAACACAGCAAATTTTCAAAAACAAACCTAACATAAGTGATACAAAGTAATGTGCAGTGCAGCTACCATGATGAATATTGCATCTTATAATCACTAAGGGGCTTATTCTCCCATTTAGTCAGTATTTATTTTCTTTCATTATTGTTATCAGTTCAGTGTTTGGACCAGGTAACTCCTGATCAGGCTTGCTTGTCCAACCCGGGGTGTGTTGGCGGGATTGCAAGAGCTGTGTCAGCTCAGTAAATGGAGTGACATCATATCGTAATTTAACAATTGGTGACGGGACAGTGCCCGAAAGTGTCTGAGACACTAAAAATTGGGATCTATCAGTTATGACAAAATCAAAACTTGATTTTGCAGCAATTTGGAATCAAAACGTAATAAAATGTATACCTTTTAGCAGAAACGAGGCTGCTGGGTTATTATCATATGGTAAAATGAATGACTAAAATAAGGACAAGGAATGCGAGAGAGAACAGCTGATACAAAGTTGATTTGTTTCGTTTCACCAACTTTTCAGGTTCTGCATTCTTGTTCTCCTTCCTGATCAGCTTTTCCTATATTTTCCTAATACCAGGAGAGTCCAATGTACTAAGACAACTGAGATTGCTTCCACCCAATCAATCTTTAGTTTCCAAGCGTAAACTCCTGAGCAATTCGTCAACCAGCTGTGACTCAGGTCCAGTTTGATTTGTAAAGAAGTGGGTAGACCAAGTTGACCAAAAGGGCAAAGACGGCAGCGAGGGTTCCCAGAACAAAATATCGCACACGATCATCATCGGGACAATCTGGCATCCTCCCCATGCGTTGATGGTGCCCTTCTGCTCTGTCCTCATCTTCCTCATCTCTTGTCCTTTGGGCTTGTCTCCGTCGCAGCCCAGAGAGGAAAGGTCTGCGTGGGCCTTCATCAAGACCCTCCTCGTCTTCTTCCAGTTCCCGCCATATTAGAGAGGCCTGCGATTGGCGGAAACCGGTATCAACTTCTGGGAAAAGATGTGGTCTAACAAACACTGTCATTAAGAGTTTATGTATTGAGTCGAATTGCTGTTTACATTCGAGGTGGGCAATTCCTCATGGAGTCGCGTAAATAATTGCTCACTAGATTGTTCAGTCTGCAGCTGATTTTGAGAATCATTGTCTAAACCACATTAAGGAGAACTGCAGACAGGATAGAGGCAAGAGAAAGGTAGCGAAGCATAAGAATCAGATGTTGGCCTCATCACTTTTAAACAAAAAAAGAAAATTGTAACGCAGTCAATTTCCAACTTTCCTGTTGACAAATATCTCTGTGAATTTATTTAAGTACCAGTGTGAATTTGGTCCAGGAGATAAAATTCATCCAGAGTTACTTATGAGCTAACTTTACTGGAGTGGTGAAGATTGTTCCACAGGTAGGTATTAGGGCTGGGCAGTTGATATCCATGTGATTTTAACTATGGCTTCCCTCAATCTTAAAAACATTAGAGTCAAAGAAAAACTATTAATGTGGTGAACGTCGGTGTGTACAAGTTCCCAGCATTGTGAAAGTACCCTCAATGCACTTGTGCAGCAAGCATGTGCTGTGATTTTGACCTCCCTCAGCGTGATTTCAACTGTTAAATGACCCCAGGTGGAGTTTTTTGTCAAACTATATTGACAAAACAAAAATAATCACAGAAACAGCGCTTATGCTCAGGACAATGTAAAAACCCATTGATATAACAAGAAATTTGCTTGGACTACTTGGAGTGTGATTCTTTCAAATATTACCAACACTGTAAGAACACGTACACATGGCTAATATAGCAATACTCAAAGGCACACATTCTTCCCCCCCCCAAAAAACCTGACATATATGG
This sequence comes from Syngnathus floridae, assembly GCF_059516105.1. Taxonomy (NCBI): domain Eukaryota; kingdom Metazoa; phylum Chordata; class Actinopteri; order Syngnathiformes; family Syngnathidae; genus Syngnathus; species Syngnathus floridae. Next base: position 23,143,394 of record NC_142414.1, on the reverse strand, counting down.
AGTTGAAGCGCACCTTCCTTCCTTCTACTCTTCTCATTTTGAGTGTGTACTCCATGCTTGCAAGGCACTGCACTGCCCCAAAGAAGCCAACACGCACACAACAGGAACAGCTGGAATTTCTTTAGATTTTTTGCTTTTTTTTAATGCTATTATTTTAGTATGTTCCTATTTTAGTTTGTTCCTAATTTATTTTCTGGTTGTTCTTTCAAGTTATATTTAAGGTGAGTATTCATGGAATGTCTATTGTACAAACACATTTCCACATGATAAGACGCAAAATAGATACCCAAGGTCTCAGGATAACGGGTCACCAGACAACAAGAAAATATAAACAATAGAAATAAGGCAGAAGCTTCTTCATGGTTTGAAGGTTTGCAAAGAAGAAATGCAGCAAAGTTGTGGCTGTAGCAGAATGAAAATGCAAGAAACTTGAATTTCACAATAATGTATTTAGAATTAGAAGGTCATTTTGACAAAAAGAATAGAATGTGTTCAACATGCAGGGATGAAAGGTATTGAAGCTATGACTGTAGTATTGCGTACTTAAGCTGCTTAGAGCTTGATTAACTGCATCCATCACCAGCTTGTTGCTACCAAGTGGTGAAATATTTTATGCCCCTATTACTTCATGAGATTGCACCTAAGAGAGGTCTAATCCCACATTTGGTCAAAATAAATCCAGCCAATGCAATTAATTACATACCGAGTTTGAGCCCCTCAAGTGGCACACAGGCCTATTTTAAATGGTGCACCGATAATAGAACATTGTGATTTCCTAGACCTGTTGAAGTGGTCAATTTAAAATGCAAACACTCTCATAGATGAGTATTGTTAAATTACTGTTTAAAATTATTGTATGAAATCAACATGTTCAACATCTTCACATATAAGGAATTCATTCATTATCATTGTGCAATTAAAAATAAGTTGAGCAAATTTTAGAGGTGCATATCAAACTGGCAGCATTTCACATTGAGTTGATACCTTCTCTCAACTGACAAAACCGTAAGGGTCATTTGCTTGTATTGTACAGATTAGTGCGACAAAACTGAAAATGGGTCACAGAGGAAGCGTTTATCTTAACATTGTCTGTTACTGTTATCACAGCATCATTGTCATTCATGAACATTTCAATGGAAAAGTGGGGAAAATGCTAACATGCTGAAAGCTGCATTCTGCATACACATAATTGTTATATGATGATTACACCACAAACCCCACAGATAGACTATTAAGAAAATGTGATACAGCAGAACGAGGCACCCTTCCAAACCAAGAGGTGGATTTTCTGACACTTGACCTTGTGTCATTTTCAAAAGCCTAAGAAAGATAACTGTGAGAAATTCCCAACTGTAGAAACCCATAGAATGTACTCATATGTCACTGTTGTTGTGTGATTACGTGCTACTCATCCCTTCTAGTATGAAGAATATCAGAAAATAGGGTTGCATGCCTTTCAACAGAATTTCCCATAAGGCTCCAAATCTTCACTGCGCATCGCATTTCAAATTGAATCAAATACATCAATCACACTTTATATATTGTAACACCGCATCCATCGCAGCTTGTTCCGGTGACCTCACCTGACTGGCAGTGGCGCCCATTGCAGGGGGAGAGTCTGCTCCAACGGGCCTGAGGAAACGTGGCGGCCTCTCCACGGGGGAATTTCGGCGGCGGTAAAAAAGGACATAGGCATATCGCATCACCACTTGGCTCTCCTCCACCATCGTTACAGTGCTGTCATCAAATAGGCGCCAGCCTGTGTGAGGGACATACGTTAGGTTGGAAATACGGGACAGAAGAGCAGAGAGTTCATATTTACAAAACAATAAATAAACTCACCAACGTCACTACGCTGGCTGTTTCTGTCACTTGGCAGCCGAGCATAGGCGGTGTAGTGGCCGCCGATCATGCCCCCATAGTGGTTGATGACCGCATACAAGTCATAGATAGGTGGATGCTGCATCTCGTCCTTCTGACCAATACAGAACTTACTCAGATCCAGATTTCTACAAGACAAAAGGTTTTTTGAATTGGATCAACACTGCACATTATTTTTACTTACAACAAGGCCAGGTAACTGTTATTTGAGAGGCATTCACCTGACAGGAAAGTCAACCATGTCGTTAATTTTGTCTCTCCAGATGAAACTCCTGAAACTGAAGCGTTTCAGTTGTATGATCAAAATATTGGGAAGCCGCCACAGAAGCAGTTGTTTGGAGGCTTCACGGTGCTGCTGGCACTTGGGGCAATACCTTTGGAGGGGGAAACAGAGCAACTGTATCAGAGCCCAGCGGAGTGTTTGCATTACAATGGTGAACTCTCAGATGGGATGATATTTTTTTTTATTGAGTTTTTTCATATTAATTTAATCATATGAATCTAATAGGTTGGAATTTGTCATGTTGCTTTGGCAATTTTGCCTACAAATGAAGAACAGAAAGGAACCTAATCTTTTCCTTGCCTCTGTTAAACAGTGCTTGCAATGTAAACAAAAATTGAAACGTCTTTATGTGATGACAAAAAATACCCAGACTCTATTTTTACATCTTTTAAATTGACCTTGGCCAGGATTTCACGGGTCCTACTTTTTCAACATTTCCCAAAACATAAAATACAACTCGGTTTGCTAAATAAATAGTGAAGTGTGACAATAAACACATTAATTACATGATGGCAATATGAAGAACCTTACCATGCCTCTTCTGGTGCCAACACCTCTGGCTTGGTGAAGAGGTTGAGACACTGCTCCAGGGTGAAGTGCCCTGCCCTGGCTGTCTCACTCAAGGAACTAGGATCTTCCTCATACTCCAGCTCCTTTGAGCTCACCAGGACATACTCCTTTAGACGCTCGTTGTTTTTCCACACCAGCTCCACAGTTGCATCATCAGGGAGATCAACCAGAATGTCCTCTGCAGAATGGGTCGCAATACAATCAGAATCTAGACCTGCCATGCGTATCATTGTGCCTTATTCAAACACACATGTAGTTCCAGTTCGAAAGTTCTCAATAAAACGTTGTGAAATCCACAGTATAGTTGCTACCTTTTTCATCCAGCCGCTGCTCCTTGTTGTTAGAATCCAGCAAATTGATGTAGAACTGACCAGCATGCCCTGAAGATGGATCATTAGGTTGCTGATACCCTGCTACTGCAGCTAGAAAACAGGAAACAGCAAAGATAAATAAGGATGTTAGTTAGACAACAAAATTACTCTGGATATGTATTTTTAAAAAATAAAAAAAATCCGTCACCTTCCGGTCGTACTGCCTTCTCACAAGAGGTTTCTTTTTCGGTGTGGGTGTCCAGAGAACAGCAGGAAGTAGAGGAGATAGACTCTGAGAACCCGGAGTCTGAAGTCTTTGTGGTGGAGTGAGACGTCTGGGGGGAAGTAAGTGGAACAGCATCGCCGGAAACATGGGCTGAGGTAAAGGTATGTAGCTTAGAGGAGTCAAGTGTTGGCCCGCCACTTTCAGGTCCACAGTCACCTAATGCTACAGTGCTGCTTCCAGCCATGGCCTCATCTCCTGACCCAGGGCCACCTATAGAACCTACTGGTGTTGTCAAAATAACTGGAGCTATTTCAGGGGATGTCCTCCCTGACTGCAAAGGAGGCTGGAACACATTGACTGAAAACCTGCACAAGGAGATAAGGGATGGTGTTTTAATAGGTAACAAAATTTGCCTAACTCATTGAGATTCTGTCTTGAGATTGAGAGATATACTGAGCCTTAGAATTTATAGGGAGACAAAATGCTGACATGATCTTAATATGACTAACACCCGTGTTCTGCACAAATAAAATTCATATGGTGGAAAAATGCACAGAATATGCAATGCTTTGCTTTTCATATCAGGAGGCATGAATAATTTCATTCTCCCCAACAAAATTCAAAAGATGGGGTTTGATATTTAAGTCAAGTACTTGTCTTAACTCACAACTTAACTGCCATCCCACTACAAAGTTGATGTAAGTAAAGCCGTTTGACGTCTAGTCTCGTCAATGGAAGTGAATAAGTTAATAATCAATGTGTATGAATGGATGCATTTTGCACGATAAGATAATTTGAGTCAGACTCAGTACCTGGAGTAGCCATGCAGAAGCTGAGTGAGGCGGCTATAGGAGAGCCGTGACTTGGGTACACTAACCAAAAATGGCAGACCCACATTTTCAGTGTTTGGTCGACACTGACCTTTGTGATTGGGCCAATGGTTCTTTTGACACAGTCTGTGAAGAAGAAGAAAGCAACAATGAAATTAGCAACTGCACTACGAGATGGACTTGCCACTATAAAAACACAGCTCACTGATTGCAGTAGCCAACACTGTAACAGCGAGTGCAACGCTTTAGTTTGTCTTCCTCAGACACTGGAGGCTTTAGGCAGGAGGCACACTTTGAGATGGGGATGTTGGGAACCTGTAGTCTCTGTTGGGGAAAAATAAGAAATCTGCATTATCATTTATCACTGCAAAGCACCTATCCCAGAAAGGCATTCTTTTGTTACCTGCTGCACTCGGAGCAACACTACTCTCTCTTTGACCAGATCTTTGGAAAGCACCTCGAAGCAGAATAACATGTCTGAGGATGACACGGTGTCCAGGGAATGAGAGGGCAAAAACATTCGCTGGAAGCAGTTCTTCCCCACCTGAACAAAGGAAACAAGCTCAGTACGATCGAAGTTTAAAATGGTCTTAAACTAAGAATAAATAAAGAAATTACGGTAACCTCCGCGAGTCTGAGATTCTCAGGCTTGACCCTAACACTCCTGGAGATGGACTCAAGGACTTCTGCAGTGCTGGAGTTCTCTTTACTCACACTCACCAAAAACTGGCACAGGCATATAAAAAATAACATTGAATATGAGACATCTACAGTCAATTGTTTTCTAATCTCACCTTTATGGGTTTCTTATGTGGTTCCTTGGCAAAGTAGAAAACTGAGAGCACCTTTTGTTTCTGTGGCAATGGGACGGGCAAGTATAGGAAGGGGTCAAATGTTATGGACACCTGAGGAGAGAGCAGAAGAGATGATTACTGAGGACTGACTGTTACCTTAAATCCAGATGTTGAAAGTAGCATGGATTACCTTGGAGCATGTGGGGCAGACAAGCTTGGATTTAAACTGTCCTTGGAAGAGGTCCACTATGAATGAGTCATTTCTCATCTTGTGCCTCTGCCATGCCTCCTCTGCCACTACCTGTGACAAGCAACAGCAACATTAACTATGTTTCAGCAAAGTTAGTAATCGATGTCCCAGCAGGCAACATGAAGAAATGATTTTCATTTCAGTCCTTTCTATACCTACCTAATTATACATTTTCAGCTAAATCTGCAAAACATTATCATTCATAACAAAAGGGCCTGCCAGGCCTCTTCCGAAACACCAACCTCGTCCAAGCGACCATCGGAGTCCACCGTCTCCGTGTATGGCTTATTCTGAATGCGATTCAAGTCCTCATGGAGACCATCGAGCAAAAAGGCCATGAACTCCTGGGCGTCATGCTGAGCGTAGCCTGTAAACTGATTGGCTTTACTGGCCACAATTGCCTGCAAAGTTAAATGAAATTTAAAGTACGATAAAAGATGGAACGTGCATATAGGTTTGAAAAAGCAAAGCACTTTTTACAACCCATAAATGTCACGCAGACCTTGAGCTTTGAAGGCTGAAAGGCATGGTGTGTTCCTTTCCAAAGGGCCCTGAGCAGCACAGCAAAGCCATTGGCTAGGCGACCTCCTGTTCCCAGCGGATTATTGCAGTTGATTTCTGACTTGAACGCCCGATCTAAAAGAGATCGGAAAGAGGAAAATCCGTTTGGGATAGACAACTATATTGTGGCAAAATTACAGTAATGTTCTTGGGATGAATGTGTGATTTCAGAAGTGACATTGCACTGTAACAGAGGGTTTCCTTGATGTGTTTTCCATTGACAAGAGTGGAAAACAGCAAGTTACTGTACTTGTATTTCAGTGAAAATAAGTGTAGTGTTTGGCACCCATCCAGTAAGGTTACTGGTGGGGCGCAAATCTTTATTTACCATGAAAGTAATCCCGTAGTTCTCTGGTGTTGGACAAGGATTGAATGACACTGTTCATGAAGCAGGTGTTTCCGAGGTTGACCAATCCTGTGAAACCAGGCGGGCACACTTTTTTCTCCTCTTCTTCTTCAAGGTGCTCATTGCTGGCAGGGGGTGCATGGGTCATGGGCTGCACCATGCAAGTCGGCTTAGGCTGACATGAGAAATACAAGTTAAAAAAAAAAAAGAAATGGACCACTTGCACCAACTCTAAATGCAAATCGTCATCCTGAACCCCCCTCCCGCCCAAAAAAGCCTGCATTTTTCCAACTAACCGTCATAACAGTGGGCTCTGCCTTGGTGATGGCATCATGGTCGGAGACTGTACGAGGAACTACAGTTTCCAAACCACTATCCTCCACTCGGGGTGGGGCTTTAGGGGCCTTGGGTTTCTCTTCACCGACCCTTGGGGGCTCCTCCTTGGTCGGCAGGCTGTGCTGGCTGCTGCCTGGTTGGCTCTTTTCTGTGCAGGTGGGGCTCGAGGGCACAGCCACCTTGGCGCCACCCACTGCACCTTAAACAGAGGAGAATGGACCTTGTGGTTCGAGGAGGTGGTGGTCACGTTAATATAACGATGTTGCCCATGTTTGCCTAGGACAATATTGCATCACACATAATGAAAAAGGCCACATCACTTTATCAAGTAGAAGCTTGGCATCAGACCTTGTGTGGCAGGGGCCTCTAGACCCTCCCAGCGTTGGCTGTGTCTCTTCTTCAGGCTAATGTCCACTCGGGATACAGTGAAGGAGTAGGAGCACAGCTCAGGCTGTATCAAGTTCCTGCAGTAAGCACGGTGCAGACCAATGCGGACAGGTTGGAAGGATTAGAAATTTGTAAAAAAAAAAAAAAAAAAAATCATAAAAAGCAATTGGGGCTTTATTTGTCTTTTGTTAGTCATCGCGTATACATAAGGTGATCAATTTCTTGAACGCAGGAAATGCTTTTTCAAGTAATATTTCATCACAGCAAGCAATACCAATGTTATTTTCGACAAAGCAGAAATATTAAAAAAAATAAGAAAAACATCATTGCCATTTCAAGAGTGGAAAGGCTACCTTAGTTTTACTTGCCACTTGAAAACCGTGTTTGGTCCACAGTCCGGGTGAAGCCGAAGAAAGTTAGCGTCACTGTAAAAAAATAAAATAAAAAAAAAATAAAAAAAAGATGGTGACAAAGAAAGAGCTTTGTCATTGGCTGGAAAATTGACGAATTTAATTTTGCGACAAAGTACTGCGCTACTTTGGAAGATTTCGATCCAGTACCTCGTTTGGAAGATGAGGGTGAAATCCTGCTCCCTGAAAATGACCCTGGACGTGTTCCTGCAGATGCCCTTCATGTAGACGTTCACTACCATCAAGTCTGTGCCTTTCTCATACGAGTCACTCTTCACAAACTGCAGGTTTACCATCGGCTCTGGCACTACGGTGAAGTAATATGAATTTGATTCAGAAGACCGGTACAAACAGACAGCTCCAGGAGACTCTATACTGCCAAGACAAACCTTCCTGTTGCTTTATGAGGGTTGGATCCTCTTTGGACTGGTCACACTTCTCCTCTCCATCAGAGCTACTTTGCCTCAGACCTGCCGATGGGCCTTGTTCGGCAGACGCATCTTGAGAGGACGCAGAGGCGACTCCTTTTGAAATAGGCTGCTGGCAAGTTTGGGTATCTTGCATCGATTCGTGATGCTGAGTCGTTTTGTCTGGCTTGACGCCTGTTACGTCTAAGCTCTTTTCTAGAGAGGCTGAGTCAAGAGAGTTGTTGAAGTCTAAACTTTTCAGGGAGCCACCAGTGCTTATAGGAACAGCTGGTTGGTTTTCACTGTCCCCGGTTTCAGCGCCTCTGTAATGTGTGTCTGGGGAGTCATAGGGTTTATCTGCCTCCTAAATAGAAAATAGAACAAAAATCAGATCCAGCTTACATGTATAGAAGTCAGGCTAACTTCATTTAAAGGCATTTAAAAACAACAGGGCTTAATGTTCTTTAAATAAAAATGTACCTAAAACAATAAACATTGAATATACAGTTTAAAACTGTAAGGCCAAAACACTAAAACAAGGGCTGTGTATCTTATTCAGAGTTGAAAACTAAGTTAGCTCATTTTTTTGCCTTGTTTGATGTGTACAAAGAAGTCATTCCATAGTTTTGGACCAGCAGCGGAAAAAAAAAAGCTCCTACGACCTTCTGCTGGTCAGCTTAACAAGAGCATAGGAATGGAACACCATAGAAGGTATGGCGGGATGAGACCATTTAGAGAACAAAGCTTTCTTTAGAACAACTCCTAAATTCTCTAAATACAAAAGCAGCCAGTGGAAGGAGGCCAGAATGCGAGTTGTGTGCTTCGACTTCTCTTATGTATTCTGTTGCATGTTTTTTTCCCCCCCCTTTCTCCAATACAGCATTTGACAGCAGCCAACTAACTGCACAATGCAATTGGAGCTATGTAAATTGTCAACTTTGCAAAAGGAATTTAGTCTCAACTGTCATTCCTGTTGTTTGGCCATAACATGAAAAATAATGGAATGAGCAAATGCCTGTTGTTTGGCCATAACATGAAAAATAATGGATTGAGCAACAATGTGTGCAAAGAGCAATATCATTTTAGATTAGTTCACAACAGTATTTGGTCATCTTGTTTTTGTGACCTTAAAAGATAACTCAGTTTTCAGATAACACATTTCTATCAGTGATAAATTATCAACAAATATTTGTACTAACCTGAATCTTGTTAGCAACAGTGCTCCCATGCACATGTTCACTAAGTAATCTTTCTATACTCTTGTCTCTATCTCTGTGTGGCATTTGAGGGAGCTCGACGGCCGGCAGGTGTGCATGAGACGTCCTCGTCTGGGATGAGTCTATGCCTCTATCAGTAGAAGACTTGTCCTCCTTGATAGAAGACTTGTCCTCCTTGGAGTTCCTAGGAAGATGTGCACTGGTGCGCTTCGCACTGGGCTCTTGGGATTGCTGGTTGCCTTTCTTAATGGGGACGGGCTTAGGTGAAGCACCTCTGCCGTCCCCATCACTAGAAGTCGCCGCCAAAGAGTCCATGGAGGTTTTGTGTTTCAGATGACGCTTGACAGCACGCTCAGCTTTACTGCTGCTGCTGCATCTTGATGCGTTGCGAGGGGGGGGGGAGGGAGCCTGAGATTGATGCTGTGCCAGCGGGGAGGACAAGTTGAGACGCTCTGATGACTCGGAGGCTACAGACCTTAATTCTGGCACCTTAACATTTTTTGTCTCGATGGGTCCCACCTCCTTCTCCTTCTTGTTGGACTTAAACAAACAACAAATGGAAAAATTGCTGTCACCATTGAGATAGACTGTAACATGGGTGGGAGCAAGATCATTTAATGTGTTAACATTCATTTCTAACTCACTTTTAGTGAAGGCCAAATGTGTATAGGGATCTTCTTGTGGAGGATGAGTAACAGAAATCCTCCCTTCTCTTTGTATTGCACTCTACTACAAGAGGCCTCTATTTCCTCTTGCAATTGGCAGCTCCACTCACGGCCATCTGAAAAAGGAAATGCACAAAATTAAAATTGAATGAAAATGCATGCTTTTGGAGTAATACTTTACAATAGGCAGATCGGGATATAGATGAAAACTGAAGCATGATAATATTTACAACTACTAATGGAAATACAGTTCAAAAATTTCTCTGAGGGTGGCTCGGTGGGACACTGGTAAGCACGTCTGCCTCACAGTTAGGTGGGTGTGGGTTCGATACCACCTCCAGCCCTCCCTGTGTGTTCTCCCCGTGCCCGCGTGGGTTTTCTCCGGGCACTCCAGTTTCCTCCCACATCCCTAAAACATGCTTGGCAAGCCGATTGAGCACTCCAAATTGCCCCTAGGTATGAGTGTGGATGGTTGTGCGATTGGCTGGCAACCGGTTCAGGGTGTATCATACTAGATGAGTACTCAAAGAATACTTGTACTATTATGAATCAGAAAGAAAAAAGTTATATTGAACGTCCCTAGTTTTGAGTAACATTTTAAAATTCTCAACAATCATACAAGAGTAAAATCAAAACCAAAGTTGAATAAGGGATAAAGCAAACAGCCTTTATGTTGTTTTTCTTTTAATATTCCTTTGAAACTCAACAAGTGTTCATGTGATGCAAAGATGACTTTACCTGCAAAATGCACATGGCAGTGTGAATCAGTGAAGGTTGTGTTGACATCCTCAATCTTCTGCACACTTTCCCCACAGCGCAACTTGATGATCACTTCATTGGCGTTTTGTTTCCAATCCACAAACACATCTGGAAGCACCAAAAAAAATCATAATTAAATGTGGTATAATTTGCTTTTATTCATACATTATTTTATTGTGTATTCTACATAAAGTGTGTTTTTATAAATTGAAACAAGATAAGGATATTGCCATTTATTTCGTGAAATTTGAATCAGGAAAATTAGCTTTCTACTTCCTCTACCCATTTTGGCTGCAGAGCAGTCTGGAGTGAAATACTTGCACCCTCTGCTGGTTGCTGCGATGTAATGAAATGTCTTCTCTCCACGGCAGCAAAGTACATAGCGAAGCGTACAAGTGTCTTGCTGATAAGAACTAAGATTCTATCAATGGTATCGATGGTACAGTCTCGAAATGTCAATCTCCTTATGGTTGTCACATTGTCAAATGTTTAAGAAGAACCTGCATTCTGATCCTCTAACTTGTGTATAATGAACAACTTTACGCACAGACGTTTTTCGAATCCAGATGTGATACTAATTCATTCATTTTGTCATGCATTTCTGTAAGCTCTGTGCATTAAACTAGTAGGACTAGAGCAGCGGTATAAGGCTGGATACAAATAAACTAACCTCCAGTCAGAGTCTTGAGGTAGGTGCACCTGCTCGCACTCATTCAAGCCCTGCCACTGCACTCACAAGCTGTATAGTCTCACCACACTCACACGTGCATACTTCAAAAAGACATAATTTAGTATCACATCCAACGGAAAACTTCAGAATCAAGAAAAATTGTATACCGTCGTCCATGTGACGAATTTGGTGACGTAATCTGAGCTGAATATCATCTCCAAAGTCGTTTTGAGTGTGCTCCTTTTCCTACTGCAACTCGACTAGAGCCCCCCCCCCACACACACACACTCACTTTCTCCTTTTCTCTCCCCCTCTAAATGTCAGGAACAACACTCTATCCTTTCTGGGCGGTCGTAATGCCAAATGTCACTTTGCATTTCCTGTCGCATGCATACAGCGCAAACATAATATGGAGAAAAGTCATGGCAAAGAAAAAAAAAAACTGATGGGTGAAAATGACCAAACAATCTTTTACATACAGAGCCGATGGTTTTCGATTTTAGCGAGTGCCGTGCCAAGCCAAAAATCCTTTTCTTCCTAATGGCATTGCCAAGATATCGGGGTGCCAATTAACATACATAATGAAAAGAAAATTTGTCAACATGACAAATTAAAAGACAACTGTATTCTGATCTCAATGAAAGTTACAATATTATACTGCACCATCATTGGAGGGTTTTTTTTTTTTTGGCCCCACCCCCATAACCCGACCTCTTTACCTTTTTTGACCTCGGCAAGGACTCCATCTACTCCTGCAGAAGCAGCTGCTCTCTTAGCCTCTCTGGACTCGTGGTTAGCCCTGTCTTTCTGCTTCTTCTTACTGGCACTGGAGGATAACTCTGACCCATGGTCACCTCCTCCCCTCTGTTGATTCGGAGCCCCGCTGCGTCGGCCCCCGGCTCCATTACCACCACCGCTGGACATCTTCAGACACTTGGCGCTAAGGGGCCGCCCGTCGCCGGATTCACTGCCGCTGCTGGGGTCTGGATCTGAGGTGTGCCGCTTTCTGCCTGGCCCAGCTATCTTGGCGATGATACTGGTCTTACCTCTCTTAGAACACAATCAGGAAGAGTAACGGGGACGGGGGGAACCTAAGGGTAGAAAAACAAACAAAATAAGGCAATTATCCAATAGCCATGATTGTTGATTGTGACAGTTTGTGGCTGGTGTGACTGACATTTAGCATGGGTTTGAATTTGATTTGTTTGACTTGACCATTCTCGATCAAAGAAAGTAGGACATTGCCTTGTGAATTCACAGAAAAATGTATTTGACCTTCATAATTAGAATAATCCAAACAATGTGGGATTTCTGACAAATTTATAGAGCGGATGATAAAATGATAAAGATCCCAATGATTTTGATTGAGATTAAAATCATGATTAATAAAAAATATAATAATAAATAAAAAAATGTTCATCGACTTCAAAACCTTGTGTGTGTGCATGCGTGCGTGCGTGTGCATGCGTGCGTGCGTGCGTATATATATATATATATATATATATATATATATATATATATATATATATATATATATATATATATATATACACACACACACATACATACATACATACATACATATGCACGCACGCACAGCGGAAAATGCGGTAATCGTTTTTGAGATACATCTTTAAGCAAAATAAAATGTTATTCGATTATTTGATCAATCAATAGAGCATTTGAATGAGATATTTTAACATTGACTTTATCATTAGCACACGCAACGTTTTTAAAATGAAGCATTAATTGTACTTAAGAAGACATAAAGTGTATTTTTTCTTGTGTTTAGTATTATTGTCAACTTCATTCAAGCGCTTAAAGGACACTTAAAGACGGCACATATACACACTTGCTAGTACAAGTTCCTTTTACAACCTCGTTTTTACAATATTGTTACTTTCCTTAAATTGTATCTAAAACCATTTGCTCTGCCAAGTATCTTAAAAACAGTGATTCCCGAACACTTGCTCTTTAAAGATTATTTACTAACTACTGAACTACTACTAACTAACTATATAAAAGCATACTAAAATTCAACAGCGGTTCCAGTCATTTTCACAAGGCACAATTAATAACCTGTGTAACCAATTAATAACCTGACGCAATTCATGAAAGAAAACAATAGCTTTGTCTTGAACTAAACAAACCCGGATTCCTCACAGGGGATACGAGATCATCATGAACGATATTTTTTTAGACAAGCGTGAGCTGTGAGCTTTTCCTAATGCAAAATAAATGCCTCGGCTCAATAACAGCTGGCTTAAACAATAGTATTAGCACTCGCTGTTGCTAGCGTAAACACGATGGCTGTTACTAGCGAATTGGTCGCCGTGCATCTTTGAAATCTATGAGATGCATCACTTTGAACATTGCACTGCAGTTTTGAGAGGTTTATACGTGATGCTCACAACCCTCCAATGCTTTTGCTGTCACCTGTAAATAGAGCATTGTCGTCATGAGAAACATCGAGACATTTACCCTCCGTGTAGTTCTGATCCTCAATATTTAATTTGGCAAAGTAGGTTACCATCACGTAATTCTCCATACCACTCACCTCAATGCATTAATTAGATTGTCAACGCCTACATTTTGGAGCATAGGCAAAACAATCAATCGCTAATGTCATTAGCAGCTGCTAAAGCTAATGCTAGCCTCCATTTTACACTAGAAAAAAATAGGTAAGCCTTTGCGGTCATCAGAGGATAATAGGACTGGGTGGATACTGAAACGAAAGCATCGTACTCACCAAGTGTTAATTGAAGGAGAAGTGTGATTTTGTTGTTGTTGTTGTGCATGTACACAATGGCCGGCGACTTGCTGTGCGTCCTCACCGGCTGCTGCTAAGCTTTCTTCGCTTCTTCGCGACAGCAGGCCGCTCAGCTCCACGCACACGCAACCCTGTAGTCCACGGTGCTTCTGGAACCTTCTTTCCTTTTTATCCAGGAGCCATTTTGGACTAAGTTGAACAGGCAACTATATGCGTGTGTTTTAATCAAACGACGACAGCTAAAAGCCAGTCAGTCTTGCAATGCCATTGATGGAGTGGGCAATCCGTGGGATAAGTCTACTTTGTTGAGGACAACATCCTGCCCGGCCAAGCCTAGGAACGGCAAGCAACTTCCTGAATGGTAGTACCACGTGATCTGTAGCCCTTCCTCCTTTCGTGCGGTCACATGTACGCACAAATATGATCTTATGTCAAACGACATTTCGTTTCAAAGTTTTGAAAGGCACAAAAGATCTGACTTTCAAGATACTCAAAGACATTAAGAACTGACGTGCCGTGTACAGTACACACGTTTATGGTGGTATCACGTGTTTAATATTTATAGATTGATTTTTTTTTTAATCTTTCATTTACAGCTACCATGAAGAAAGGCAACTCATTTGGCGCAAGAAATAAAGCAATACCGGACAAGTGTGGGGGTGAAGAAAGGCAGATTTTTTTTATTTTAACTCTATAATTTGTAGGATTTAAGGCATTGATACTATAGATACTATACTATAGATTCATATCAGATTCCAATTCAAATATGCACATCTGGTTACAAATTAAAAGATGTATGTGTATACTATATGTAAACTATGAATACACTACGTTTGGAAATACAGGCGCAAATATTAAACCAAAAAAATTATACAGACTTCCAACCTTTATTCACAACGTCAAGGCACTGAAATACAGTAGTACATTATTACTTTGGCATTTTTGCTCTCATCTTTGGTACATAATACATTTAAGAGAATGAAGTTGTATGTTATGCAAATTTATTTTACAAATCTATTCTTATAAAATCTATATTTTTGTACAATTACTTATGCGTGGCCTTTGTGCTGTAAAACTGAAACTATCAATAAAATGGAATATGAAAATACAATATAATATGCCTGGTAAAATTATATTATGTTCAATGCAATGGAACACTGGCAAGTGTCATACTGTAAATTTAAGTCACCAGTTCTCAATATCACCCTTAGTGTTGATTACAAGAAGGCAGGCTTTCCTCATTGGCTTGCTTTTCATATGATTAAAAAATAAAAGTGGCTTGAGGGCTTTCATTTAATTAACTCAAAAGCAATCCACGCAGCAGTTTTGTTTTTGTAGGTGAGATTTGTTGAGTAAATATCCTAAGTTTCCAATTTAGTCAACCTGCTGTCTTTAAAAAGGTAATTTAAAATATACTCAGTAGTAAATGTCACATTCTTTTGTTCCTTATCTTTGGACTCTTGACTTTTGTAATTTAAATTATACACACAGTTTTAATATTCAGTACACACATTTACAAGCATACAATTCCAGATTGTTTTTTCAACACTGAACACAACTTCCACACGTTCAGCTTTTTGGATATGATCCACCTGACACGCAGAGTGCAGAATAGTTAGCCAAACCAGAAAAGGTGGCTAGTACTACTGGCACGTGTTATAAATTTGGATCTGTTTGTTGATGTCATTGAGGATGGCTTTCATTTTGTCTTCTAAGCCATCCAACTGATCAGCTTTGTTTTTCAACCTTCTCTCATTCTCCTCGTAGTTTTTCTCTAGCTCTGTGGGAACAGAATATTTCAGCAGGCAACCAACATTTAATACACATTCATTTGTTGTTCATCCTAAAAAATCCTTCCATGCATTTTCTATTAATTGTGCTTGTCATCAGTTGGGTCACAGGTCAGATTGGGTCACAGGTCAGATTGGAGCCTATGCTACACCCACCAGACAATCACAGGCACTCACATTACTCTCCTAAATTTGACCATCTGAACCTGTGCTTTATTTATTTATTTATTTTTTATATTTTCCATATTTTTCCAACATACACAAAAAGTACCTGCTAGTCTCTTCAACTTGTTCTCCGCGTCTTGCAGTAGTTTTTTGGCCTCATCCCTAAGGCTCTCTGCCTTTGCCTTGGCATCTTGAACAGCTTTGGCCTTAGTACCAACACGCTGCTTCACCTCATGGTACTTATCGGTAAGCTGTCCATCTAGAATCTGTGCATCAAACAGTGAGAGTGTAGGTTAGTAATGAAGCAATATACAGAATAAGAAGCACACATACCTGTTTGGCTTCGTTTGCTTTGTCTCGTGCCATGGTGGCCGTCTCTTCAGCCCGGGCTGCAGCCATGCTGTTGTTCGCGCGTTTGGTCTTCAGCACACTGATCTCCCGGCCCAGCGTGCCCAGACGGTGCACGGCTTCGCTTAGTTGCCGCTCACTGTTAGACGTCTCTGATTCTATCTGTGGACGTTCACGTACAAGCATTGTGAAAATCAGTGCTGTGTCTTATGCACAAAGACTATGAAAATAGCGCTATGAATGCAATCCATCTGACCACTCGTCCGTTTGTCCCTCCATCCATCCAAATAAATGAAAAGCAGTGGATTGGGTTTTTTTGGTTACCTGTGCCAGGCGAGTCTCTGTTTCGTCAATGTCGGCTCTGGCTTTGGCGATGGCCTTCTCTGCAGATGTCTGAGCAGTCTTCGCATCCACCAAGGCCTGCTTCACTGTTTCCACTGTGGTCTTCACACCTTCAGCGTGATGCCTGTACAACAGCAGTGTTACACACACAGAAGGTGGTTTCAGAGTTGCAGAATTGACTTTCAGATTCTTTTTGAGATTTTTTTTCCTCTGGTCATCTTTCCTCTTTTAAATTGTGTTTATTTATTTTCCTATAATTTGAATTACTGTGTATAAAAATCAGCAAATTAAAATTTGGCTGAAAGATGATAAATACCTTGCCCTCTTGGCATCCAGCAGTAGTTTTTCTGCCTTTCTGACATCGTCCTGGGTCTGCGCCAGGATAGCATCTACGTTGGACAGGCTGCGCACGCGTTCTTTAATTTCGTCCGCAAGATGTTTGATCTGGAGAGGGGAAGCGGGGATGGAGAGCTCTAGCACGCGATTGGCCACCACCTCAATATGGTCAGGGTCTGCCCCTTCGTCTGAGAGAAAAACGACGACTTATTGAAGTTTGGAAGTCGTTATCATGACGTTTTTCATCAAGCAGACTCACGCATGAGGAAGTCCCTGATTTGTTTGATGAGGTCTCGCAGGTCCTTGTTGGAGCGCTCCACTTGGTCCTTGGTGACTTTGGCTTTGTCGAGAGCCGCTTGGGCTTTACCCTTGGCCTCCTCTGCCTTAGTCTTAGCTTCCGCCACCTCACCAAAATAATACAATCACTTCAACTTGGTGTAATAATTCAACAGTATTTGCTGTCTTGCATTCAAAGAACGATGGATTTGTATTTGGTAAAGATCCCGTGTTATTAATGAATTAAATGAAGAATAATTTATCATACTCATTATAGGGGAGGTATTCAAAATCACACTCTGCTGTCTATGTTCGTGATGGACACCATATAAAGCGAGTAGTGAACACCCACAATAAAAAACAAAGTTGGCAACAATGCAGGCAAAAATGTCATGAAAAGCTGATGCTATCATGACAACTAACAGCAGTGCATCCCTACTTTGATAACGAGTCCCTCAACTTCCCCCATGGCTTTGTTGAGTTGCTTCTCAGCATGCTTGGCTCTTTCCAAAGCATTGTCAGCGGCTGCTACAGCACCGTTGCAACTTAGGCCTCCACAGTGACGGTTCCCCTCGTCGTCACGGCAACCTGCACCTCCACAAGGGCTTTCCGCACAGGGAGCATCGTCTGTTGTACCACAAACCTGTTGTGGGGAAAGTTTATGTCTGCTTCTCATAAAATATCATCACTGTCAATGGAAGATAGTTCATTCATGCAAGGCAAAAGACAGAAATATATTTTCATTGATACTGTAATACCATTAATGTATGCATGAAAATAATTCGTACACAATAATTGACCAAGACCCGACCTTCTCATTGATCTTCTGCATGTCCAGATTCTGGACTTTGGTCTTGAGTTCTGAAAGCGAGCGTTTGTTGGCAGCATTTTTGCGGTTGAAGTCGTCCTTCTTAGCAGAGATGAGGCGTTCTGTGCGACGGCGGGTGTCGGCCGACTGGCTGACTGTGCTGGGCCTGTTCACTGTTGATTGGTTAGCGCGGCGCTCAGCATCCCAAGACTTGTTGTAGGAGGTACGGATGCTGTCGTAGGCGCCTGGCACAAAAGAGATGACGGAAGAGATTTATTTATTGAACTTACATAATCAAAACAGCACATTTTGTAAATCACAAGGCATTTCGGCCAAGCGAACCGTACTTAATTAGATTTTATTTTTAGTTTACATGTATTTAATAACTATTACAGTGATTTAACTGTGAAATTAATGTGTAGGACTAGACTTGTCCTATAGTCCTTAAAGTGCAGTTTTAGAGTAGTCTTCTAAATGTATCTCTTATTTGTCATGGCTGGCATATAATTTCTTAATTGTATCTTTTAAATCATCTTAGGCCTTTGTGATGGAGCCCTCGGAGCTCCGACTAGCAACAAGTCCTCTGGCAAACCTGCGCAATGATTAGGAGAAGCAATCTGGTAAAGTAATCAAAAGTGATCAATTCTGTTAATCTACAAGAAATTTTGGATGAGAAAAATTGTAATTAAAAAAATTAAAAATCATTGCACGTTTGAAGAATGAATAGGTATCAATATTTGGACGATTTCATATGGGACCCCTTCACTTGCTCACCCAGGAAATTGGAGTTTTTAATGATATCGAGCTGGTGATGGAGCTGCTCTGAAGTGAAGTTCAGTTCTCTGGCCTCCCTCTCCAGAGCACTCAGCTCCTTGCTTGCCTCCGAGCTGCTGTCCTGGACAAGAGTTAAATCTCCCTCCAGACGGTTCAGTGTGTCAGTGGTTTCACTGATCTGAGATCTAAGGAAAAATATGTATTTGTTGTAAATGGAGTTGGGCTGAACAATGACTTATACAAATATACATTGTTAGTAACTATTTTTTCCTTGATGGCGGGTGGGGGGTACAGAAGGCATTTATTTGCCTGGAAGGATGCCAATTATTTCATCCATCCATTCATCATTGAGTTGTATCCAATTTACACTCTGTAAAAGATTTGAAGACACAAAGCAACATGTACCTAAGCTGTTCAATAAGTTCCATCAAAGTGCTAATGGCAGCAGCAGTGGCATTGCGTGAGTTGACGATAATTCGAGCTTGGGCCAGTTTCTCTTCAAGGTCCCTAAAAGCCTTCTCATATGGCCCGGTAAGCCCAGTGGTCTGAATCTCATGGGCGCGCTCTGCCAAAGTCCTGGTGCGCACCGCCAAGTCCTGTAGAAGGATGACATTGTTGTTGTATTTTTTTTTACTCAATTGGTGGGTTTACATTTCATCTCTCCCGATCTAACTGTAACTCTCTCTGCACCTGGACAATACGGTCCCAGTCCCCAAAGCATTGATGGCAGGGCTGGCAGTTGGGGAAGATGCCAGAGAAACCTCGGGCACACTGATCACAGCGGACACCCGACACCCCTTGCTGGCATACACAGTGACCTGTGATTCGGTTGCACTGAGACGTCTCAATGCCTCGCCAGTCGCAGTCACAAGCTGGAAGAAGGGCAGACAAGAAGGAAGCATGTAAATACGGCATAGCCAACACCTGGGACTAAAAGAGCCTTGCACGCTAATAATGTTGCTCCTATTATAAAGACAAAAATTTCAATATGCATTTTATTTCTTGTTCCCATGCGTATTCACCAGTCACTACTGGCTGATTTATTTTTAAACACAAACACAAAGTGCCTTGCCGCCATCTTGTGGCATCTTGGTATCAAGGGAACTGCAGTGTGTTGAAGTGAGTCAGGGACTTCCATTTAGACAAAAGTAGTGCTTCGATGCAATACTGTGGCATCTCTAGTCAGTTATCAAAAAAAGGTGGCGTGTCAATTACTCTCGGTTGAGAGTTTAAGAATTTTTACCAAAACATGATACAGTGACCTGTGCTCTGTGTATTGTATAAAAAATAAAACTATGGCGATGCATACAATGTATTTCTTGGGTTCCCTCCAGTGACACGGTAAACTAACTCATAGCTTTTACAGATCATCCAAAAGTGTATACGTATTACTATTACGGCTAACAAAAGAAATGCATGACTGACCTCTGCACTGAGTCCGAGGGTCTCCCCAGTAGTTCTCCTGACAGTCCGTGCAGGTCTTCCCACCAAACCCATCGCGGCAGTGACATTGTCCACTAAACTGAGCAACACAAAAATTGAAATAAAGAGCAGTTCTTTTAAGTCCTCCAAATAGAAGTCGATAAGTTTAAAAACACAGCGAGACTTTCTTGACCAGACTATTTGTAGTTGCATCATTTGTTTGTTTTGAAACTGAATAAAAATTCAAACAATGGAAGTCAACCCGTTTCCTGAGGCTTATGGTCCTCTGAGGTTCCACTGTGTACCACGAACAAACATTTTCGGGTTCCAATATTTACCACTTGGGGTCCACTGGTTGTGCTCTGACCAGGCCCTCATTTCACATCTTGTATCCCATACCAGTTCAGTTTGTGTGTCCTCTATATACCTCGTTACATGATGAGGTGACTGAGTTGTGGGGGTCACAACCGCAGGGTTCACAGCCTTTGCCACTAGCGAGGTTCCAGTGTCCGGGGGAGCAGTGGTCACACGTCTGACCGATTACATTAGGTAGACATTGGCATTGGCCCGTTGCCCGCTCACACACGCAGTCGTCACGCTCCATACACTGGCTGCGCTCCGTGCCAAGGAAGTTACATACACACTCTAAAGTGAGCATGGGGGATGAGTAGATCATGATTGATTAAAAATATTGTTAAGGTAGCAAGAAGGGTCAAAAAGTGACTTACTCCTGCAATTTCGTCTTGATGCGTCTCCAAAATAGCCACTTTTGCAGATGCCGCAGTTGGGCCCTTCAGTGTTGTAAAGACATTTCCTGCACTCGCCGACTCGCCGGTCACACGCATCAATGTCAGATATGTCGATGTTGTTGTTGCACTGGCACGGCTGGCAACTTCCGCCCGGCTGAGAGGGGTTGCCATAGTAACCTGGAGCACATTCCTCACATCGAGTACCTACATCGAGAGAAAACGCAGATTGGTCAGAGTGAAGGAAGTAGTTTTGATAATCACAAAATTACTAGCAGTGTGCATCTCGCCAGAAAAAGATGATTCTACAAAGTCGTATGTGTGTCTCAAAACGTGGTGTGTAATACGATTCAAGGCCAGTGCAATTCTTTTAGTGGATCGGTTCAATTTCAATCAGTGGGATTGAGATTGACTTGTACAATTAACTTGTCAAAACTGCAAATGTTGCATTTCCTTCAAAGAGATTGATCAAAGATGAGGAAGACCTCTCGGGATTTTGTCCCATCTGAGTTTATTGCTGGGTATTTTTAATAAAAACCTGTCAGATAATCAGAGAAGGGCTTCCTCATGTAGTCAAGGAGATATGTTGGGAAACAAGGACAATTAGAAAAAAAGTTTTACTTTAATTTGAAGGCATACTGTAGGCAATATCACACAGAAACATTCCCCAAAAGGAATTTCTTTCTCTCCCCACACAAATATGTTTTTCTCCAGAACCCATAATCTGATTTTCAATTCATGGTGTATTGTACTCAGGTTGAAGTGGCCATCTCAACCAGACTCAGCATTTTGACTGTCACATTGTTCTAATGAGACAAAGGGGGACGGGGGGTGCTGTGAGGTGTGACAGCTAATTTCCTGAAACAAGAAGTGTTTCTTTGTGAGAATGTGCTACATACAATTACACTAATTAGAAAATTAGCTAATTAGATTTAAAAATAATACAGTTACATTCTGGGATAGCAAGAAAAACCAGCTCTTCCATTCTTGCCAAAACCGCCTGATTGAGAACAAACACTTAATGTAAACTTGTTCTATATAAAACTTTAAACTTACTAATACAACTCTGTTTCAATATCCGTTCTCTCAGACTCCTGCTCTCAATTGTGTGCCACACTGTGCTGCATGACTGACAAAATACTTGGCATATTTGAGTCTGGCAGGAAGGAGTTCAAGAGGAAATAAGCCAAAAAGGGAGTGAGAAGCTGAAGGAAAGATGAAACGGTCTAGTTCATAAGTTCAAAAAGCATTAGTGGTGTAGAGATGAAAGTTGGGTGCCAAAAGAAAAGGAGTATGAGCTCATTTGTCAGTTTTGGAGGTGATTTGTAAAGTTATTAATTTATGGGTGATAAACAGTTCTTCAAACAGTTACTGACCCAGAGTTGTCATCAATCACAGAATTGTCACACAGTCCCCCCCCCAATCCCCACCCCCACCTTACCCACGCACGCACACACACACACACGCACACACACACAAACACACACTTGAAATAAAATTGGACTTCTGGGTCAGACCCTTGATAGGGAATAATATTCACAGACACGTAGTGGTGTATGGCAACGTGAAGAATGAATGTACCCCAACAGACATATACCAATACAGTTTGAGGCATAATTAAATATAGCTGTGGGACACGGTCAAATTACTGTCTCATTACGCTTAAAGTAAAAAAAATCTCAAGATGTCAGTGGGGTACAATTACACTCACAAGTAAAGCTCAGAAAGCGATCGGCCAATTTTTAATGGCAGTGTCCGTCCGTGGTACTACGTGCTGCGTAACACAGCCACTCACAAATTAAAATCATTTGGAGAGGTGTGGCCGAGGACCTTGGACCACAGGGTGCTAAAGCAATGCATGCATGGGCAGGACTGGTGGAAAATAAGGACAGACTTGTTGTGGTGTTGGCAGTCCGGGCTTTCATTTTCATTTTTACTCACGCTTGCAAATGGCTATCCTGGAGCGTTTAACAATCCCTGTACCAGTAATACAGGGGAGGGAGGAAACAAGAAAAGGTTAGATATTTAAAGCACGAGATTATTTTTGGGCTTCATCTGAAGTTGCTCTGGAGAGAAAGTGAGACCATCAGTTTCAAATGTCAACTCCAGCACATACATTCATGGAATAGTTCTGCTGAGTCACTTTAATTTTTAGTTTGCCCCTCAACAGTGGAAGGGACTGTGCAACCTGCTCGAGAGATCGTCAGGTATCAAACACGTTTACCTGTGTATCCCTGGTTACAGTTGCAGACAATTTGCTGGTTACGGTTGTCTTGGTAACAGGATGCTGCAAAATGGCGTCCACTGGTGGGACTGTCCGGACAGGGACATGGGCGACACCAGCTGCCAGCTGCTATGCCCACAATTGGGTTGCCGTAGTAACCATTGGCACACCTATAGAAACAGTGATTTCAGTAAAAGAAGACATTCACCGGATATAATATTGGGGACACACTGCAGCTCCGAAATAGCGAAATAAATATCTCGCTGACTGTGTGAAATAAAACTGAACATCGTTAACTCTGTAGAGGTGTTAGTTATGGTTGGATTATTAGGGATAGAAAAATTGGGGTATTATATTTTTAAGTTGAAAACTTCCATAGGAATTAAACAGAATTAATGGAAATAAACGAGAATATGCCAGGAATTCAAGATTGGTTATTAAAAAGGAGCTTAAATATAATGCGGAAAAATACATGTCAGCAAAATTCTGACTGAAACAACAGTTAATTTTTTTAACTTGAAAAAAAATGCAGCACGAGCAATCCTTGGATACGGGGGAAATTTGGACAAGAATACCCTGAGAAAAAAAAAACCTTGATCTTACTCTACGTTATTTCATCAAGTGGTTGCATGAAAAAAAATCATCTGGATTTGTTCAAACACTCGACAAAACAAAAAAAACATTTTTTCTCAGTGTAGCTATCACTATCATGCATGGAAGTCTGCTTATAGCAAAACAAAAATGTTAACAGGCATGTACTGATGAACTTGAACATGACAGTTTTCAATTGAATTCTGCTCATTTCCCACTTGATTTCCATCAATTCCTGTTATATTCGAAAATTCCCCATTCAAGAAGCTTTCCGTAAACTTGGAAAAAATAATTCACCTCTCTGCAACCCTATTCTTCTGAAATAAAACATGAACAAATTGTCTGGACATGCAGATTCCACAGGTAGATGTCACCTGTCACACTTGTCTCCTCCAGTGTTGTCTCTGCAGTTAATACACGCACCGCTCCTCTGGTCACACTCATCGGCATGGCTGTTGCACTGGCAGGGGCGACAATTGGGGAAGCCCCAGTGACCTGCCTGGCATCTGTCGCACTGCTGGCCAAATGCTCCGGGCCGGCACTGGCACAGCCCGGTGTATTTGTCACACAGCCGAGTGACGGAACCCTCCACGCTGCAACCACAGGCTGGAAGGAGAAAGGATGAGGCGGCTGTAATATGAAACTATAGCACAGATGATGAACGTGGATTGGTTTTGTGTTTAGACCTCCAAGGGGACTAAGGTATGGGATTTTCTGAATGTTCAATATTAAACGCCAGTAGGTGGCGCTCGTGTTCAGTAAGCCACACTACTGTTGTCGTCATAGACATGGATGTAACAAATCTGAGCGAAAATACAACCACTTACTGAATTTAGCGTATTTCACATTTCATTTCAGTATTCTATTATGTTTACATTGTTAAATGTTAAATCATACTTTTTTTCATTGTAAATTATCTACTGCAATAAAATGCTAGGTACACAGGTCAAGCATACCTTTTCAAATATAAATTTAGGCTTTAATTTAAAGTTTGACTCTAATACTGTACAGTATAAATCATTTTTGACAAACGGTATGGATTACAGTTAATACTCTGGTACTATACAACAACATGCTTCAATGTTTAAAACTAGTAAAATGGTCTATAAGTAGCCCACATTGGGATCACAAGAAAAAAAGAGCACCACATTAAAATGATGTTGTCTCACCAACACAGCCCGAGGGTCCAAAGCCGTAAGTTCCAGGAGCACACTGTTCGCACCGTCGACCAATCACGTTGGGCCTGCAGCGACACTGACCTCCGCGGACATCGCACACCGAGCTGATGGATCCCTGGGGGTCGCAGTTACAAGCTGGAGGGAAACAAGGATGAAAACAACTTAAAACAACTCAAGGCAGGTTTAATGCTGATCATTAACAATATAGGAACATAGATGACCACAATTGCTGGCTGAGGATAGGTTCACAGACAAAAGAAAAGCAAAGCGATGAATTGATGATATAAGAAGTATGTTTTTGTACTCACGCAAAGCCCCGTCGTTAATAACAGCCGACATGCTTGTGATCAGCTTGGCACAGGTATCACTCATTGATGGATGGATCACGCTCTTCGCCCCCTCGTGGCAGCGGTACCGCTCGTAGGTCTGCTTCCTGTTGCTAGAGGCCAGGTCCCCGGCATTGAAAAGCTCCATGGAAGAGTGACGAGGCATCAAAGCAATCTGGAGCGAAGAAGCACAAATTCACAAAAGTGACACGGCAAAGGTTGAAACAGAGACAGAAGGAAGGAATCGTCCTCACAGAGTCCATGAGGAGGACAGCATTGGCCGCTCCGTTGAGGACGACGTTGGCGTCCTGATAGCGTCGGAACTCAAAGCGGATGGTGTATGTCACACCTTTCTCCAGACACACGGGCTGTGGAGGGACCATGAACCTAAAGGCATGTTTGGAAAGAAGAAAAATTCTAGAGTCATCTTCTCATATGGGTATAAAAAAATTAGCAGCCAATAAATTCCACTATCATTTTCCCATTGAAAGTAATTCCTGGGTCCCACTGTTGCTGTCATAAAACCTTTATTAACTGTACTTGTAGGTTAAGTACCATTATAATATCCTAACTGTTACACAAAGTCGTCAATCCAGGTCAGAATATACATTATACAAAGTACTGTAAATTGAAAATAATGTAATTGGCAATGATAAGAAATCAGGTATCGTGAGCATTGTCCTATTTTGCATCTGTCAATTATTGAAACTGATGTAATTCTTGGCAAGCTCTCTGAGGGACTTTTTAGAATTAGCCTTGCTTTGCCATGCAATGTGGGGATTCCAGTTTTATAGCAGCAAATTCACAGTATAACACCGGCCAATAACAATGAGCAGAATGAATAGCATCAGTATGACAACTATACAATGAATGAATAAATACTAATCAAGCTGATGGTAATGAGACCACAGGGGGCAGCAAGAGTCTTCAGCAGTAGCAAAACTACACAATAAATACTTAACACATAAGCACTTCTGAATGTTTTTCCTCCATCTCAGCTTTTGTGGTTGAATGCATGCGTGTGCATGTGCGCTAGATTAACAGACCTGGCTCCAGCCGGCAGGGCGACGACATGTTTGTCATCATCTGGGATTGTGTTTCCACAAGGGCTGCTCGTTGGAATCGGGCCCGGACGGATTACTGTTATTCGTACCTCTTCCCAGTCCCGGGGCATCTGGAATGGATGAATGTTAAGAAGCGATGGATGTCATCTAGATCTTTGTATTAGACAAAAGTATTCGGACACCTGGTCATTATACCTACAGGAAGTTTGGACATTGGACATCTATAACAGCTTCCAATGGAAAATTATGACGCCTGTTCGTGGGAATGTCTTTCTCTTTCTGAAGGCCAGCATTTGTGATTTATGACAATTAAGAATTAAGATTTAAGGGTAATAGATGAGGTACAACCCCTAATGGGAGGATTAATTGATAAGAGATTTATATCTAAACATATTTACCCTTATAGTAGAAGATGTTAAGTAAAAACAAATGCACACACCTGTGTCTCATAGCGGATGAGCAGGTCGTACTCCATCGAGTAAGGGATGTTGCTGATGATGAACTCAAGCGTGCCACCCTCAGGTACGCGGGCAAACCCAAGACCCGTCCATGTGGCCGGACGACCCAGCTCGTGTTCTCGGGTCTCCAGTGTGCAGCCCTGACAGAATATGAAAATGCTCATTTGTGAACTTTAATGGCTCTACTAATACATGTTGCTTCATTCACAACTGAGAGTCTCACCTGACCCATTTTGGCCAACTCGGCTTCATACAAGAGGTGATCCAGAGCCATGAAGAAATAAGCAGACTCCACCTGTGTACACTGGCGTCCTGTCATGTGACTGCGGCAGCGACACTGACCACTGTCGATGGAGCAGCTACAGAGAACACATGATTTTACATGAACTACTTTTTCCATTGAATGGAAACAAGCAAATTCTCCAAACCCACTGTTCACGTTTTTTAATCATTCAACCATTAATGTCACTTAAGATTCCAAACATCAGCCGGATGGCACCGCATCATCCAAAGTGAGTTGGCTCCAGTATCTCGGAATAGTTCATCTTATTGTAATGTGAGGTGGCTGCTTTTCAGACAAATTAGAAACTAGAATGAATTTGAAGAGAAAACAAAAATGTAGATAACCACAAATTATCCCACAGAATATATCTGGATGTTCTCATACATTCCAATGCATGAATAGATGAATCCACAAATAGAGTGTGTGGTAGTTGATCTCCCAAGTCGGTAAGTTGGCCCATATTTAAATGTCAAGAATTGCTGATGAGTGACATCAAGGTCGATGTGTCCCAAATGGATACACTTATTTATGGAAATGTACACTAAATGACACCAGACAGTAAAACTAATGTAGAAAATGTGACGCAAACCACAGGCTACATACGTGCAATGCAATAAATATGATTTGGGGCATTAGGCAGCCAGGTAAAGTATGTATTCATACTTTCTGTTTAATCATTACTTCTGTGGGGAAAATGTAGTGCCATAAGCATTGCAGAGCAGGTCAAACTCGAGTGCCACAGACTAAACAGGAGGCCACTGACGCTCTATTTATTTTAATCTGCTCAGTAAACGTCACTCACTCGTTATCCAGAGCAGCTCCGATGTCACATTCGCAGCCTCGGCAGCCATTCAGGTCGAGACTCAGGCCCCAGTGTTCTGGCTGGGATTGACAGATGAGAGAGAGAGAGCAAAAGAGAGAGAGACGGGCAAACAGACAGATGAAATCATGACAACACAAATCCTTCATTCTATAAAAGAAGTGTTTGAGTCACACACATTGAAGCCAACCCTGTAATCTAAAAGACTAACATTCACAGCTTTGTGGTATATCGTCACGGTCCGCTTCTTGTAATTTAACATTGTGGGTTGTCTTCTCTTCCAAAAGAGTGGGTGTATTTTGGATATAGTGCAGCAAATACACTTACTAGGCAGCTTCATCATTTGACCAAAAACTTTCATTCTTTCACACGATATTTAGTTCTTGTTTTATGGAAGATAAGATCCACTTTCGGCCGTGACCATTTTTAGGCCGATGGTAACCCACACCATGTGGACTAACCTAAAATGCCTCAACTAAATTTAGACATAGAGCCCAGGCGGGAGCTTACAGTGCTGTTACACACTATTCCTGGATGAGTGTGACAAGACAGAGAACAAAAACAAGCAGAACTTGAAGAAAGGATGTAAAAATAATTAGGGAGCAGAATGGAAAACAATGAGCGCCACAGGGACCAGAGTGAGCGTCTTACCAGACATTGGTCACAGCTTCGTCCAGTGACAAGACGCTTGCAGAAGCAGTCGCCACTGACTGGGTCGCATTGGGTGCTGCCTGCCACTGTTCCCCTGTGGTCACACCGGCAAGCTGCAGGAGGGGGGAAAAAAAAGCACCTTTTTCCAACAAGTACTTGAAAACAAACTTTAAATGGCATTGGGTCAGTCTAGCCTTTTTTGTCCTTTGTTTTGCATTGGAATCACAACCCAGAAGGAGTGAAAGCATTATGATTAAATAAACAAATTAGGCAGCACGGTGGGTACCAAGTTTTTCTGTATATGTATCCATACAAATGTACCTTGACAATAAAATATTTCAGTCATAAGTTAAGATTCAGATACACTTGTGGAATTTTTTTTTTGGCTTCCAGGGTTGCACATACTCACGCTGGCAGCCCTGAGGGTTATCGGCACTTAGGCCAAAGTAGCCGGTCCTACACTTGTCACAGCGTTGGCCCTCCACATTGGCCTTGCAGCGACACTGACCAGCCACCATGCCTAACGTCGGCGCTGTGTGACTGTCGCACATCCCTCCGTTCTCGGAACCTTCTGGATCGCAGTCACAAGCTGTGGGAGGCACAACGGGGTGCGTTTAGATAATCTGTCGTACAGTACACGCTCACATATATACATATATTGCCTGATGGATTGCACTGACCTATGCAGACCCGAGGATCCCGGATGTCTCTGAGGGGTTCTTTGTAGTAGAAAGGCTTGCACAATTCACAGTTTCGGCCCATCGTGTTGTGCTGGCAGTCATCGCACACACCACCGCTGACGTTGCCCGTGGCCAAATACACGGCCATGTCAAAATGGCATACGGATGAGTGGCTATTGCAATTGCACTCTGAAAAACAAAGGCTGCAATCAGGCTAAAGACACTTACCTAGGTTATCAACACAAATGGAAATATTTCAGAAAAAATAAGAAACACAAATGGAATGCTCAGGAATTTTTAAAGCAGTGAATAATCAAAAACGATAATAGGTTTAAGGATTTTGACCTCACAACCCTCATTTGCCTCAAATTAGGTTCTGAATCTGACTTTTTTCAATATATATTTTTATAATCCGAAGTACTGTACTAAAATCCTTTTGTGAGCATTAGATTTTTAGTACAGACAGACAGACAGACAGACAGATATAATACTCCAGCTAATTATTATGATTTAGAAATGCCACACTGTAAAATATAATTAAGTCTTACAAAATGTAGCAGAATTATCGTTTAACATACAAAGGCGCAAAATTGCTCATTTACATTATAACCCCTTAACTGTTTTTAACTGTATAAGAGTAAAAAATCCACATGAAATCCAAACTGCTTATCATACACAATAAGATAAAATAAATGATAATAATATTTTATTTTATCATACATGAAATTGTTAAAAAGTAAAATGTTCTTTTACAATACGCAACACACTGGCATTGACTTTATGAATGAATGCTAAAACGATTTCAGCGGTGGGCTCACTTTTGCATGAGTGGGTGTTGCGGCCCTCTGCGGGTCTCCACGGCATGTCGTTGTAGAAGTCCTCACAGCGCTCACAGTTCAAACCTTTGGTGTTGTGGTTACACACACACCTGCCGTGAACCTGCAACAACCGACAAGGGAGCGTTACAAGGCATTCTGTAGATTATAGACAGCAAAAACAAATCCATTTGTTCGGGTCATGCGCACCATTCCTTCTATATCATCCCTGACCCCATCGATTGGGGCACACTCAGAGGCGTGGCCGTAGCAAAAGCAGTTTCCACGCACAACCAGCTCATAGATGGCGTAGTAATACTTTTCTTTGATTTCAGGTCTGGGATCCAGCAGGTTGTCGCCCAGCGTGTGAAGTTTAGTGAAGTTTACCCTCAA
The DNA here is from genome assembly GCF_059516105.1 of Syngnathus floridae. Classification (NCBI taxonomy): domain Eukaryota; kingdom Metazoa; phylum Chordata; class Actinopteri; order Syngnathiformes; family Syngnathidae; genus Syngnathus; species Syngnathus floridae. Next base: position 23,113,231 of record NC_142414.1, on the reverse strand, counting down.
GTTGGTGATTTTCAGTTGGTCTGTTGAGCAAAAATGAGAAGGAGCCATCGTTATTGTTAAAATTAACTGGATGATCAGTGTTTGTAAAGGTGGCGACAAACAAGCCATAAAAGGCCCTACTGGCAGATAACACGCACACGAGTGAGCGCACAACAAACCCCCGCAGCCTGCTGAGAGGAGGTCAGGGCAAACAGAGCATGACGGGCTTGAGTGTGTAGCATTTGGACAAAAAGTTAATTATCTGGTCTTTGAACCTGTTAGTCCGTGTGCGAGAAATGACTTGAAATCTCAAATGATGTGTGAAATGGTCTTCACAGTGTCCGCAATAGGTCTGGCCAAAGTATATAAACAAAAGTTATTTGTGTAACAACCTTTTTGGGGTCTGAGTAGGATGCAAAAAAAAATAAAATAAATGAAATATGATGAAAATACAGAACTTGCTCTGTGCATTTTGGTGATCTAACTGAAATAGGACAGTCCTTCTGTCCTTTTGACGAGAGGTTTTGAGCAATGCTGGCTGCAAAGTGATGCATGCACTAACCTGCAGAGTGAGTAAATATTCAGCTATATATTGAGGTCAGTTGTCATCACTTGGGTCACTTATTTATAGCTAAATATTGTACAAAAAGACAAACGCAGCCAATGTATTGAAATTGAATGTCATGTCAACCCCCATGTTGCGGACAACATGCAATTTTTGTGGGGCACAAAAAGCTGCTCTTCCTCATTTGTGCACAAAGCCAGCCAGGAAGAACAGCAACTGTGTGGTGCAGATGGGTCAAAAGATCTGCTTTGTGTTCATGGCAAGAAAAAAAACAATATTTTAAAATGTGTTTATCCAACCAACTATCTGGGATTAGATATTTTTCATAATTCCTTTCCATAGACATTGTCAGGAAGAGAGAGAAAATGAGCAGCTAAGAGACTGTCACAATCTACTAGTTTGTGTCAGACAGTATTCAAGTTCTTGCTTTGACATAGAACGATGACTAATTTGAAATAGATAAAATACCACTAATAGGGTACGTAGACACCATCTGAATGCTATATTTTGGCCTTTGAACCCAATAGGATACGAGTTTCAATGAAGACTGAGCAGTGACCGCAGCAGGCCTGAACATGTCGGCGTTTAAAGGTGTTGAACATGCCGAGGTGCAAAAGGAGTGTTGAACTTCAAATACATTTTGGCCATTAAAATCCATAGGGTTCCTGCACTGACACAAATAATAAGAAGTCTAGCAACGTTTAGTGAGGCAAGTTCAAATACAGTAACCAGTTAAATATGCTTAATAGAAATATGAAATATAAAAAATGTTTATTTTTGTGAGGTAAAAATGGGAATAAAGAGTAAATACTCTGGATGTTTGGGCTGTATGGATCTTCAATCCTGATAGCTGGATCCAACACTCTGTAGATGACCTAGACCAGGACATACATTTAATGCAAGATTATTCCGGAACTTTGAAACAATCATACAATAATACAATGAATACACTAAGGTACTTTGATAGTCAGCTTTTCAGTTCAGAACATTTATTTTATGAGAACACTGGCATCGGATTATCAACAAATCCCAACTAAAACTATAACAAATGAAACTTGACGTAATTTTTCACTCACCTCTCCCTCTGTGGACGGTTCTATGTCGGAATAACGCGATTCGCAGATGACATCGTTGATGGTGTGCAGAGGACCCTGGGTTACACCAGGGAAGTTGGCGGCACAGTCATGGGAAAAGTAACGGTAGATCTTCCACGTGCGACCAAAATCAGCCGATCTCTCAATCAGCATGGCTGCTGGACGGAATGTCTGTCAGGAAAAAAAAAAGACAATCATGAGCAATTTGTTGATTTTTTTTTTTTTTTTTTTTTTTAGGGGAGCAAATAATTTAAAAGTTACCTTGAAAGTCATAATGAGGTGAGTGAAATGAAACTCTGCCTCCAAGTCCAGTTGGAGATACACATTTGACTTTCCTACAGCACAATGAAGCACAAGTGTCACATTTATGTATTTACACACAGATTGTACTCATCTCACACTACAGTATTTGTTTTTGTGAAAATCATTGTAACTGTAAACTGATTGTTCCTGCTTATAAGGATATCCTGTCACAAGATAAACTTTTTTACACGTGGGGGAAAAGCCCCAAAATATCCATGATGTAATTCATAGGGTCTGGGAACTTGGGGAGAAGCAAAACGTCTCACTCTTGAAGCAGGTTTCTAGAATATAAAATTGGTTGTGGCTGTCAAATGATAACTTCAACATTTCACAGAAATCACAATGTCCCGTGACTGTTGAATGATTGTTAGAACATGCCCAAGGAGTACTCAAGTGCTCCTAGGAGAAGACCTGTCTAGCCTCTTTATACTGCCATCATTACTTTGAGCCCAAACTACTGATTAATGTTAAATCTGCTCGATGTAAAAACATTCCCACTATTATTAATTACCAAGTCATTCTTTTCAGTCTTTCCACTGCTTAGCGCACTTAAGATCATTCTCCCAGCAGTCTACAATGGAAAATGAATTATAATGAGCTTCTAATCAACAGCTGACGAGCACAGGAAAGGAAAAATCGGAAAAGGAAGGAGGAGGAAGGGTACGATACAGAGGGTGAAAGGTGAAGAGAAGGAGGGAAGGGATTCCATTTTAATCTACGTATTCAGTTTTAATGGAAAATGTGCACATAAAGGATTACCCAACCTCCTAAATCCTGAAAGTATGCATATTAACAGAGTAAGTGACCTTTTAAGTCAGTGAGTGGAACCACTATAGTCATGGAGAGATCACAAAGTTGTCATGGAGACGTGAAGCATCTGTGGCTAAAAATATCCACAATTTTTTGTCTGTTCTATTCTGGCCCAAGTGACCTACTGCAGTGACACAGCGTGTGAAACATGTATCAGTGCAGATCTTTTCTTACCGTTTTCTGACTGCCACCATGATTTCTTGCGATGAGGCTTAAAGGTGGTGATTACGTTCTCTATGCGGTGATTGATAATGTTGTAGACAGGGTCGTAAGGCCTCCGAGAGTCACAGTCGAAACATTTCTTCTCCTCCTACATTGGTGAGACAAGACGTTAGGGTTGTCTGGTCAAAGGGTGAGAGACTTTGGGGTCAATGAGGAAGCCACTGTGAGGGTGAACTTGTGAAAGACATAATATTTATTTCAAATATAGAAAAATAACACAATTAGCGGTACACATGCCTGCCTCAAAGTTTAAAGTTTGCTCAACCAAGTGAGTGAGAATGTGCTTAAATGTTTATAGTACACAGGGGCGGAGCCAGGTATTTTTCATTTGGGTGGCCATTTTTTCTCATAAAAAAACCACAGTCAGGGTTTCATGAAATATAATTTACTCATATCTAGAACAATGTCCATTACACTCAATCAAGCACGAACAACTTTATGTTAATTCTCTAGAGCGTCCCATTTTCTTTGCAGTGGCTTTATTTTTGTTTACATCGTGTACTTCTGTCTCATGGACTGATTCGTTGATTCATCAGCAGTTAATAGCACAGAAAATGTGGTATAGATGGTTCTAAGAATAGCACATCCATGTGAAAATTGCAGGGAAAAGATCCTGGATATCAAAATTTTCCCCTTAGAATGGGGGAAGCCAAGGGTTTGGGCACAAGAGGAGCTCCACCTCTGGTTATACACAGGAGAGTGCGCATTATGACAAACATATTTATGAAATGTCAATTCCACACACAGTCGCAGTCCCAAACCCACCTGCAGGTGACTGACGATGCAGTAGGGCTCCTTTCTCCTCATGCCGCACGTGGACGAGGCTTTCAGGCTCTTCTCTCGTCCGACCAGTAAGTCCCCTGTTGCCGGGTAACAGCTACCATGGGCACAGCCATGGTTGTGGTCGGGCTCCTGGCCAGTGGCTGCAGTTAAGACTTTAGGTAGACGAGAGGGAGGAAAAAAGAAAATGAATCACAGGGACCAGGAAACAGATTGCTAGATAGCTGCACAATCTACCTTTTTAATACTGACTTTTTTCCCCTTCTTTGGTGACAATCTATGCAAAAACTCCCACAAAAACTCTCAACATTTTAATAGAAATATTTTAGTCATAACTGTTAAATTTTGTCCAATTTGAATGAACATAGTATTTATTATAGTCACTGATGGTGTGGTGGTACCCTCGTCTGATTTTGGTCTCAATATGTGCTCTGAGATTGACTAGCAACCAGTCCAGGGTGTTGTTTGCCTCGGCCCCAAAGTCAGCTGGGATAAGATCCAGATCACCAATCATGAACAGGATCAAAGGTATAGAAAATAAATGGATTGACATATTTTTTTGTTATTATGCAAATGTTCAAATTGCAATCCAAATTACACATTTCGCTTTAACATGTGTAGACATGGATATTAAACCTGACCATTCTTTGTGATAATGTAGGATCAGTGTTGGATAATTCATTTCCAAAATGTATGCTTAGAGTAAAAAGACATTTGCCGTGTTACACATTACATGACTGAGTTACAAAATGTGATTTTTATTAACTTATTGATTACTTTTGTAACATGCTAACTCCAACACCGTTAAGGATTTGATGACATCGATTCTGCATCCAAAAGCAGCTTTAGCTCCTTTTTCGATTCTGCAGGTAACACGTGTTTGGGTCTATTTTTACGTTGGAGAAGGGAAGCGATGGTGCGACACACTACCGAAGGCAGTGACTGCATCGTTGTGCTATGCATGGGAGTTAAAATAAAACCTTTGAGACTTTCATGACAACCGGCAGCAGGTGCCTCACATTCCGTCTGACATTCTGTTGCAAATGTTTTTTTTTTTCTTTCTCAATGCTGCTGGTTTGTCTGTATGATGAGATAAGGGAAATTTGTTTTTAAGGAGAGTGGAGACCCATGGGTCTTCCTGTCAAATCTTCAGCAATTTAGCAGCAGCTGGTTCCAATCCTCACTCCATTGTGTGTCCATTCTCAATGGAAATATGTTACAGTGGCTCTACAAGGGATCAAATAGCACTAAGAGAAACTAATACATCTATGACTGCATTTGTTTGATTTATGGCAAAAAATTAGATTTTTACAAGGTGGTTTTTGCATCAATAATTTATTTTCAATGGGACAAAATTGAACCAAAATTGGCACGAGGTAGAGCACAGACCTCCATGTCTAAATTGTGTTAGTAGTCACTTAGACAGATGGGATGCTTAAAAAAATGAAGTTCATGTGTTCTGGACTAGGAATGAGCACAATAACCCAATAATCAGCGACTGATCGATTGAATAGAACTGACTGTTCCTCCAAACAGCAATGGAAACATAGTGGACGTGGTCGTGGGACTGATTGGCAAATGTGCCCCGCTTTCCTACCTACAATTTTACAAGCAGTACAATTGTGATCGTTAAGGACTATTTAAAGCTGACATTATTAAAGTAACACTAGATGGAGAGCCTAGAAGATTTACTCAGATGGTAAATTATCACACAGCGACACTGGTGTGGAAAGAGAGATGAGTGGGAAGTGAGCTGAGGAAGCTTTCACACGGACAAGCAAACACACATATAGTCTCGAGTCGAGTATTGGACCCGTGTTAGTGGCCACCAAGTCGGCGACAAATGCATAAGAGCAAAGGCAGGAGTGTGTAAGCAATTAAAATATATAAGAAAATATCAGAATTAAAGCATTGGAAATGATGGAGACTCATGCTAGTCGTTCGAGTTGTCTTTTATACAGATTATATACGGGGTTCTTGGCTACTAAATTCCTAACTCTGATTCATCAATCAATTCACTCAGATTAAGTTTTGTTTGAGTTGATCCAAAATATTTCATAAGAATCTGGTACCAAATCTGTTCTTGAGGGTTGTGTTCTAAGGCTGCTTTTGTTCATCATCTGCTAATTTCCTTCCCATTGACACATATTCAACACCAACTTGAAAGACAGCCAATTCTATTGTTCACCAATACTCACCTCCCTCTCTGATTGTTGATCCAAAATCATTCAATACTTTCTCATGCTCACCAGTGGGGGGAAATGCCACTTTAACTCAACTATCAAACACTATCAGTTCTCCCAGGTTAAGAGTCTGGGGGTCTTCCTCGACAGCACGTTATCTCACATCAATATTGTTACTTGACCTGCATATAGTATTTTCCTACGCACAAAACACCACAACAGTTCTTGTTCACTACTTGCTGACTTCACCCAAAGATTACTCTTAGACTCTTGCAGGGGTTTGTACCACTCATTAACTACAACAAGTGAAATCAGCCTTTAGAGATACATATGTAAGCAGGTAAGATATCGACACGAATTCAATGACAATGTACCCATGGAGGGAGACCTAATGATCCTACTGATTTTAAAATCTTCAATGTCATTTGATAGTCACTCCAACATACCGTCCTAAAATGAGTTGTAGAAACCCATTCAACTGAGAAGGTGCAATCTAATTTGGGATTTGGAATGGGTCAACTCTCTTTCCTTCCTGAGAGCAGGTTCCACCCTTTCACAAAGCTCTGTTAAAATTACAAGTGTAATTCCGCGGAAAAGATTTACAAATGGCACGGAACCTCCTTCATTGAAGTCATTACCAACAAAAACAGTGAGTGGTACAAAGGCAGCCGTGGTGCGGTCGTCCACTTATCTTTTATCTCACGGTTCGGAAGTCAGTTGACATCTGTTCTGCAAACAACTGATACACGATCAAGAGTGTGCACGTGCGTGTGCATGTAGGAGCAGGGAGTTTGTGGAAGTGAAGCAGACAAACTGTATCTTGTCACATTTATCTGTGTACGTTTCTGTGTGTGATTGTGTAAGACTTTAGAGTATTCACGTCTCCCGATGAGGAAAATATACCGTACGCAGAATGGTAAAATTCACTTTTTTACATGAAAAAGTCCTGTAATGAATTAGCAGTTAGCCCCAACTAAATGGTAAATAGAATGCACTGATATGTTAATTAGGCAATGTTTACCAGTAGTAGGATGAACATATTGTTGTACTAAATGCAACATTTCTATTATTGTTACTATTAACACTGTTGTTTATTTTCCTTTTCAGTATCAAAATTGTCTTTGTATGTAAAAACACAAAGGGCATTTGTTTCCACAGTTACAACCTGACCAAGAAATATTTATTTTAAACGTACTAAATTAAATGGTTTTAAATCCCTTTTAACGCAGCATGTTTTTGTTGCAGTAAGTTAATGTATTATACTTGTTATAACAAACAAAATAATAGGTATAATTTACATTAAAACTGCATTAATTTCCAAACAAAGAAGAATAAGAAAGAAACATTTAGAGCAGGCGTTACTGAGCAAAATAATTGTCAAATGTAGCATGAATTTGAATATGTTCATACCTTTATAACTTTGTAGCACTAGGGTTTTTTTTTTTTTTTGCACAAAATCATTTTTTTAATCGTCCCCTCCATTTTCAAACACTCTTGAAATTGAGATGGCATGACATCATGCAGAAACATGAGCAGAAAATGAGGGACCGTTTAGTCATGTCTCACTCTGCTTTCAAAACAACTCAGAACAGCAAATAATCATGAAGCACATAGAAGAAGAACGATTTGAAGGTTTCGTTTGGTGTCACTGTGAGTGTGAAAATTGGAAATGAAAGGTCACAGGGAAGTACTTTGGATTTAAGAGCGCACTTTATCTTTCCTCCCCCCTCTGCACCCATACATGGAAAGAGAAGGCACGGAGGAATGTTGGGTGACAGCTGAGCAAGGAGCCGCTGTGTCTGTACGAGAGGCTCTAAGCTCACTCGCCACTGATGTCAATTAGCCCCAAACAGCAGGAAATACATTGTCACACTGCTGCGGACTACTTTTCAATATGAACAATTTATTATTAAACTTCAAGGGTTCTAATCATTGTGAGGCATAACCTTTCTTTAAACACGCGTGTTAAATCCATTTCCAAAACACACTGAACTCTAACTACTACGAACAAAGATTGCGTGATAGCCAGGCCCTCTCTCCAGTACAATATTCGTGAGCTCTGGATGAAGGGAGAAAAACTCCCATTGTTGCAGATGCACTCCATCTTTTGTTCCATTTTCAGTCTGTCTGGATGAAATAACTACTGAGCTACAGTGTGTATCCTTGTAATTCATTCACAAGAGAAGGCAAGGTTAGTAAAAGGATGATAGCTGTTGGTGGAGAGGATGTGGCATCATCATGACACATTGTGACAGGTCTAGTCTAACCAGGGCAGGGAAAAGACAAACTGTTGCCACATCAAGCAAACAATGGCCGAAGCAAAAGGTGGGGCTATCACTGGGTGGACAATTAATGAAGGTAAATAATGGCAGAGAACAGAAAAACATCACTATTTATCTTCTCGCTGCAGCCCTTGCCATCAGATAGAAGAGAAAAGTCAACATCCTCCTGGCTAATTAAGAGACATGTTCACTGCCTCTATCTTCTCTTTGCTCAGCACTTAACTGAAGGATGACTGACTCCCAACCAAACAACCAGCTGCTTTCCTTCCTCCTCCTCCTCATCACGATCCCGCCGGCATGGGATATCTCTTCCTGCCGTTCGCACTCCTCCTTTTTGCCTTGCTGTTTACGTCCCTCATTTCTGTCATCCTCCCGTCATCATTGCATATGACGGTGAGTAAAGTATTGGGATCCATACCAATTGGGCACTGGCAGTACATAGGTAGACTACAAACTGGAAAAAGGGTCGTCTCACACTGGCTTGTGTGCAGTTTTCTTTGCCAATTTTTCTCATAAAAGCCACGTAGGAAAAAAGAAATACGAAGACATGCATACTATGGACCCTAAGATATACAAACGGTGACAAGCCCTTTAAAATGACACATGATGCTCCTGTTCTAACATCCATCTTCTGAAACCCTTTTCGTCATGGGGGTCGCAGGCATAGGGCCCTATTTTTGTTCCGGGGGCAAAACTACCCGTGTGCATGGGTGAAGTTGTCTTTCTTTCGGTATCTTTAAGCGCCACTGTGGGCTGGAACGTCTTGGAAATAGACTTTTCCAAGCCAATTTGCGCCGTGTCTCTCATTTGCATCAAAATCAGGGCAGTTGAAGGGCAAACCCGAGTCTGCCGTGCCTGACATTGCGGAAACAAAATCATCACTCCACTTGGGGATCGTGTCCGCGGCCCCGGTGACATCGGCTTGGAAGCACGGAGCACTAACCGCTGAGCTAAAAGTTGCCGCCGCTGCCTCACCTTGTAACTGCATTGGAAGGTGCAACTGAGGCTGGCATGATTGTCATCTGCTAAACATTTTCATCTTTTGGACCTTTCGTCTCCTCTATCTCAGAAAGATGCCCTTCAATGTGCACAATAATCTATTATTGACTTAACAACTCTACATGAGAAAAGACTAGGAGAGAGTTAGAAATGCGGGCGCTAGTGTGAACGTTCTTGAAACAAATGCCTAGCTGCATGCAGATGTGTGAAGGCCAAAGAAAGCAGGGTTAATGGTGACGTTCATTCAGAGCCGCGACACTCCTCCGCCCACCTGTTGCGGATGATACAACACGCGTCTCTGTTCAGACGTCTGGCCCATGACACAGGAATCTGCTTTGCATCTTCCAGCTGTCTCCATCTGCCTGCTAATCTAACTCAGTGTGTAATGGCAGCATCTGGGCCTGATCACTGAGAGACTATGTTAGACTTCCAGACTGTCATACTAACCAACAGCTGAGAGGAACAATAGTCCATGCCAGGCCAAGAACACTTGGATAGCATGCTTGATAACAGTGGAACCTGAAGGTCCGGTGCAATGAGTTCAAGTTTTACTTCAACGACAATTTTACAGAAAGACATGGTTTAAAGTTTATTTCTTTGCCTTGACCAAGTGTGTGTGTAGGGGGGGGTGTTAATAAATATAATAAATATGAGAGGGTTTGATGCATGCGGTTGTCATATTTATGAATGCTGTACAGTGACACCCAACAAACATATCAGTGGAGCTCAGAATTTGTCTGCCTGCACCTGGATCAAATTCACCAAAATCACCTTAGACCACCTGAACCACAACTTAGACCAACCCTGACCAGGTCTAAATTCTAGTCAACTTTTTCTTCAACAAGTTGCCAGGTGTGGCGAGGGCATGTAAAAGAAAATACCCTCAGTCCGCCCTAATGGCTATCATGGCGTAGTGCGGTTTGCCAAAATCCCAAACACGGTAAACTACGCCGCCGGCACAAAAATTAGGACGCCACGGTTTTTATGGCGAGCCCACATGCGCTGTATACGCAAATAGACCAACGTGGTAAAAAGGGTGCTTATTAAGCGCATTAACGGCCATGAGATGAAAGTGATTAGGATGATCATATCTCAAAAGGACCAACTACTGACCACAGACTAAATAGAGCAGATGACAAGGCACATATGGCCAGCAGATGTTGACTTCAGCTTTTCGCTCAACAGCGCTTGTAGGTTTGGTTCACTGTCCGTGCTAATTAGAGCCCTGATAACCAAAATGTGGTGCTGCTGAGATGAGAAAGCTCAAAGAAAACCGTCAGTACATAAGGAACTTATCGATATTTATTTGCAGTCTGTGTTGGTTGGGAAGTCATTTTTATGTAGACTAAAAACACAATAACAACAATGTAGCATAAACATTGAGCTACATTAATTATTCTTAATGGTTGAAATGTCCTTCGTGGTACACACACTACTACCAAAGAAGTCAAACAGGGCCATTATTTTTTATGTATTCTTACTTTACGTCATACACATACCAAGGTAAAACAATACTGACCTCATCAAATTTAAATGTCAAAGTCAATTTTGACCCATCACAGTCAGTGAAAACCGACATGTTTGTAAAACATTCAAAGTTTCTTTTACTAGACTTTAGTAGGATGTTGGACAAAAATAATTGTTCACAGCTGCACAATTTGGCCACAAAAGCCTTTTTGCCATCATTCAACAGGAGTTCATATTGGGGGGTAATATTTTCACATCTACAATTTATTAGACAGCAGCATATCAGCAGTTAGCACATCTTCCTCCCAATTGAAACATTTTCTGTTGTTTACAAGCTTAGTCCAGGGTGTGTGTGTGTTTGTGTGTGTGTGTGTGTGTGTGTGTGTGTGCGCGTGCATGCGTCCGTGCGTGTGCGCGTGCGTGCATGCGTCTGCATGAATGTGTATGTGATCCATTTGCCTCACTACAGTATCGCACTTCAATTCTACCTCCTACAGTATCGCACTGCAATTATACCTTGTCTGAGATTACAAAATTAGAAGTCTCAACCTCTCAAGGTGCTTGAAAGGGCTATTTTACACAGCCTATCATTAGTATTAGCTACTGGCTTTGCAGCAAAAATAAAAGACTCGGAAAGTAAAATGTCAAGGGGCACAGATGGTGGGAATAACATTGAGACTCTTCCAAGAGGAAAAAGACCAGAATGTGATGAGTTAAAGTAAAAGTTGTCACTTTATTTTGTGATACCAATACCGAGAAGACAAAAATGAACCAAATATTTTGGATTGCATAAAATCCTGCCACAGTAATAAGCCAAGCTCGAGCAATTCAGTGTAAATCTACGTGTGAGTTGAATTAGATTGTTTGCATATTTCTACACATAGAAGACAGGTAAAGATGTAAATATACTTTATGATGAGTTTTGTGATTATGTAAAGACACATAACAAACAACATAATGGTCAAAATCTAACAGTCCGGTCAAGCCATTCTAAAAGCAACATCTGCTTGTTTAAGTTCTCTAACACTTTGTCACAAGTGAAATATTCTCCAGGTTAGGTCAAACAGTTGGATCCTGAGTAGGACATTAGTAATCATTCAATTCATCCTTTGTTTTTTTTAATGAAACCAGATTCATTTCTCATTTCATCCTCCCCCACCTTTATCTCCACCTCCACTTTTCAGACAGAAAAGCTCCTGCCAACAAAAACCAACTCACCGGCCCTTTCATATAAAGCAACCTGTTCCTTCTCTCTGCCCTCCCTTTTGCCCCCACCTTTAAGGCCCACCCCCCTTGTTCTTTGTTTCTGATTCTATCCAAGCCATTCCCGCTGCTCTACTTTCCCTGCCTTTCTCTCTCCTTCGCTATCTCCATTGCTGCTACTTCGTGGGCTTTGCTGCACCATTGTTCTGATAGTGAGACATTTCCGGAGGCTGTCGCTTACAAAAGGCCTCTGAGACACATTCCCAAACGCACATTGCCTAAAAACCACCTTCACCTGCGAGCGTTTTGCACGCGCGCACACACACACACACACACACATGCATGCGCACACACAGACACACACACACACAAGAAGCTGAGAACCCCATGTTCTTACACACAAATTGACATGCAGGAAAAGTTGAATTATAGAGGATTTGCTTTGCCTCAAAATCCACTTTGAAGTTTTTTTACACACACACATGCACGCACATGCACGTACACACTCACACACATACACACACACAATAGGGAGGATAGGGAGCTGTCCTTCACACAAACGAGAACAAAAAGGTGAATTTGAGAATTTGCTTTCCCTCAAGTTCACATGCATGTACAGAAACATACTCACTCATTCACACAAACATTAATACACTTAATGCTCTCATCCCAGGGAAATACAAGGGCATGATGGGAAAAGTGAAAAGAAAGACTCCGAGTTTGTTTTGTCTCATTGACACACACAAACACACAAGGCAACATGTACACACAAAGCTACACACTAATTAACGTTTCTGACCCTGAGAGTTGGGAAATGACCCTTGGCCTTCCACCTTGTCCCGAAAGGCGTCGCAAGTCTCCATGGCCAGCTGTCTGTCAATGGGTCTTATAACCGTGTGGGATGTTTAACTCGCTACTGGTTCAAATTATACACCACCATTTCCTAATCAATTTTTCCTTGCAACTTTCACAAGTGATGAAGGATTCCAGTCTAAACTTTGAACCCTGCAATTGTTGCTCAAGGACACCTCAACGGTGGATTTGTTGCAAATGCCCACATCCTTATGCTAATTGGGGGGCAATCGAACATGGGGCTCTTTGGTCACAAGCCACATTCTAAACCACTCATGACTTCCGCTGTATCACAAATCAATTAGCAAGAAAATAGCATTATGGAACATGAACACTGTAACGGAAAGATGAGCAATATAAATAATAAAATATCAGCTATATTCATAACACTTCATGAATTCTGGCAATGTACATTCTGGTAGTTTGAATGCTAGCACCAGGTCACAGGAAACACAAGTGAAATAGACTTAATGTATGCATAAGATTCTTAAATTCATAAAAATCACTTGAAAAACTCATATTGCCTCAACATTTGTCAATATTATTTTTACCTCAACGATGAACTGTAATTTTCCGCTAGTTTCTTATTTTCTGGGTTGACGTGATATTGATATTTTCAGCCTTTACATGGGCAACATCTTGGGACGAACATACGGTGTCTTGTAGGTGTCAGCGGGAGTGTTTGCGGATTCAGCTGGGCTGCTTTAAGAGGACCGTAAATGGAAGGCATGCCACCCACAGAGGACTTTTGAATCAAATTCAACCCCGCAGACATTAAAACACTTCAAGAACACGTAACCTGATATTTACAATGAACAAAAAGGAAAATTTGCTCTTCACTATTCTTACAAAGGCAAAATATTTGATACGGCTCTTGTACTAGAGGTGATGTGCAAATAGTCATGCTTTGGTGGGTCAGTGCACATGAACAAATGATTGTGAGAAACTGAATGCTGAATATAGTTCACGTTTCACTTGCAATTTGAATGTTTTGGTAACGTGGAGGGTCCATGCAAATGTTCCAACCCTGATCTCCTGACAGTGAGGCAGATGTACTTAGCTCAAGGCTGCCCAGCTGCCCAAAGATAAAATAAATGTCGCCCCGATGCGAAATGATCTGATTTGTTTGGCATATTCGACTTGTTTTTGTGCAGCCAACATCAAATAGCTCATGTGTTGCCCCTTCAGTGACCTAAAGCCAATCATTAATGCCTCGACAAGCCCACCACCGGATCACTTCTGAGGATTTCTTAAGGATCAAAACTCATGGATGGACTTCAAAAGGTGCGGGTGTCGTGTGCACTCACCGCACACCAGCACCAACAGTGACGCTTGCATCTCGCAGCCGCACACGGACAACCTGCAGGAAAAAGTTGGCAAACTTCATCATCCGCACCACATGCCTACTTTGGAACACTTTTACACATGACTTAAAATACATGTATTAACCGGAGCACGCACAATCTTTAATTGAATTTCTTTAAATAATTTCCTCCGATTTTTTATGTTTGCCGAATCCTTTCAGTTACGCACGGTCTTAAACGCCGCAGGGAGTCAAACAACTCACCGCATTGGTTCCTCTCCAGTCTCGGTGTCCGAACCCGCCGCTCGTCCTTTGGGTCCACTTGCTGAGAAGCTGCAGGACACGACAAGAGGGGCTTGCGTGTCTTTGCTACGGTCGGAGTGAAAGTTCGGTGCTCCTGCGTGTGGAAAACCCTTGTTGGTGTCCTACTGGAAGGGAACAGAGCGCAGACAGAGGGAGGAGACACACGGGCGGTCGTGGGGCAGTGGGGGTTAAAGCACCCACACGATTAGAAGTACGAGAGGTGGCAAAAATACACGCTGCGGCAGTCTGTATGTGTGTGTGTGTGTGTGTGTGTGTGTGTGTGTGTGTGTGTGTGTGTGTGTGTATGTATGTATATATATATATATATATATATATATATATATATATATATATATATATATATATATATATATATATATATATACATACACACACACACACACATGTATGTATGTATGTATGTAGTGCTATAAATAAATAAATAACACTCAAAGTTTTGTGCTACAATGAAACTTTTTCTGTGTGTTGTAAAGTAGTCCTATTGCTATTTATCAGGAGAATCTGTCAAAGGTTCAAATGTTGTCAGCACATCACAAATGCCATTACAAAGAAATTGCTTAATCAGGGCCTCAAAGGTGAAAGTGATGATGCCAAGGTTATATTGACTATATGATTTATAATTATATTTTCAAATATCAAATAAAATACTGAAGGGGCTTAACTGGGGTTATACAAATTTCTGACAGGGCTATCGGCTGCCCTCACCCCAATGTCTTCCCAAAAAATATACAATTTATATTACATACACAAATACAAATGTATAAAAACACTTAATGAGAACAAGTGCTGAAAATTGAATTTTAATTTATTTTATTTGTTTGCAGTTCACATAAAACCATCTCACTGCTTTTCAGAGCTGAAAAAAAAATGGAAGAACATAGTCCATCTGTTGTATGTTGAGTTGTTTAGGACAGTGCATGATGTAACAAATTGATGCCAGAATTTTCTCCCGAACCTTCCTCTATACGTTTCTTTTTTCGATGTTTAATCCCAGAGGTGTCCTTCAGAGATCTTTGTGCATCCAAAAAATGGATGCTCCCTTGGCATCTCTGTAGGTGGTTTCTGTAAGAGTCTGAATCACAGGTGCTCTTTCAGCTGGAGGTGGGATAGGAGGAGGCGGTGGAGGTATGGAGGAGGTCACAGGTAGTGGAAGTATGGTAGAAGGAGGAGGAGGTCCTATATTCCCAATGGGGCTGTCTTTTTCTACTTTTTGTATTTTTACGTTAACTTCTTCATAAGGGATTTTGGAAAACCTGAGTAGACTCTCCTTAGGAACAAACGAGGCCAATGCTCCAGAGTTTTGCACCGGCGTTGATAGCTTGTAGCCAAGGTGGGCGTAGAAGTGCTGCTTATTGTGGGTGGTCAAGCACAATCGCTTGAACCCCCGTCGTTTGGCATAGCACTCAGTCTTTTCCATCAGAGTTCGCCCGTAGCCTTTCCCTCTCTCCGTCTTTGATATGACCACAGATTCCACAAACAGGCTGTGGCTCTGGCCTATGACTCTTGAGAGACGGGCATGACCAAGCAGCTTCTCAGTGTCTCTGGGACCCTGCAGGAGAACTAGGCAGATGGGGAAATCGGGGCAGGATTTCTGCAGGGAGTGAACACGAGCAGTCTGGCTCCTCTGCCACTCGGAGTTTACTAGGTCAGCGCAGGTAAGAAGCAGGTCCGGGCGGAGGTGGATCGGAATAACATAGCTGTTCTCTGCTGGTTCAGTTTCTGATTGACATTCTGCATCACTTTTATCGTCTGAAATTGAAGGCTCAAATACTGTCCGAAAATGAGGGTTCACATCGAGCCCTCTGGTTCCAGACTCTGCCCTGTGGGGGATCATAGTTTGATCCAGATTAGTCTTTATTCAATGTGAGGCAATGTCCAGCCTGGAGTACAATAGTTTTTAGAAACTATAGTGGTACCTTGACTTTAAAAGTTTGTTTACAGGGACAAAGGCATCTCACCGAGAACCACTGCCCTCAGAGCTTTGTAATTAAAATGTGCTTGGCACAAGTAGCGACACCTAGTGGCCAACAGAAGCATTAAGCGGGTATCGAGCTCGTGGGACGGGGGTCGTTCTACTCGTGCGACGAATTGGCATATGATGGATATCATTTTTCTGTAAAACATGCTCGATTGGCTTTTTGAATAAACGAGTAGACTGGGATGTCTGTAACGTTCTTTGCACTGCTACTATCCTGGAAGTTTTATTCGTGCAGCGCATTATTTTACTCGTCTGGTTCAAATTTGGGACTTGTAACAAAGATTTACCAAGAACTGAAGTGACGGAAGGTGAAGTTAAACGCCAGCTAATCATGCTTTCATCTTAAAGAGTCAAGTGCAACAGTTTGATATTAAATGTTGACGTTTCCTTGAGCAAGATACTACTACTACATACTGGTAGTAGCTAGAAATCAACTTTACCTACATGCTCCGAGTCCACGCTCGGTCGCCGTGGTAGCTCACTCAGCTCGTTCCTGCTCCTGAAGCAGCCGTCTGCAGTAGGCTTTACTTGGAGCACCAATGAGAACCGTAAGAAGTGCTCTAGGATCAGCTGCTTCATTAAATCTACTGCTCTGTCTCAAAGAGAAGACAAACGTGTAGCGTTTCCCGCTTGTGATCCTCGTGTGCCACCATGCGCACAGGAGTGATATTGCACGTACGTGTACCTACATTACACAATGAGTACATATAATATAGATCCTCAATAAAATTCATTCATCCAGTGAATCTCAACATGTGGATTCCAAAACCGATCTAAATCACAATAAAACCAATTGTCCTAGTAAAACAAATATTAACAAGGCAACCATCTTTACCAAAAGGTTTTCTTTATTCTTTTTTTGTTTTTTTTGTTTTTTCCATCCAGGACAACTCATTTAGGATAATCGAAGAGAAATAAGCACAATTTTTATTAGCTTTTTCTGTGTTTTTACACAGATGGAGGGTGAATTATCGGTTGGTCAAAACAAAAAACAAAACAAAAACAAATATATGATAGCAATACATTAATAATTAATTCAATACAATGAAGTGTGGCGTCAACAAATAGAATAGCAAATTCCCAGAAATGGAGGATGTTGTTTTATCACTTCCTCCATGGTACTGTAATATTCACCAGCACTAACTGAACTCAACAACAGTCGAGGAAGAAATGGAGTGTCCTCACATTGTTCTGTACCCCGGCCTCTCAGGGAGGAAACACTTCTTTTTTATATACTTAAATAATATTTTATCAAAGATTCTGTTTTTATCTTCATAAAATGTTTCTAAAACTTTAGTCGTCGTTAAACTTTTTTGCATTTTTTAACATCTTTTTTTAAATTTGTCAGCTCAATTTTGTTTTTGCAAATGTGGTTTGTGTTCATTAAGTGTACCCCCTGTGCGTGTTCCTGTGTGTGTGTGCGCGCACGTGTGTGTGTGTGTGTGTGTCTCTCTCTCTCTCTCTCTCTCTCTCCTTGGCTGAGGCAAATCAGAGCTGCTAAATCGCTCTTGTGATATCGATAACTGCCATTCAAAGCACGAGTGCTGCTGCGCTTTGCAAAACATCATGAATGGAGTGTGAGTCTGTGTGTGTGTGTGTGTATTCGTTCTACATCTGACCTCTGCTTTACCTGCATACAGGTGAACTCAGCTAAGACATGCTGAAAGCGTGAAGCTGGCATGAAATAAGGTTATGGCCTACAGTTATCTGCATGTGTGTGCAGTTTTATTAAGGAGTGCATGTGTAAGAGTTATATTAAGGGAATATGTGAGTGCTTGTGTCAGTGTATACGCTAAAGAAATTTTATTTTATTCCTTTCCATGTGAACCAAATACATTTCTTTATGTTTGGACAAAATGGGTAAAGCTTTGGATGCATCTCGATCACCTGTGTGAATGTGTGTGTGTGTGTGTTTGTGTGTGTGCGTGCTTGTGTAATAGAAGGCACGGCGAGTGGAGTGGGAGGCTCAGTCTCTCAGGTCCATGCTCGAGCCGAACAGGGCCACCAGCTGCTCCTCGTAATGGGCGATGTTCCTCTTCATGATCTCTTTACAGGAGCCCAGGAGGCGCTCAAACGCTTGCACGTCTATTACTGCAAAAGGGAGTGCATCATATGTGAATGTGGAGTCAACTCAGATGCTAAAATATCAAGTCTGGCCACACAATAACCATTTGACTGAGCTCTTTTTGCTATGACAATGAATTCAAAAACATTGGCATAAATGGATTTGGCAAAACTAAATGAAATCTAATCCTCCTGAAATGGTACCTAGACTTGTCCATGATATAAAATAAATGTTCCCTACTAAATGAAATAAATTTGTAATCCATTACAGGCGCCAAAAACAACAATCATTTTGGAATGTGTTAAATAAAGTCAATAAATAAAAATCACTGTATTGTAAAATAAATACAAAAACATATGAAAATATAAAACAACAGTGGTTTCATCATTAACTATTCCAACAGTCGCACATGTGCACGCATGCTTGTGCAATAATTCTGCATCGATGCGGGCCTTTAAGCTGTGCGGCCCTGTGAGTGACATGTGGAGGTTAATTTATTGTTGGTGTCTACCCAATGCAGGTAATGAGTCTCTTCATTTTGTAATTGTCTGTTTGATCGCGTCAAAAATGGCTTAAAATGCATTGGCAACTTTTTTTGTCACTTCACTCCAGTGACAGCCTACCTGAAGCTTGCGAGTGACTTAGATTTTGATTGGTAGAAGAATTTTTTTTAAAAAAAAAAAGGACCAAGTAATTGCTCTCAATGCAAAAAAGAAAACGTGGCACAAAAAGGTGTGTACCACTGTACTAGTTATTTTATCATTTATTTCTAAGCCTGACTGACAACAACTGTGGTCGTATGGGTAGTGAACCACCTTAGAAGATAAATGAATGATAGACAATATCATGAAATGCAATAAATAGCTGTGGTGGAGAGTAACAGTCCACAGCATAATTGAGACGTCAAGTCACTTCATGCTTGGTTGACAACCCCCGGATCAATTAAGCAAGCAATTCATCACAAATGCATTTGAGCAGGAGTGGTTCAAATAAAACATTGTACATTAATAATACAGGGATTTATATTGATCGCTTTAAAAGACATGTATTGAGCCAACAACTCTTGAAGAGAAAAAAAAAAAAATATTGCTTTAAAACAACAGATGCTGCCAAATATTTTTAAGATGGAGTGTATGAGATCTTACCCAAACATTTGACACTGCCCACTGCGTAGGCTGAAGCAGCGCGGGGCTTGTTAGTGACCAAGGCCAGCTCCCCGAAGTACTGGCCCCTGCTACAGCGTGCTATCTCCACCTCCGCGTTGTCTGCATGGTCTGCCTTCGTCTGCTCGGCATAGAAGGAAGGAAGAGGGTTAAAGGTTAGCAACCACTGAGCGTATCATTGCCCGCCACCCCAACCCCCAAAGCAAGAGAGGCAGTCGGCAGCTGAGCCTGTTGCTTGGCAAAACCTTGTTAATGGGGAGCGTTGGTTGTCATTGTCAAAAGGATTCTTACAGCAACTACCCGGAAGACTGCAATAGTCAGCTGATATGGCTTGTGTTTCAGACAATGTATTTTTTTCTCCCCAACTTTGCACACTACGAATATAATAAACAAATGAATAACAAATGTATTGTAACAGACATTATGATTAAGTGTGAAAAGCGCACTTTGAAAACATCAGATTTTTTTTGTAGATAAACTATAATTGCATCTATTCTTTGGTAAAAACACAATCAAATACGTCAAAATTTGAGCCATGTTGATGTGACCATGTTCCAAATGTAACAGTAGGAATCTAGTATTTCTGGGTGGGATACAATTTTCATACAATGTAAACATCGATCAACTGAATGCTGTGAAATGCAAACTCTGCTTACTTTACTCTTCATCATGATCTTGACTTCCCCAGATTCGACAATGTAGAAGCAGTCAGCAGTGTCCCCCTGTCAACAACAAATGCAGTTAGGTTTCTGACATACAAACTGACAATATCTTGGTTCTTATTCCAATCCAAAACATTTGAGAAATTTCACTTGTCACTCACAGGTGAGATCAACATGTGGGCTAGGACTAAACAAGTAATCAAATTCAAATCTACATGGCAATGTAGTACAATGCAATTTCTCAGCGTCATTCATTACATGATCTCAGCTTAATTTGAGTCAGTTTGCAGTGTTTTTTTTTTTTTTTTTAAAGTATGTGTATTTTACTTATGGATATTATTTCTAATAGTGTCTTGATAAGTTCAGCGTTTAAGTGCACTCTAGTCTGCATGTTTACAAGTAATTCTATCCGTGGCTAATTGAATAACTGAAGGAGATAAAACGCTGCCATTCATATTTATTCATTGTCTTTTTTTTGCCTGATCTATAAACCCAAAATATTTATGTACAATATCGTATACATACGTATACATCTAAATTATTTTGCAAATCGTCCACATCATAGATGCAAGTCTTGACATAACATGATCATGCTGCACAAGTCAAATGTGAGGGGCTTACCTGTGTAATGATGCGCTCACCATCTGAGAAATGTTTTGCGCCTAATACATCCACAATCTTCATCCTCTCATTTGCCTGCAAGGATAAAACAAGGCGAATGATGAGGGAGGAAAAATGAGACAAATGCTGGCAACAGAATTTTTTGACGAATGCAAACTTATCGATGTTTGCAAACCTTTTTTTAACATTGCTACACACGTACTTGAATATGGCAATAGCTCTGATGACACCACATCTAAACAAACACTTCTTGTCATTTGACCAAAGCAGGGCAACTAGGAAGACAGGATAAATGATGCTTTTAGCCTTCTTTACCATTGCAGTTTGAAAGTGTCAATTGAAAAGATCAGAATCAGACGGAACGCCATCCGTTATTTACATTTCAACCTTTTAATTGATTCAAAAATAGAAGTGGTAGCAGTACAGACATTGTTAACCTGACCACGAAGAGCCTGGCTAATTGATTTATCCTTCTGTTGCCCAGATTAGGCTGACGGCGCAGATGTGCTCCTTTGGCGCTTAACAACAAACACATTGTCGAGTTGGTTGAGCAAACAGGCTTGCCATTATGTTGGCGCCTATTGTTTCCAAACATTATGATAACAGATTTATTCATGGTCCACTCTCTCAAGCATTGAACTCACCTCCAGGGATTTCAGTAAGGGCACAGACTCAATAAAAGACTCGTACATCCTTCGCTTCTTGGCATTGTTCTTCACAATGAGTCTACGAAATGTGGCACGATCCTAAAGGGGGGGTAAAAAAAAAAATCATCAAAGTGCATTCTCAAAGTCTCTGACTTGTCTTTCTCTCTTTGGCCACTTGGGGGATCAGCAGAGCACCTCCTCCATTCACGCAGAATTTGATTCCATTCTTAAGCTTGGTGGCTCACTATCAATGTACTTAAAACATACAGTATGTGGACGACTAGACAACTACAAGGAATTATAGACATGGCAATCCAGATTGGTGTCACAATATTATGCTAAGTAACATCAGTTTCAGTTTGGCAGATTTAGATGCTCTTACCAGCCCCCATAGCGAGCCCTCTTGGGTGGCGATGATAGTAGCTGCACGTGGTGTGTTGTACATGAGTGCCAGCTCCCCGAAACTGCCCTTGTTGTCATACTGACCCACGCATGTTCCTGATACCACAATGTCAAATACACCTCTGGAGATAGAGAGATCAAACAAGGGAGAGAAACCTTGAATCAGTCCATGTGCAAGAAAAGAATGTGATTCCTCTAATTTAGCTAAAAGTTTAGGTGAACAGTATCGAACCACAGATTAAATTTTGAACATGCACAAATTTCGGATATTATCATCAATTGTTTGTTACTATATTTCATTAGCTACCAGTTCCTCAAAAAGACTTCTAAATGTTACTATGCCACAAATAATAGTGTGGCTCAGGCCCAACATATCTGACCTTTTTATTCTACTTGAACAGAGCAGACCATTCAGGTATGTTGGGGATCACTTCTTGTTCCCAGGGTCAAATTGTTGGCTTGTATGCTGATTAATAACAACATTCCACAGCCAATCCTTTCTGACTGAGACTTAGAGGACCCACGTAGAGAATGTATTGTGCTTAATTTCAGGCAGACCATGCACCAAATTCACATTAGTAGTCATTTTCTATTACACATGATAGTTTTTGTTGTTAAAAATGGACACCCATACAAATAAGTTTACACTAAGAGTGCACCGTTTCCGGATATAGATCAATGCAATGTCTCTTTGTGTACATTATCACTTCCTGAGGGTGGCACAATAGTCGAGTGGCTAGTGCTTTCCCACACTCCAAAGACATGTTTCTTAGTTTAAAATAAAGACTCTGAATGGTTGTTTGTACTATGTGCCTTGTGATTGTCTGGCAGTCAGTTTAGCGGGTGCCCTACCTCCCGCCCAGAGTTAGCTGGAATAGGCTACAACTCACCTACCACAACCCTTGCTAGGATCAACAGAACAGAAATTGAATGGCGTCACTGGAGCACTCACTAGTCAGCAAATCAAGATTTAAACTCTGAATGCATCCTTAGAGGATATAACATTCATTACATTTTAACAGCTTTGATAATAGCCTGAGATAGTATGACTTGGCAGACATGCTGCTGGTAAAGGTCATCCTGACACACCTCGTGCAGAGAAAACACAGAAAACAATACTTTAGATTGTGTGTATGTAGATGGGAATATCACAGTCGGTGGACTCTCAATGTACTGCACAGATGAGTAATTAGAGGCCAGGGTGGCGGAAACATTAACCTTTAAAACTCTTGTAGTTCTAATGTAGCTAATTTGGCAAGTCCACCATCTATTTATTAGTTTTTCAGTGTGGTCCTTTGTGCTCTTCTGTGTTCTTACAGTTATAGGCTATATCAACCTAAGGCTAACTAACCATTTGGCTATATTAAGTGTGGCTATTTGTCTGTATCTTTACCGCTCTATGACATAAAAGTTGTCCCCATCGTCTCCCTGGTCAATCACATGCTCTTGGGGCTGGACCCGTAATTCAAACATTGCATCCAGCACTTCAGAGAACTGCTCCTGAAATGAAGATGAGAATGACATGAAGAAACATTGTAGACACATACAAACAGATGACGAACCAGGAGAAACAGTGCAATTGAACAAGAAGCTAAAAAAAAAAAAAAAAAAAAAAAAAAAAAGACCCCTGGAGGGGGCCAAGCTAAAACTAACCTATCTCATGAAAGGAAGAGTGTAAAAGAAGAGAAAAAAGCCTTTTTGTTGACATTAAGTAACCATTTTCTGTGTTTCACAAGAATGTGTAATCTCAAGACAATCATGCCATCCCTGGGGTCCACAAGTTCAACACAATGTCACAGACATTTGTGAGTCCACTTTGGCTCACAATGGGAAAAAACATTCTCATTCATTTCAAGCCAAAGCAGATGCAAATAAATCAAGGCACATTTGGAATTCAGGGAAAATCCCACACATGGGCAGATCGCAGGAGTTTTACTATGCCATTAATAATAAAGGACACAAAGAGAGACACGGGGCAAAGGGGACTAGCCTTTTCTCATTAGTGTGCGTGCAGTATATACCGAGTCATCCTTCCCATTATTTACCTGATCCAGTGTTTTGAAGAGCAAAATGTCCCGACAGGCCTCCTGCAGTCTGCAGCGTTGTATATCGGTTTTTGGATGAACCACTCTGGGTTCTGTGTCTTCATCATCCTCATCTGGATTGAATGCCTCCGCACACACTGGAGAAATTACGGAGGGGGTTAAAAATTGAGTTGCAATGAACACGAGCCACACGTACAGTACACAGACCTTCTCTTACCGGCATTGTAAATTAAAGTCTTGGTCCAACTGTGGTAAACGTGACTCTTAACCATGACCCATGAAATTCTGTTTGTGTCTATTCAGAGCCTAGTTTTTGCCTTATGAAAGTGACAGACCATTAACGCCGCCATATTGAGAAATATTTCCCCTGACAATAATGTTATTACTTTATCTTAATACAGTACATGGGTCTTGGTTCACAAGTAGCTTCAAATGAGCCATGTTATTTAATAAAATGGTCTTGCAATTGCTGCAAAGCCACTAGACACCAATTCAAAACATGGCTATATCTTACGACTTTATGATGCCATTTTAAAAGGTAATGGTTGACATTTTACACAGAATGCGAAAGGTAGAAAACCTGTTTCAACAATTCCACAACAAGACAGTTGCAAAAAGACCAGTTGACTAACTGTCCTAGTAATACTATAACTGTAAAGATTTTAGATTACGACAACCATGATGAATCTGATTTTGGATAGCTACAATTTTTTTAAGAATTTTAATTGTTGTAATACTAAGTTGGCTCAAACAGAAATGCCTTTTTACTTTTACTTTTTACACAAACTCATTCCCGCGTGGATGTTTCTGAAGCTTCACATTTATTTTCGCTTGCTACTGACAAGGCTTTTTTATTAAGATCTCTTGCCATTAACACACCATTGTGAAAAAAACCTGCAATATCTAAAATACAAACAGCTAATGTAATTGTTACATTAAGAATTTGTGACTGCTGTTCCACCAGTGGAGGTAGTACAAAAAAAACCAGTTTACTCAGTCGAATTAAAACCACATGGCCCACACAAGCCTTTATAAAGCTGAGGAATGGACAGCAGAGTCAACAGCAATAGCAAGACAGTAATAAAGATAAACGTTAGCTGACACAGCAGACAGCCAAATCAAAGTGATGCTGTCCACTAAGACTGACGACAAGTCAATTACTTACTCATCTGTGAAGTGCAATGAAATGTGAGAAAACTAGAGTACCATAGACCAAAGACAACTGACACAGAGAGTGGAAACAAAACACCAAACTCACCAAACTGGCACAAGCGATAAGACTGATGTAGAGACACACCTACACATTTAGGAATTACACTTTTTTTTTTTTCTTCTTTTTAAAGTCCACTTTCCAGACTCCGCTGGGTAGGACTGGATTCTCAATATGGCTTTCTTCCACTGGAGGTGGTCCATGGCCAGTGGATGAAATGCCATACTGAGAATATTTTTTGGAGCAAAGGTTTTTTACAGTCGGATGCCCTTCCTGACACCAACCCAAGGGGAAATTGATTTTCTGTAGGGGTTGACTCCCTCTTGGCACATATTTCTAAGCATCTGCCCGCTACATATTAACATTGATAAAGGTTGGT
Organism: Syngnathus floridae; assembly: GCF_059516105.1. Lineage (NCBI taxonomy): Eukaryota > Metazoa > Chordata > Actinopteri > Syngnathiformes > Syngnathidae > Syngnathus > Syngnathus floridae. The sequence continues at coordinate 23,087,693 of NC_142414.1, read as the reverse complement.
TGTGCATTTGGACTAGACCTGACTGTTTTTTCCCCCCACTTCACTCTACTATTCACTTGTCTTTCTGTGAGTTACTGCAACATGCTACTCAACACCTTCGGAAAACAAAAATATAATAATATTCTTAAATGGTTATCTCAGTGACAGTGGAGCATACTTTTCATATACTGGATGTCACTGAAGGCCTGGCAAAATGAAGGAAAGAAACTGAGTATTTGCTGATGGCTACTGGCCAAAGACTACACGGGATTTTTTTTCAAAAAGTATTCAACCAGTTATGGAAAATGGTGCCTCTATGTAGTGTCTAAATATCCCTGAGAATTTTGAAAGAAATTAATTCAATAAAAAGCTGTAAGCCTACATTTCATTCATCATCACGTCAGATATTTTGTGAAGCTGTTTAAAGCTGAAAATCCTGGAGGAAAAAAAAAACCCTCTCACCAAATAGAGGAAACAGATAAGGCTGTGCAGACAGACAGCCTACCTACGCATAGAGACTCATTGTGACAAAATAGGGGCCAGTGACGGAAACCGTGAATATATCTGCTACTTGTGTTTGACGTGCATGGTCAACACAATTTGTGCACGCGCCTCAATAGGGCCCATTACGCAACCAAGTATGCAAGATCATATAATAGCCCTTGAGGGTCATGACGTCAAAGGTACAATACATCTCCCAGGCACGCTCTCACACTCCTACAGGAATCTCACCTGACACTCTTCTGTTGAATCTGCTTGGTGGTGGGGCTGCAAACAGACAAGAAAGGGGAGGGGCAAATGAACATCAGTGAGTTTCAACAAACAAATATTGAGACATTTTTGGTTTTACTTAAGTAATCTGTTTCTTTATTAATATACAATGCAATTCTGAGGCAAAAGTAGGATTTCAAAAAGCATTAAGTGCCTAAAGTCGGTCAGAATAATAACTGCCAACACAAAGACACAAAACAATAATTTGAACACAAATAAAAACAGACGTGTCCAAAAGGTCTTAATGGTGGTGACATGCTCTAACAGCACCATCTAATTTCTCTCTAAAAAAAAAAAGATAATAATCTTCAATGGCTTCAGGGTTTCATTAACATGAAATTCACACTCAATAGGAACCTCCCCGTCCCAAAACCCTGTACAGTGGTATACAATATTGATTATATATTGACTGAAAACTATCGCACTCTATATTCAACGTTGACTGTGCACAGAAAACTGCAGCACAGTGGCACTTGGAGGTGATGGGGAGCAGTTTTAGAGTTTGATACAAGAGATGTGGGTGTCAAGCGAGAGCCAACATAAGGTCTATTCTCCAATATTTGAGGAAATGCAGATTTCAAGCATGTGACCTGCGTACTGCACCCTTGACCGAGCAGCCTGAAGTGGATACTGCTGAATGATTATGCATCAGGAATTATTCAGAGGCCATTCAAACAAGTATGCAGGATGTGCGCCTGTTTGTGTGAGGACATGTAGATGTGCATCTATTTCCTTTATGTTTTCACCTCATTACAATGCATCTTTGCATTCGGGTGAGTTTGTGAAAAGTTGGGGGCCAATTATCCTACATAGTTAGTAAACAAACACCCGCTTAATGCCAAGATTGTTGCGGGCTAGACGGGCAATGAATCTCTGGTTCGACATATATTAAGAGTGTGCCACACTATGGTATTACCATCGTGTCAGAGCCCATTAGATCTAGACAGTGAAGTTGAGAGACTCCAAGATAATCATAGACACATGCAACGTTCCTCACTCACCTGAGAAAGGACAAGATTATTCATCAGAATGTTCAAACTATTATTTAACATGTAAGAGGTGAACTAGATTCGTCTTCAGGAAGAAGCACTAATTCAAATCACCTGACGACCACCACCATGTTCAGGCCTGTATTGTCTATTGTATCGCACAAATGCATTCCATGAAATATTTTTGCTCACGTGCATATGTGCTCAGTTGTGTGGGTGTATGTGTTCTCTCCACAGTCATGTGTTTGAATGGTGTTGATGGCAGTGTGGCGATGCTGGTGGCTGTATTAAATGTACGCCTGAAGTTGCCTTAGCAACCTAACACAAAGAGGATCTCATTGCCATAACAACCCTACCCCGTTCACTCTCCCCTTGTCCCTTCTTAGCCGCATCCAACTTCCTTCTCCAATATCTAGCTTGTAATAAGTGGCAGCTCGTCTCTCCACCCCTCCCTTCCTCCTTCACTACCAACTCTCAAGCTCTCGTGATCGCGCCCCCTCCCACAGTGTGCATGCACAATGTGCCATATCAAAACTGATCGATGGAAACAAGAAGAGGGAGCAAAAAAAAAAGGTGGCGGTGTGTTTACACAGATGGCGAAACAAATGACAGACCAGAAGGTTTAACTGAGTGAGACATCTAGAAATGTGACATATTATATGATAGTTAATACCAGTAAGTTGCCACACAAGATCGACAAGAAAAGTTGGACTATAGCATGAAAATATTGCAATAACTCCAGGATGTGAAGACTGGAGATTCAGGGGGGGGATATGCAAGCAGGATGATAAAAACCTATTCCTAATAGAAAAAGAGGCATTGCAGTCAAAGAAACAAGATACTACATGGAAATAAAAATCTTTATTTTAAAGCAATACTCTAGCAATGGTGCCTGATACCGCTGGTCATAATAATTACTTAACTGATCAGTACATTACTATTTTTTGGTGGATTGCATGAAATTGAATTTGATAAATCCAGTCTTTAAACTGGGGCAAAATAGAGTACATAATGTACTGTACATTCAGTCAAGCTAGTTTGGCTATTAAATCAAGTATTTATCGTATATCGATTGCTACATATTCTGAAGTGATAAACTGGAGGATGAGATAGTACTGTTTAAATCATCCAAACTGAAAAACTCAAAACACATTAGAGAGTCCTGTAAGACTCTTTCGCACAGAAATCACGCAAAATTGAAGCATGAGAGAATAACTGGAGATGAGGCATTTATGAGCCTTTGCCTTACATATAAAACATTGAAGCAAGACATCGCAAGTGTAACACTAACATAATCGGATGAGATCAGGAATGACATGCAGTGCTCTTCAATGACATTCCCCAGTACTTACGAGACAGCAACAACTAATTACAACACAACAGGGCATAGGAAATGTGAAGGACTAACTAAAGGTGTAATAGGCCAGGACAACTTTGCTAAGGCAGACCATCAACCCAGAAAAAAGGGTGGCTTGCGCAGTGAAGAAGGTGTACACCAAGAATGAATGAAAAATCAAGCTAAATAAATAAACAAACAAATAAATAAATACAATTTATCTGGAATGAAGTTCTGGTATATTGATTTTGGATGCAGGTAATCTTAATTTTAGCTCATGTTTGCAATTTAATGTTGACGCAGTAGCATTGTATCTACTTCATGTGAGGACTCGTGTTTCTGAATTACATGGATACAGAGCGTTCCATCAATCCTCTGCATTTAACTCATCTCAGGGGACCACCAGAGCAAAATGTCAACCTTTGTATTACTTATTACTAGTGCAAAAAAAATTGGACCTGCCAAATGGACAGAGTAAACAAATATTTCGGCAGGACTTAAGGATCATTGAGCAGGCAATGAGACAAATATTTGCAGTATAATTATATTTCTTTTGACCAGCTGTTTGAATAATACAAGACAGCCGTCTTGAGGAAGCAGTACAACAGACTTCACAAGCATTTTATAACAGTATTTATAAAACACAGTGAAAAGAACACAGATGTGGTTGAGGTGGCCTTAAGCAAAATAAGAAGCACAGTTGGAGTTATTGAGAAGCCTTTTTTCTCTTCATCTTAAATGATTTCAGGCTCTGCATCAGCTGTTCACGGGCAACATTAAAAAAAGATTTGCATGACACTAACATTCCACGCCATAAAACTTTGTTGCCATTGAGGGGTCTTTACAGCTCATTTTTTTTGTTTTGTTTTGTTTTTTGCAACAAGATTAATAATGCTCAATAGCTGTTTAGCGTGACAAGATGTTTAAATGTATTTGTCAGCCACTGGGATTGAGTGGTCACCAGCTGGGAGGGGCTCCAGCCGCTTAGGGACCCTAAAGACTATGGGCTGTAACAAATAAGGGTGGGAGATGTTCCCTCTTGTTTATTATGTCTTTATCTCTTTCCCAACCACAGAGTATTTCTTGTGCTCTCTCCCACTCAATCTCTACGGGTCACTTATCAGGCTCATCAACTTTCCCAGTGTTTCACTCCAACTTCCAGTTGCCACCAGACTGTTATAAACACATTCAATCGATATGACTTTTGCCCTAAGCAACCACTAGCATTTTGGATTATTTATGATAAATTGGGCGGCACGGTGATCAAGTGGTTAGTTCATCCATCTCACAGTTCTGATGTCGGAAGTTACAATGTAGGATTGTTCATTCATTCATTTATTGATTCATCATCCAAACCGCTTAGCCTCACGAGGGTCATGGGCATGCTCAAGACTCTAAAATGTCCTTAGGTATAAATTCAAGTGTGAATGGTTGTTTATACTGTCCCTGCGAATAGTCCAGGGTGTATTCCACCATGTCTGGTAGAGCACTAACACGAAATATCTAACTTGGTCTGAAATAAAACACTAACAATACTTGGTTTGGAGAACTGTGCTTTAGCCCGTCTCCATGTATGCATTATGTTCATTATGCGTTATGTATCTTTCTAAATATGGGTATTATTTCAAGTCTTGTAATCATCTTTAGTATGCAAGAGCAAGACTATCAATGATAACCGGTAGAAGGAACAATTGCACTGATACTCACGTCCAGGTCACAGGTTACACTCGGTCTTTGATTTGAAAGGCCCAATTGGGATCCCAACCTTCTAATAATTAACTTGCTTTGTGTTGCTTTCACAGTGCTGCATGACAAACCAGACAGTCTTCCAAATCTCTAAAATAAAACTCCTCTCCACCCACCTTCATCAATGCACAACACCATTTTTAAAACACTGTTGCTATAAAAGGAGCTCAATAAACAGTCTCCTTGGTTGCACATTTTCAGTGAGAGAGCTTGAGGATGAAGACGATTTTAATACGATACCAGTGATTAAGTCCATTTCTTCAGCATTGTCAGTTTCTTGTCAGCATATATGGCATTTTTGTCATATCCACAGGACAAACCGGAATGATTGTCAGATCCATCACAAGAGGGCTAAGGTCAAAGTCAAAGCAATCGATGTGCAAAATGTGTCAAATTTTTAATCAATGACCGTGGCATTACATAGACCAGCAGCACTACTTGTGCTAGAAACTACTGTACAGAAAGAAAAAAAACATTCCATTGTTTTTGTTCCTGTCAGCACTAAGACTATTGACTGGCATAACCATCATTTAACTGACGACTCTGGGGACTCTACTGAAGTGATTGTTTAATTACTTGCATTTTAAGGCAAATTGCCATCTTCTCAGATGTCCTTGTCATCTGAACATGCGACAGCAACTGCGGGAAGTACATTCCCATGAACTAACCTTCGCTACGGCATTGGCTGCATTAGGGGGCTCAACACAACAATAGCAACAAAACTGCAGTTCGGAACATGATCATTCTTCATGATGAATGTTCTGTGTAATGTGTGCCAGTGTGACACAAGATTTGACCCTCAGATGGAACATGCAACAGAATAGGCTGCAGGAAAAAAAATACATTCGTGAACAGTCGGTGGGAAGAAATCGGAACAAGGGCTCATCAAACCACTAGGGTGAAACATAAACAAGGCCAAGCTGGTCTCCAATTACATGACCATTTACAGTCAAAATGAAGTCCAATCCTCCTCAAACTCAAGCATATGTTTACAGCTGAGTCATTAAATTCAATAGCCTTGCAGTTGTCTGCATACCTTCTATTCCATTGAAAAAGAAAAAAAAAACCTACCTCAACTTTCCTCATATTTCAACAATGACATCACATTAAGTCAAGGCCTAGCAAATAAGACCGACAACATTTGAAAAGGAAAGGACTGAACTAGCCATGACCTCTGGCTATCCAAATATAAATGAAACAAGGCTACCTACCGCCTATCACAGTCATGGGCGGAAGAGACTGGCTCCGAGCTGCTCAAGGCCAGCAGTTTCTATGGCAACTGTGGCTGTATCAGCTATGGGGACTGCACCAAACACATCCGTCAGGATTCAAATTAACTTCAAATAAGAGGTGGATAATTTAGACTGGTTAGAGAGTAATCAAGTGTTCTTTCGTTTTCATTTGATCTTGGTGAAAATGATTTAGCGGTGGACGAGAGCATATGTGCCCTAACTTCCCCCTTCCAATCAGGCTGCATGTGTACTTGCTAACATTCGCCTATAGGTCAGGGCTGACTTGGTTATCCATAAATTAAAAACTAAGTATCAAGCACAACGGGAAATAATTATCAGTCTTTTATAAAATGTCACTTGTCTTTCCTCATACATGTTTCATTTTGCTCTTAGAGCCACAAAGCAACTTTCAAATCCAACCTGTACATGCATCTCTTTGCATAAGAAGAAAATGACCTTGTGTTCTCCAAAGGAACCATTAATCAATCATAGTAACAAAAGCTGAGCTTCACCCTAAATCAGTGGGCTGGTCCTGGAAAGCTCTGCGCTCCGAGCATTGCCCCACAATGGAATCAATCAAATAAAGTCCTCTTAATCAGAGAATGAAATGCGCAGCCATGTTTTGCTGTGCAAGTGCTCATTGTGGAAAATCTTATTTGAGCAGAGCAACTTTCAACTTTGACAAACAGATTCAATAACTTAATTAACTAATTCATTTAGTTATTGGTTAATTATTCGTTTAAATGAATAGTTTCTCATTCGGTATCTTCTGCCCATTCATGTTCAGCCTTTTTTTTTTTTATACAAGTCACTTCCACCTATGTTAATTCTCTCCACCGAGCATGGCAAAGGCGGTTCTGCTAAAGCCTATAATAACCTTCTCCCTGAAAGCCATCTTGTCTAATTAGATTGCTCTGAGACATCCAGGTCAACACATGCTGAGTAAAGGGGACTGGGCTAGAGAGCAAACAAGTGTTAAGTTTATTCGTAAAACGACGAGTCAGAACACACTTGTTTAACTGATATTTTTCTTTTTGGGACCTATTTTATAAGAAATAAGCAAAGTGGTGAAAGAATGTTGATTGTATATTGATGCCTTCTGTGTTTTATTCTTTGGGATTTAAAAAAAATAAATCTATACATTTCTGGCGCCAGGCGGTATTCTTGTTCAAATTCTGTACTTTTTAGGAGACCTCAAAAACAGATTGTTGGTCCATTAACATTGCGTCGTCAAGGGAGCAAGCCATTTTCAACTCATTAAATTGCAAAATTAAGGCCCACGTGTAAATTGCAATGGAAAGCATCTTTTTTTTTTTTTTTTTATATAGCGCCTTCTCAACAGCTGTCAGCCTGCCACTGTAACAAAGCGCTTTACTAAATTTATAACATGTAATAACAAAGCACTTGACATAAAACCGTGGCAATAATGCAACATAATCATCCCTTTTTATGCTTGGTTTTTTGAAGTGGTTATGAAAGAGATTCAAAGCCTCTTTTCACCAGTGGATCAGAGGCGTTGTGATCGCAGCGTGCATGACGTCACACACGTCTGCTAATTTGAAAAATAAACAATCAGCTGCAGAGTCCACTGACCAGTAGTATGGATTTATGACAAAAATGTTAACGTTTCCAAATTATGAGCTACAGCTCATTTAAAAAGTAAAATATCAGCTGAAGAGTCCACTGACCAGTAGCATAAATCTGTGAAAAAAAATTAACATGACCAAATTATGACAGAGGTTTTGACCCAATGCCAGCAATATGTAAATGACATTATATTACTATTACAAAGTCACCTGAACATATTAAAAAAAAAGAAACTATCTCAGATTAGAAAAAGTCATTTCACAAAGTTTACTTCAGCCCAGTGTATCACCAATTGAGCACGTGTTACTTTTTATCTGCAGGCCATGCATAAGTGTGGTCAGGCTAGAGCACATGATGCATATAGCCATACAGGCCTGTGTTGTCATCCCATGTGATATGTCCCCGGGGCTGTGTTGCAAGCCTGGCTGGAACTTTCTCTTGCCATGGATGTCATGTGTGCAATTCGCAGTGATCAGACAGGAAAGCACAACACGTTAAAGCTGTGTCCTTTACTGATACGTTGGACTGTGGAAAGTCTGAATGTGGAAATTGTCTTAATCAAAATGTACTTTGTACTAGCAATGACATTGCATGTTCTGTTTGGGATTTGAATGGGGAAATCATTCCGGCTCAGTTGGCTGTCACATGGGCCGGCTGAGCTACAAGTTTGTCAAACACGCACACACATGCAGACACAAAGGGGGGGAAAGAATAAAAGAGTGCAAAGATAAAGAAGCAAAGACAGAAACTAAGAAACACAGAAAGAGACAGATGTAAAGAAACGGTAATCGCACTTTTACCCTGAGCCAATTGACAAAGCCAATCGTTACTTCCATGTACTATGGGGGGAGGCATAATTTCCTTTCCATTTTATAGGGAAATTGAACAACTACTTACGTAATTAATTGGCTAATATAATTTTAATAAGTTGAAATAATAAAAGTGCCAACAACCAACTAAAGTCATAATTATCAATTAACCTATTACTATACCCCGTCCCTGGCGAAAATGAATTGCGTTACCTGGCAACTTAAAAGACAAACTTTGAAATTCGACCCCTGCTAAGCACCAAAATATGTTGTCTAGTCTACCTTTGGCAGCTTCACAGTCCATTAGAGATGAGGCCATTGAGAAAATGCAATGAAGGAGCCTCATTCACAAAACAACACACAGCTCCGCAGCTTAACAGATGTAGGCCACGTTGCTCTGTGCAGCATATGCAGAGCAGAGCAGTGGAGCAGCTTGCATCTCGTCTCAACAACCCTCAGGAGACAACTCCAGATGCCATATAAATGCACAAAAAGCCAAATACTGTGTAAGACCTTTTCTCGCCAAATATTTGTCATATAAACGCCATCACAAAACTTCCATTGCACAAGAGCTTCTATCTGTGGTATGCGCATGCTGCCGTGGCGAGATGTGAAGGCACTGGTGGGTATCTTTGATTGCCACTCACTAAACGGTATGGCTCAGTTGTACGCTATAGTTGTTGTCTCCCAACCCAAAGATCGAGGGTTCAATCCCTGGCCGTTGTGACCATGTCAAAGTGCCTTGGAGCAAGGCAGAGAAGCCCTAAAATGAAGGTTTACTTTCATTTCTCTAATCTATCAATTAAGTGTCGGCATAATGAATCATGTCGCTTGCATCATTTTACACAGGATGCCCTTCCTCACATACACGATGAGAGTCTGCTTCCTGACTACAGTCAAAGTGCCCATTATTGCTATTTGCGTTACGGTTCTATCTCAAAACACAGCATTTTTAGTGTACATGACACTCGTCGTACTTACGTTCAAAGTCTGAATCGTCATCTTCGTCATCGTCACCGTTGGACTCCGTTTGCATCGGCTCTCCATCGAACATCACTCCTTTTCCCATCTTGCCCCCTTCATTAGCCCCATCTTGACTCCTGGTGTCCCGCAAGCGGGTGAAGTACTGGACGGCAAATTCCAACAGGTCCGACGGTCGTTGCCGAAGCACTTCCACTGTATAGCCCTCCAGCAGTTCCTTCAAACCCACAGGTATCTCAATACTCATGGTTGTCTGTGGCTCAGTCGCAGGGCTTGATCTCTGTCCGCGGTAGGAGAGATGATAGTCAGGAAAGGTTGTCGTTAATGAGGGTCATCAATTTGATCATGAAAATGAGTGTCATGTGGCTAGACTTTCTGCTGCAGGTCTGGAAAGCAGAATTCCTCCCATGCCACAAGTGTAGCTTTTTGCATGCTCTGTAGTTTTAAATTTAACAGACAGCTGGAATTCCACTGTCAAGCTAACCGCAGGATCATCAACTCAAAGTTGATCATTCAAGGTAGTAAGTACAATGCAGTGTTGCGGTATGACACCGACACTGAATGGCTGCCTTATCTCGAGTTGAGCCCGGGAACACGGAGTTCCCACAGCTGCATTGGGCAGATATGAGACGAAGGTTTGCCATTGCCGAAGGGGAGTGGAGGGGCCATCAGATAAACAGGGTCAGTCGTTAGGTTTTGCAAATATTGCCCAAGCGTGCACGCGCGCACACGCACTGGCAACACACACAGAGCTGTCAACTTGCTGGCGAGCTAAGAGGCTAATCCTCGTGAGTTGCAGGAAGGCGAACGGCGCCTTTCATATAAAAAGGCATAGAGTAGAGTTCATCTAAACTTCCAAACGCTACCAGACAAATAGGCGGCTGTGCGACGGCATTTGTCACGCCATCCATCAACGTGTTAGCTAGAATGAGGCTAGCAAGGAGCAAAGCCACCCTTCGAGGGTTTAGTGTAAAACGGACGGCGAAGTTCAAGCCAACACGAAGTGGTCGGCCTGTTCAACACGCTTGTTACGATAAGGTGCCGGGCAAAGCTAGTGCCATGCAGTCTACTTACATGCGAATTCAATCACACCGGCTAATCTAGCCAGTCCCCTCCTTCGCCGTGCAGTATTCCCCGTTCGCTCTTGTTTTCCGCCGCTTCTCGAAGCCGGTGAGGGGAGTGAGAACAGCGAACGTATCCCTCTTTAGAAGACACGTCTCTCCCCACGTAGCGCCAACAATGTCGTTGGCGTCACCTTGCTAACGTTACCAGGGCTTAATGGTTTTAGCTTTGCTAGCAGACCCGTCGGAGGCGTAACAAGAACGATGCCGGCTAAGTTGAAGGGTAGGGGGGTGGGGAAGTACCGCTTCACCGCTGCAGCTTCGCACGACGACCACGCACTCCTTAGAGGGTGGGACTTGCTGGAGAGAATTGTGGGGAGCTGGTTCACCAACAAGCTATTCGGCTGATTAGCTAACAGCCTGTTAGCCACTACTGACACAGGGAATTCAGTGATCAAAAACAGTCCGCAACGCCAAAACAACGCAAGACAAAACCGATCGGTTTGCAATATTAAATGAAACGGGCGACGCGTGCATGGAATAAACACGATCGAACGCCCCCCACCGACCGGCTACTCCACAAGCTGTCATGCACGAATGAATCTCCTCCAAGACGCGTGGTGGGCGTGGTCAGGGAGAAGAGGTGACATTGATTGACACGAAGTTGAAACAATCAAATTATCATAAGTACTTTATTGGCTGAAAAGAAGAGGCGGGATAGAAGTGGTGCCGCACCCACAGAGATGACAGGTCAAATTTGATCGAAATCTCCTGGGGAGGAATGCCCCCAGGTCTGTTCAAATGTTTCACAAACTTTGAGCCAAAGCACAAGTTTTGCATTGGAAACATTTGATCGAAATCTCCTGTGGAGGAATGTGTACAGGTCAAAACTTTGAGCCAAAGCACATATTTTGCATTGGAAAATTCTCACAGTACGCCACTAAACAAAATGTGCGTGTGTTTGTGTGTGTGTTTGTGTGTGTGTTTGTGTGTGTGTTTGTGTGTGTGCGCGTGTGTGTGCGCGTGTGTGTGCGCGTGTGTGTGCACGCGTGCGTGTGCACGCGTGCGTGTGTGCGCGTGCGCAAATAAAGCTTGATTTATTTTCATTTTTAATGATAAATGGGTTTTCACCTGTATTGCGTTTTTTACCTTTAACCTTCTCATTCACACACTAACTAGGGGTTCAGTATCACCAGATCAAAAGATCACACATCAACCACATTGCCACTTGAGCCAAGCCACCCCAAATAGTCATTGTCCAACCAATTAAATAAATGTCCCGTGTTACACCTAACAATATCTCATGGCACACTAAAATGCTGAGGTGCTTGGGAATGACTTCTGTATACTGTTGAAATAACACATGCCGGTAATGGAACAGTCAGTTAGTTGCTGGCATAAAGAGATGAACAAAGATACATGAAATAAACATAATTGTCAGACCAATTAGGTGAAAATTACTTGCAGGACACCTGATGTTTTGCATCTCCCACGAGTCACGGCACACTAATGTGCTGCTGCAGCGTGCTTGGGAATGGCTGGATTTGACTCCAGCCCATGGATTCTTTCTTTGACAAAACACCATCTCAGTCAAGAGCAGCATCTCTTCTCTTCCATTCCCATTCCTGAGCACTCAGTGAGGAAAAGCTGTTGCTATGGCCACAGCAGGCTTCAGAGTAATTCTCCGAACTAGATTGTTGTTTTCAAGAGACACCAACTACCTCCAGGATCCTTATACTGGGTTGGGAGTATTTAAAGAAAATCAGGAGTGTCTTTAAATACCGCAGTTACAAACACAGTTAAAAATTGTCTTTACGATATGTTCTGGCCGCTCCCAGGTGAATGTTCCTGCTTTAGTCATATTCCACAAAGGCAATATTGATCAAAATGCCGTGTTTAGAAAAGTGCAATGCCTAAAGCAAATTGGCTTGACAGTTTCCTGCAAATTATCATTTCGGTAAACAGCATGTTGTCTCCATGATTGTGTTTATTTTTCCTGGATACCGATGCATCGTGCCACATTCCAAAAATACGTCTTTTAGGTTAATTGAAGACTAAATCTGGGGTTTCCAAACTCAGTCCTGGAGGGCCACTGTAGTTTTTGTTTTCATATCGCTGAGCTGAAACACACCCAATTCAAATGATGAGGATTTTTATCAAGCTTCTTCAGAGCTTGCTGATGAGCTGATTATTTGAATCAAGTGTGTTGCAGCAGCGAGACAGCGTCCCTCCAGGACCTCCCTACTTTAAATTGTCCATACGTTTGAATGAGTGTGAATTGTTGTTTACATGTCCACTGCGAAGTAGGTGTGTACCTCGCCTTCTGGCCAAAATCAGCTGGGGTAGGTTCCGAGTAACCCACCACCCTAATGAGGATAAGAAGAATAACCAGAGACAGATGGCAAGGAAAATCTTGTAAATTACTCACCAGATTGAGTTACCGGCCCTAATGGAGCAATACTGCCACCAAGTGGAATATTTTACTGTCCACATTTAGCTTTAGAACAAATTGAATGCTGACGATGCTTTGTTGATGGACACCGATTAGGCTGTGTACTGTACAGTAGGCATTGTTAGTAATGAAGGTGATCAGGTTTTTATCAGAGTAAAGCTGCGTTAAGCCACACCACCAGGCCCCTTTACTGCTACTAGTGGAAGATAAAAGAAAGGCGCTTTCAAATGCTGATCATCAGCATAGCTCTAAGTGAGAGGGTTTAAGTGGGGCAGAGTTAACTGGACATGTTGGTAGAGCAGAAGATGGATTTCACCAGAAAACGGATAAGGCAATAGGAGTGAGGGCGGGGGGATTCTTGAGCGTGCCAAGAGTGTCAACATGGCTCTCGTAAACGCAGAAGACATATGAGCACTCTAACATGCTCAAAAGAAGAATAAGTGTGTGTGTGTGGGTTAAAACAACAGTTCAAAAGTCTGAAAAAAATTACCATGCAAAGTAATACCATGCAAAGAAGTATTGACAAATCACATACTGTTATGTGCAGTGTTAAATACCGCCAGGAGTTGTTTAGGAGATGAAGAACGGGCTTCACGTAGAAGACGCTGCCATAGCCTTCACCTGAAAGTGCATCAGTGGTCAAGCAGTGAGCCCACGACATCTATATCGCACAGATGAAATTAAATGGTGCATCTTTTTTTTCCCACAGACAGGTTCTGAGTTATGGATTATCATTTGACTCGAGCCCAACTTGTTCTGCCATTCTGATAGGAGGGAATGTGATGATAAATTGAGGTCGACTCTTTCTGGGCTTTTTCAAGAGCTTTCAAGGGCTTTCTTCTAGCTGCGAGAGAAGTGACTAACCAGCTTTTTACAGAAGCCCACAGTTTGCTCAATATGTACATCATGCATTCTTTACAGTTTATAAACATGACAATAAACTGATACTCAAATTATAACTTGAATCTCACGCTGAAATACCTGTCAATGTCAAACGTCAATGAATTAACAAGTCAATGCTTTTAGAAGTTAGAATGCGACAAACACATTTGACTTTAGAAAACAGATGATTTCAGAAAATATTGGGAAAAATAGGCAAGGAGGCAGAAAATAGCATTATTTTACCAACAGCAGGACAAAGTAGGTGGCTAGATGACTGCATTCTATTCTAATCATCCCGTGCAGCGGCTTCCACCTTGTTTGGTACATTTATGTTGTTGCACGTCATCCAGGGCCCAAGCAGCCAATGGTTCTTTGATTCCCTGCGCAACCCGGTAAATGGTGATAGCATCCATTATTCATTTCTGCTGTTTGGAACCTTCATCATGTGGCTGAAATCAAACTCCAGAACTGTTTTTTTTCGTACAACATTCAGATTTGGCTTTGCACTCGATGTAATGAGCTGTGTGGCGCAGATTTAGAAGGTTATACAAATTAGTTGTGGTACCTCTCAGTGCGGCCACAGGGAGACAGCAGCGTCCACACATCACACGTGCTTGCTTAATATCATCATTCTTGAAGGCAAAATAATTCCAGATAATTGAGGTTGCATTTATTTTTGGCACTAAGTCATCATTGTCTGTGATTTTATCGTGTGTTGCTCTTTTTTTCTATCTAACGTGTCACCAGTGTTTGCGTGCTACTTCCGCAAATTGAGAAGGGACGATTCTGATTGGTGGAGTGATGCGCGCAGTGGATGCTGGGTATCTGAGTTTATCCGCGTCATGCGTTGTAAGACCCAAAATATGACGCATTTATAAAGTTACATCTTTGTTGGGACTTGCACTTCAGTATTGTTCAATGTACATTGTCATGCGGCAGGACACAACAGACTGGGGAAAAGAAAATTAAACCAAACCAAACAAATACGATTTTAGTAAGAGTGCAGTTTATTTATTTTAGTACACGCAATATCAGGATCTCAAATACATGTGTTGTTTTAGAAATACACACTGATGTGACAGACAGACATACAAAAAGAATTTTAAAAAAATCGAACGGTTCAACGTAGGTAACAATAACTACATATCGAGCGCACTCTATTTTCTCTAAATCAAAAATATCCTGGTGGAGTCAGACTTTATTGCACCAATGTCACACTTGGGCATGGTCTTGCATCATTAAGGCACAAACACTATACCGTAAAAGAATACAATACATGGTCCTGTTGTGGAATTGTCCTCTTTTTTTTGTGGAACATAGCAATGTATCAGGTATTGAACTTGAGGGTTTTTTTTTTTTTTTTTTTGCCTAATTCAATGTCTCATGTTTCCATTTTTTCATCATCACATACATGCAATTTTGAGTTCAGTTCCTGAAAAACAAATACATAGTTGACAGAAAGATTTGTCCCAAGATGCATGCTCCGGAATAAAGCAAAACATGCCAAGAGAGCATTCAAACATTCATGTTTTTTAAGAATCACAATCTGCAAAATGCAATGTTGATTTAAACATTGAGAATTAAAAAACACATGGTCATACATGTGTGGGACTGCATAAAACACCAATTCCCATGTTAAAAAGTTACAAATTACACTGTGATACAAGGTATAAAAAAGTGCATTGTCCTGATTATTTGCTCAGTACACATCAGCATGTAAATAATTGTAATACCCACCCCCCACATTGCCCAATATTGATTTAGCGCTGCTATTGTTCAGTGTTAAAATTATATCAATTATGTTGAAACAAAATTAAACACTACAATTTCAAAAATGCCCCACTGGTATCTTATCATAATTTAGGTTCTCAGAAATAGAAAAAATATATATAATTAAATTTTAAAACCCAGATCGGTAAGGTATATTTGACACTATTTTAGAATCGCACGTCATACTTGAAAAAGAAACAGTCATAAAGTCAAGGTTTAAAAAACAAACTGGTATTGACTGACTTATGCTGCAAATCACTCATCAATTTCCCACCCACATTAAATTGTCTTTCTTACCTAATATTGGTGACGAACAGTCATTGATTTTTATTTCTAAATAGGTGCTCTGTCTACATACGATCATTACACTCATGTGTATATATACATTACATAATGGAGCACAGTAATTGTATATGGTTAATTTCTAAGCATGTCAAAGTTGCCAAAAAATACTATGTTTATATATATGTTTGCAGTGCATTACAGTGTATCTTAACATGTTTACATACTGTATGTTCACTATCATGATCTGTAACTGAGCCAGCAGATGGTATACTGTCATCAAAACAGGGTCAATACAAGAATAGTTATTTGATAGCAAAATGTATGCGAACAAATGAACTTCTCTCAGACTTTTTTGGGGGTAAATTCAATGGCAGATATCTGACTGTCTTTTTGCAAAGCTATTACAATCTCTACCTCAAGTTACCAAGGAAACAGCATGCAAGTGCGACTGGATGATGGCCATATTTTATACTGAGCTTCAAGGAGTGAGGGGTAAATGCCTGCGCCCCGCGCATTCTGCCTAGCAACAAGTGACAGCTCTAAAGTGCAACAAAGAAAAACAACCATGCGTTGCTGTGCCTCCTGGATAGGCCATTGTGCCAATGCTGCCTCGAAAAAAAACGATCTCAGTAATGTGTGACGTGGCCAGTTATTTTGTGCATTGACCTTTGATTTAGCAAACTGTGCATGTATCCCATGGATTCTGCTTCGAAACAAACATCCAATACGAATGCGTAACAAGGCTGATTTGTTTCTGTTGGTGAGACTGTCTGATAATTTTGTTCCCTTCCACTTCACATCAAGGGACTAATACAAACGTTTGACATTCTGACCAAGCAAGATAGTTAGCTTGTGCCCCGCGAATTCTTCCTAGCAACAAGTGACCAATAGGAATTTTCTATGTTGCTGGGCTCAATATCTAGCTAATAAATTCTGCCTTCCAATGACGACATTTATTGTTTACGTTGCTGGGCCAGCCCCGCGAATTCTTCCTAGCAACAAGTGACCAATAGGAATTTTCTATGTTGCTGGGCTCAATATCTAGCTAATAAATTCTGCCTTCCAATGACGACATTTATTGTTTACGTTGCTGGGCCAGTTAGTGACATGATGAACTCTAACAACACATAATATTCTGTGGATGGCAATGTAGGAGGAAATATATACTGTCTGGATATTTTAAGTCTGGGAAAAAAGATGTGGATTTCAGCAGAAACAGGCTATTTTGGATTCACTGTAAATTGTTCTCATTATACACTGTGTACTAATAATGCTAACTATCCCTTCTCATTTGTCAACGCTCACACAAAAGAAACTCCTCCAAACATCAGTTGGACAAAGCAGGCCCTAAAAGCGCAGCATCCTCTCACATGCTGCACAATTAACAGGACGGACACACACACACACACGTATAAAAGGTGCTGCCATGGTTACGACGAGCACATCGTTCTCTCTCCTCTTCTTCCACTCAATCACCCAAAGCCCCACCACTGATAATATGCTAATGTTGCACAGTAACATGCACTCGTGTCAGCAGACAGACAGCTTGATAAGTTAGCAATGCAAAACACCTTCATGTCTTTGAAATGTGTCTCTTGTGCCAAGTCCATGTAGTACTATAATGCAAGTGCTTTATGTGCTCTAACTGCAGTCGGGAAGGCAGTCGAGGTTTTCATAAAATCCACAAATAGGGTGGCATAATAAAAATCTTATTTCATCAAGAGGCTCATCTATCACACTTTTCAAAAGGAATCGAGTTGAGGTCAGCAGTAATTTGACTTTTGCATGACCAATTCAATGCAGGACACTGACCATTAGCAGTGGCATGAACGATCCACAAGAGGCAGCATGGGTGAGGCTGCACTGACAAAAAGGTCCATGCTGATAGAATGGATAAACACTACTGCAGTACAAACAAAGGGAAAAATGGTTATTAAGAAAGGCTCAGATAGCACCACCGCACAGAAATTAATCTCATTCCTCTCAGTTTTGCAGTGATACAACATACAAATATGATATTGCAATCTGTATTAGTCTTAAATATATGTTAAGTAGATTCTTAGCATTAAAAAAAAAACCTTCTCAACCATGAAATTATTAAAAAAATTTATCCTATTGTGGAGTTTAGCATGTCCTTTATGTTGTACCCTACATTCATTGAACCAATACAGCTGGAGCCAAACTATAATTTACGTGTGAACCAACTATTGTCCACAGCAACAGGGTAACGTGGTCTGCTGGAGGACCAGCTACATTGTTTCACTTTTTATCACTGGATTCTGTTGTGTATGTGATAGTTTGAGCGGCCATCCATTTCTATTTAAGTCATTAATGGCCCCACGAGGGAAACCTTAAGTACGCTGTGGCCCACAACAAAAATGAGTTTGACACCCCTGATCTACAATTACTTTACCTCCATCAATGCTTAATTTGGATAGATTTGAATATACCTAAATCATACCATTGCGATTCATGCACGAATCACTAAGAAACCAAGGAAAGGCTATTAATGCCCAGCCTAGATGTTCAGTTGTGTACAAACTGTTTTCACATTTTGCCCGTACGCTAATGAACAAGCTAATGGAAATTGCTTTAAGTTATATTTGCATAAAACTAATTTGGGACTAGGAAATGCAGAAGTGAGCATTTGTAACTTCCATAAAGGTTTGCGTGTCATTTATAAAACATTCATTTGGGGAGGGCTGAGGAGTTCAACTGGCATTATATGCACAAACAAAGAATTGTCATTATTGCACTACAAACCTGAGCATACTGCAACTTGAACTTGTACTTCCACTTAACCAGTATGGTGTGGGCTGACTTCTAGGTAAACCATGGTGCTATGTACTGTACAGTGTATTTTAAAGAAGGTGGTTTCCTTGGAGCTTTGACTGGCCTCTCTACATGTTCCCTAAGTCTATGAGCCTTGAGGTGATGGCAATGTGATGCTGGGAAGGCGCTCTATGATCCAGCCAGTCACCTCCTTTAGCACGGACTCCGACACCTCCGGCAGATCGTGGTGAAGGGCGTGGTAGGCTCCCTCGTATACCTGCCGAGAAACAATACACGCGAGAACCTTGATTTGCCTTTCAGAATCATCATTCCCAAGGTCTGACATACTGTCCTATACATCAAGAAAACTCCTAGAAATGTGGGCTATTGGTTGCTGATTAGAGACTTGTCAGTTTACACAGACAAAGTGTAACTTTTCTATCAAATTAATTTAAAATGTTGTTAAAATAAATACACAATACATTTTTTCAGATTAATATGACATCAAGAAATATGAATTGAAATTTCAAAAAAGGTCAAATGTAGCAGAACCGCCATACAGCAAAAGCCTTTTTGGCATCAAAGCCAATGTAGAAGAAATATAGGCCTCAAAAGTACAACAAAACTACAATCACTTTTGCAACACATCTAAAAGAAGGAACAGCCTCAGCAAAGACGTTGAAAGAAGAGCGTCATAAGAGAAGTAAAGAAGATTCACAAGCAACTTAATGGTTTTGTTGTTTTTACAGTGGTTCAAATCTTCTGAAACATTTTTCAGTTTGAGAATATTCAAAAGGGAAGTGGTTTTAATTGGACTTTTGCCCAATAAAAACATTGCAAATAATGTAAACTCTAATTTGATGATATTGGTAAATGGAAAACGGAGTGCAACGGGTGATTGATGTACGCATGCGCATACCATCAAATTAAATTAGCATCAATGAAATGTGCATATAGCACTTTTCCTGGACTTACTGGTATAACTACATGCCGTATATGGCTTTTTTTTTTAACTGTAGGGACAGAAAATAACGTGACAATGCCGCAAAGAAATCAATGTATTTACATTAGGCAGGCTTAGAGATTGGCAACATAAGAAGTTTGACGGATAGCTTCACTCCTCTTGACGGCAAGTAAGCAGCATTGTTAGTCCATATATGTCCGAGACTTGTGGGAGTACAGTGGATTTTGTGTTTTGATTTTTTGTTTTGGTGAACCAGATGTCTTACTTCTGGGCTAGAAAAATAGCTTCCAACATAACTTATATTTCTCAAGAATGTAGATCACCATTGTGCCAAAGTCAATATTATATAATCATTATATCACTATGGAAAGCTTAAAATAGCATTTGATTCATGACTTCTTTTTCTTTCCATTCAGTCATGCACTTCTGAATTTTAGATTCAGAACTAAAAAGGCAGAATAACAACAAAAACACAATGTCGTCCAATAGTAAACAAGCACACACTGATCCCACCTTCAATTTCTTGTCGGCGCTGGGAGCCTTGTCGAACATCATTTTAGAACCTTGAATGTCGCAAAGCTTGTCAGCGTCACCGTGAAGGAGCAGGAAGGGCCAGCTGATGGACAAGATCTCCCGTTCAATGCGAGCCGCCGCCCCCATTAGCTGCATGCCAAAAGACACACGCATCCCTCCGTGGAAGTTCAACTCATCAGCTTCGTACGCCTGCACCTAGAACGAGAGACTCATGCTAATAGTACATACATTTGCAATGAACGACTACAGACATCATGATGAACTATTTCTGCATGAAACAAAAACACTTTGAACTCTAAAAAACAAAAAACTATTGATTTTGGAATCAGCATGCCAATTTTAGTTCAGTATAAATCTAATTCAGCAGAATTGTGAAGAATTGTTCCCCAGTGTTATTCATCAAATTGCAACAAAAATGCCAACTGCATTCGTTTCATCATCATTTTATTGTGATCGGTGCCAGCTGTTAAATTAAAAAGGACAATTGCACCTAACAATACAAAATATAAATTTGTACAATATCCATTTTTATTTTTTATGTTTTATCAGGTTAATGTGATTTTTGCTCCTCTTTCTAGGTAACTTTCCTTTTCACACATGATTGTAAGTTGTAAGGAGTGATGAATGTAGAATTAAGTACAGTTTAACGTTTTATCTACTGTGTGTCAAATAGCTCTAATCTTTGTACCGCGCATTTTGTCAGACCAAGATAAAAAGTAAGTACTTAGATTACAAGTGCACCATAATCTTCAAATTTAGAATTACATCTGAAAAACAAACTAAAAGACCCACTGTAGCTTGTCATATACAGCAGCACAGAAGCTCCTATGAGGCCCATGTTCCACTACTGTTAATGATGCATGACTATGAAGTCAAAGGTTCACTAGCTCAGTGAATGAAAACCTAAATTTGGTTGCACATGATTTTCCCCCAAGAGACCTTTTAATTCTATTGTTCACCTGCTTCTTGTCCCGTGAGACCCATTTGGAATCAATCGAGCCGAGAGTAAAGTTTGGCAGCATGTGGTTCAAAACCTTGGCCAGGAAAACCTGCAGACGGTGAATAAACAAAGACACAAACAACAAACCCGCATTTTCAATACAACACAATCAGATCCATGTCGGTTAATGAGGACAGCATATTGACCGGAAGAACATGTTATATAACCTGAGTTGAACTGGTTGGGGCTATTACCATCTGCCCAAATAGCAGAATACCCAAAGTAGCTTGATAGCACCAGGAACAACAGATATGCCTACTTTAAAAAAAATCTAATAAAAACACACTAAGAAACCGATTTGCCATATATTAAAAAGTAACAGATTCAACATAGCGGATACAGCTAGAAAAAAAAAGTTGTGGTCTTGCTCTACTTGATTGAGTGTAATTGTTTGGAAATTGCTTCCTATTGAGAGGTTGTAACGCTTCAGAATTAGGCTATTTCTGTCATCTTGTTAGGCAATCATTCAGTGATATTGTCGTAATGCATGGTTCTGTTTATATTAAAATGTGGGACTTGGCAGAGACCTGTAAAGAAAACATTTGCTTATGTTTGACCAGTGGATCGTGTATGTTTGACCAGTGGATCGTGTCAGACAGGATCTTTTTTTTTTTGCTTTAGAAAAATGCCTGAAATGTATGTTAATTAAAGGATACACTTTAATGAAACGCAACCAGAATTACAATAAAGGAAAAAGATCAGCGACTGATAGAAAAATAGCACGGATAAGACTTACCTTGAATGGTGTGGCTGAATCTGGGTTCATCTGGATCATGGGACCAATTAGAACCACTCCGGTAAAATCAGTAGGTCTCTCGCAGGCTGTGAGGATGGATATCGCGCCGCCCTGCATGGAGCGAGTAGATAATTTATTTAGGAAGGCAGTGACAGTCAGGCTAGGGCTGTTTGATTAAGCAGTTGTACTAGATATCATTGGATTACAGAGGTGGTCCTCATTAAATTGCAGGTCGAATTATGTCAACGCCAGGAAATGACAGAATGCAACTGAGATAAGAGCTAGTCAGTTTTGCCCTTGATTAAGCTGAAATATATTAATTTTGAAATTTTAAAATGGTATATCATTTACATCTTTGTTCAGCTATAACCTGTTCTTCCAAACTGCTTGGGTCAGGCCATTTTAAGGGTGTAGCCTAACTAATCTATTCTGCAACAGTTTCAAAGCATTACATACACCCTGCTGGGTTTTGCATCTACTGCGGATCTATTTTCCTGTCTTCTGTTTGTCGTTTTTGTCTTGTCCGATGTTTATATTGTCTATTTATGTATTTATGTTTATTCATGTAATCAATTATTCATTCATACTGTTGGCAACTGAATTTCCCCTAGGCATCAATAAAGTATCGCGCTATCTAAGTATCAATCAATCGATTGATTTGTGTGTGTGCGTGTTAAAAAATAGACCGCCCCAGATTCCTTTGTTGTTTTGCACAAAACAACCAACAGTTGGGTCAAATCAATCGGTCGAAATTTTAACGCAGCACATTTACGAGGTGTGTTAAACAACTTGCATAAATCAACTTGAAACGAGTACTACCCATGTAATCGGAGAGTATAGCTTTGAGGACAAGGAGTTAAAAATGGAACAAAGACTTTGATTCAATGAGGGAGCGATGCTGAGAGCTTCCACTAGTCTGTGACAGACAGTAAGGAAGGACTGTCTGGCTTCTTGCATGAGTGGGAAGCAAAGTAGGTTAGAGGTTCTGATGAAAAGAGCTCTGGGAAAACTACTGAGAGGCCAACAAGACTATAAAACAATCGAGCTTTTGTTTGGGTGGGTGTGAACTTCCATCTTGTTTTGTTTTTTTTGTGATGTTGCTCTATGGACAATTGGATCAATGTAAAGGGATAGCCTGAAGGCACGGCAAGGCCACACCTTCCCACCAACGCTGAGCTATAGAGTTATGACAGTTGTGTTATAACCATAAGCCTCCTTTGGCATTGACTAATGTGGTTTCTCCACCCAAAAGCAAATATTATATACAGGCGTAATACCATCAAACAACACACACAAACACCCATGCACATATCAACACAAGACTTTGTGTGCAAGTGAATCCGTCCTGTTCGTCTGGAGACTAATTGGCTCCAACTTTGTTTATGTGAGCATTCTTTGTCACTTGTGTGAATATTCAACAGGCTTTGGCCAGTGGAATGGCTTGCTTGCTGAAAAGAGCCACTAAGTAGTTCCCACCAGAGAATCTCACTTTCTGTAGACACAAGAAACAAACACTCACAGGTCTACTTGCATACAAATCATCGTGGTTTACTTCCATGTCCGTATTTTACTTTCAAATCCTTCCATCTACGTAACACGAAGTCAAGAGTGAACCCAACACACAATCAAGTAATAGGCCGTGTAGAAAATTGAAAATTAGACTCTGGGGTAGTAAGAACACGGATGCTCTGCCAGAATACGCGTCGTAACAAATCTTTTTTTGTGTCTGTCCGGTGAGGGTTCACTTATGAGGGACCTTTTTGATCAAAACACAAATAAAAAGAATGCTGTTTAAAACTTCCTGTTACATAATCCTCAGTTCCTTCGCTATGTCATCACAGGCCTGTCTGATAATGTTCCTTGTGATTTGTCTCCACCTACCTTGGACTAGCTATTTGTACAACGATACTACAACCATCCATCCATTTTCTGTACCGCTTTGTCCCCACGAGGGTCGCGGGCATGCTGGAGCCTATCCCTACAGTCATCGGGTAGAAGGCGGGGGACACCCTATGTATCACTAAAATCATACACAGCACAGTAAAATTGCTAATTATGTCCTGTAAATTTTAAGCAGTATTGCTTTAAATGACAGCCTTCTGAGATGTAACCAGAGCATGCTGAAACAAGAGTAGCTTAAGAGTCGGATGTGGTGACACCACGTGATCCTGAAAGAATTCTATCCTATCAGCGGCATCTCTGCAAACATTCGGTCTAATCCACAGGTGGTTGTTGATTTTCCCCTCCTTTGTGCGTCATCTGGCCGCTGATGAAAAGAAATTTATACAAACAGACGAGCAGCAGCCAAATCTAATAGCAACAGGATACAGGAAGCTGTAACATGAAGCCTCTGAAAACACAGCAACTATAAAATTGATAAGACTGTTAAACACCAGATGAGTTTGATTTCAAGAGAATAGAAGGGGAGTAAAGTAAATGGACATCTGCATTAAAACCCACATTCCATTTATTCTGATTATTATTGTGGACAGCTTGTTCCAATGAGCATGTGTAATTGTTGTTAACTGAGTGGTGATATCCATGACTGATGTCTACCACGATGCAACTTCAAAAAGTTCATTTATTGGTAAATGCCAATCGCCACACTTCTTTTATTTGTAGGTGATCTCATGTTACAGAACTGACAACATGAGATCATGTGGACCAGCACATTTGGTCATGAGTTTGTGGTCAGTTTCCAAATAGAATGAAATGAGCTATAAATTAAAAACCCAGCTACAGTTGTGCTCACCTATAATGTTGGAAGATTTTACATCATTTAATTGCATATGTTTTAGATAAGCACTGACTATACAGAGTTGACACAAAAATATATCGCATTCAAACGCAGCTTGTGTGGCTTGTTTTCTTCTTACTACATTATTTACGACAAACTACTAAAACCAATTAATAAAAACAAGGTTGAGTGAGTTATTTAACTAGCAAATATTGACATATTGTTCCTTGTACTCATTGCATCTTGCAGATCTCTTCTACTGCAAAAACACCCGTTTGTCCTATTGAATGCAACAAACATTGAAATAAATAGTAACAATTAATAGCATAAAAGACAAAATGCAAGAAATCTTTTTCCAGACTAGACTCATTCACACTGTGTTCTGCCTATTTCGAAAACTATTGTCCGCATGCCTCCTACCATTGAATGGCCCACAATGAAGACAGGTAGGCCGGGGTGGCGAGACTTCATCAGGTCAATGTGCTGCAGTGAGTCTCGGATGTACACCTGAAAGTCCTTTATGTTCATTCTGTCGCCTTCACTTTGACCATGCCCAACTGTGGAGGTTAAGACAAATGTTAGAATAGCAATAAGCAACGAAACAGAAAAAAAAGGACAAGGTTCGAGCCCCTCCCCAAACTGGTTGATCACTACTTGCAGCAAGTTTACAACAGATACGAAAAAATAAAAATCAAGTTAAAAATGAAAGAAAATACCTGGAGAAGGAAAACCTACAGTATTTAATATATTGACAAGGGTATTTATTTACTCAACCGTAGAGTCCACTGGGTATTTATTAGGAATATGGCGTTCCTTAGTAGGAAAGCCTTTCATTGAATGCATTTTCATCATCATCATTTAGTCGTCTTCAGACGGGCCATCCATCGGAGTCTCCACTTCACCGATCCTCCATGCATCCCGCAAGCTCGTCAGCAGGTTCCGCGCCCACATCTCTCTTCAGTCTGTCTACATATGTTGGTGTGGGACGCCCTCTTGATCGATGCCCGTGTTTTGGCTCCCACAGTACCAGTTTACTGGCCAGGAGTTCTCTGTGCCTGTGCAGTGACCAGCTAGCCTCATTATCCTGACTGCTATTTTATTACTCAGCCTCAGTAGCCCTTCATACAGATGTGTACGTTTGTAAGGTGTTCACTCCAGCTGGTGTTTAGTACTACACGCAGCATTCTGGTCTAGCACCTATCCAGAGATTTCTGCATATAGGAGAACGGATTCCACTGTCACCTCAAAAAAACGAAGCTTGATATTTCGGGCAAGTTTGGATTTCCACACACTTGCCATGCCATTTAGAGATTTGCCATGCTATTGCCTCACTTTTAGGTCAAGTTCTGTGGAGTTGATCCATGAGCCCAGGTACTGAAGGTCTTCCACTTCCTTCAGAATGCTTCCCCCTATTGTCACCAGTGGTGCATGGGCCGGGGAGATAACCTCAGTTTTCCTAGCATTCAGACCAGGGGCATCCAGGGTATACTCCCTCTCTACTCTCCTCAGAAGTTCCTGTGCTTGCTCCATCCGGTCAGACATTAGGCAGATGTCATCCGCATATTCCGGGTCTGCTATGGTTATGGCTGGAACTCGTCTTGAGCTCCTAGGTGTAATGGTGAATGGTGTAATGGTTATTTTGATTGAAATAGTAAAGATATTTTTAAACTGTTTTTTTTTCCAGGTCAAATATTCCCTCCATCCATCCATTTTCTATCCCGCTTGTCTCCACGGGGGTTGCAGGCGTGCTGGAGCCTATCCCAGCAGTCATCCGGCAGTAGGCAAGTATTGATAATTAGAATGTAATGGTCATAAATTTAATGGAAGATCGCTATCCCTCAATTTCTCATCATTTTTTCTTGATACCATTCAGTTGTTTCCATGTCTCTGATGGAATAAATTTCACTTGAAATAATTTCTGGTCAACTCATTCATATGAGCGTATGCACAAGAAGCAGATCCAAATGCAGCAGAAGGTGGGAGGTGCTGTAGGTTGCCATGGCAACCATTGATCCAGTAACTCCAGTGACGCCCCTTATGAATTCCTTTCACGTGCATGCGAGACCTCCTTCATCTTGTGCCGTTTTAATGTGTGTGACTGAATAATTTGGTTGACATGGAAGCTTTCAGCACTAACATCGATACTTGCCAATCAATAGTCATTTGCCAGCTGTTCCAAACATTACTGACAAAATTCAATTGTTCGTTTTTTTTTTTAAATTAACATATATATTGGACTCTAAGCATGCAGCAATTTGGCATCTGGGGTGAAATAATGCAATGGTGATTTGTTCTGCCCAGTCTGACCTGGTTCCTGCTATTTTGCTACATTTCTCTGTAAATTTAGTTTTTCTTTTGCTATTAAGTCCAGTTTTGCTTGACATATAATGTAATTCATATTATTCTCCCCACCATGATTCATTGGTGAAAATTATGCAAATCTATGTGATATTTTTAACATTATTCTAAGAATGTGTAAATGAACGTTCGCTGACTGAGGTATAATATGGTAGCTTTATGCATGCTTGCTTGATAACTACCACAAGATACTTTGCAAGGATAACAACAAAGGGTGACATTCAGCAGGCTATGGAAAATATTCCATCACTGCAAGACAGTATTTCACAGCCTTTATCAGAGTGGCACAGTGAAAGCTTGCAGGGCCCCGAACCAAGTGGTTGATGGATGGAAACCGCTCTCTGCTATCTACCCTCAACATCCCACAGACTGGTTGTGGCGTCCTTGAGCATGATGCAAATACCCGGAACTGGGGCACTGAAATGGGCAATAATATGTACGTTTATTTTCCTTTCCTTCCTTTCCATCTCAAATCAGATATTTCCAGGAAAGATTCGCGTGGTTTTGTTTTCCTTGGCCCAATCAGAAAATGTGTCAATCCAGAACTATGATGACTATGATGATAGTCAGGGTATATATATATATATATATATATATATATAGTTTATGGAGAAAAACAATTTAAAACGAACATTTGACGTGCTGTCAAATCAGTCATATTTAAACTTGCGCAATGACGTCGGCATGCGGTTGCGGAGAAAAACGTGAGTTTTGGGGGGAATTTTTAGCAGCATGGGCGATAATTATAGGTATCAATGTTTTTTATTTATGTCATCGATAACACACACTGGGCGAGTATTAGAATATGGGTGATAATTAGAATAAATACGGTATACAAAGTTTGTGCAAAGGATAAACGAAAAAATGTGATGCAGTCTTGCAAAGAGGGAGGAGCTACTTTCTACGAATGTCTGTACATGTCCCAGCGTGTTTGAGCTAGTTATTACAGTAGGTGTGAACATGTGCAAGAATGGTGGCTTACCGTGATCATGTGCAAAGACCAGCAGGGACAACTCTTTCAGTCTCTGTGCAATCTCATCGTACGGCCCACAATGCTCCCCGGCCCCATGGGCGATGAACACCAGCGCCCTGGGAAGGGACATAAAAAGTGATAAACAAAAAAGGGAGTTTACATTTTGCCCATCCTTGTGTGGGTTTTTATGAGGTCCTCCAGCTTCCTCCTACACTTTAAAATCATGAATGTTGGATTGACTGATGACTACCTTGGCCATAGGTGCTATTGTGAGTGAGAATCAACAGCACCCCTGCCTTCTGGCCAAATTCAGCTGGTATAGACCCAAGCTCACCCACCACAGAAAGGAGTAAGTTATATATGATGCCGCTTGCCTCCTATCTGGAGCTCGTAAGAGGGACCACATAACCCCAATTAGGGCCTCCCTGCACTGGCTCCCATATTACGTCTCTGCTCCTCGGGTGTGCCGATCGCCATTTTTCACGCCTCCGCAGAGCTTCTCCACACCTTCCTCCTGCTAGCCCCGTGTGTCACATTTCGCGTTTCGTTGTCATAGTGCCCGTTCGCATCTCTGTCTGCTCTCGCCCCTCCCTACCTGTGTCCTACCTGTAACCATAATCACTGTCACCCACCCTTTGTTACCCGTCTTGTCCGTGTATCACTCCCTGTTAGATCGTCCTGTTTATCCTGTTTACCCTGCTCACTCTGTCTGGGCATCCCCATGTTTGGTTCCCACCCGTTTCTGCTGCCTATTCGTTGCCATGTTCTTCTGCCTGTGTTTGTTCCCCTTATCCTGTCCTCCACCACCCTTTTCCCATCAATAAACCCTGGTGCAAGCTGCACAATGTCACCCTGCTCCATTCCGCGCGTGACATCCCAGTGGATTTTAGACTGCATTTTAAGATACTTCGATTTGTTTTCAAAAGGTTAAATGGCCTCACCCCAGCTTACCTCTCTGGGCTCCTCCACCCCTACGAACTTGTCAAGTACCTCAGGTCTGCAGACCAGACACTCCTTGAAGTGCCGAGGACTAAGCGTAGCCTCAGAGAGGATCGAGCCTTTTCAATTACCTCCCCTTAAATGATAGGCACCCCCCCGTCTATTTTTAAAACTTGTTTGAAGACTCATATTAATTATTTGGCTTTTGAGTGACTTTCGACTGTGATTGTTCTGCTACTATATATTCCTTTGTGTTTCAATTTACTCTTTTCTCTGTATTTGTGGTTGTCCCATTGTTATATGTGAAGTGCTTTGTTAAGTCGAGAAACTTGATGGTTGTGGTGTACATGCTAGCACTGATATATAACATTACCACTCACTTTGGGATCACCATTAGTGGATATGCAATGAATGATGAGACAAGGAGACTAATGCAAATATATCTCTTTACTCCCAACAAAACTGACAGCTTACACAGCAATGAAGTATGCAAGCAATTATTCTCATTATATACTCTAAAATATAATATGATTTGCGAAGCGTTACCTCTACCATCAGTGCATGACAAACATCTTATAGAAAAATGTGAAACACCCCGGTGTTCTCTCAAAAACAAAAAATAAGTGTCAATCAGTAATGATTATTTGAAATGCTTTCAGTGACACCACCAATAAGCAAACGGTTGCTGTTCATGATCAAGCCTTGTTAACAAATCACTCTAACTTTACTCACTGCTGCTCTGTCTTGCCTCACAAGACTTCCACTGCTCAATTTGGCACAGAGCGAACAAGCATGTGCATTCAAGTTTGTGTGTGTGCGTGTGTGTGCGTGCAGTGTCTCTATACAACAGTAGGAGTGAATAGCAGCCTTTGTTTAGGCATAACACATTTGAACTCACACACTGAGGGGGCAGTTGGAGATTAATGGAGCTAATCTGGTTTTACTGTAAAGATGAACACAGTACAGACTACAAAACAGACAATACTGACCATAATGACACGTGACATTTGGTACATTCTGTTTAAAGAGGTTGGTTTTTCAATGACGGTAAGTAAAATGACGGTAAATTAACATGAAGGAAGTGGAATAAAAGTGACATTGACAGAAACATGTATATACCTAGTCATTTTTACATCTTGCCCTATCCAGGGTCACATGGATGCTGGTGGATATGGGGGATGACTAAACTCTATGATTGGTCATCGATCACAGGATTCATTAGAGACTGTCGACCATTGTACAAGCACAACTTCAGAAATAAGAGGAGGGATCAATCCACAAAGGCAGTCAGTTGTGTTTGCCACTAAACTATAATTGACATAAAACTATAAACAGTATTTTGAATGTATGGCAAGACTTTGCTCTTCCTTGCCTGACATATAGGAGTAACTTCTCAAACTCGGACACCAGTCCTAGCTTCTTCTCTACAAGAGAGGAAACATTCTACGTCCATAGAACCTGTAGCCAAGCTTCCCTGACTGCAACCCAGCTCTCTTGGCACTCGATCTCCTGCCCCCCCCCCCCCCCCCCTTTTAGGTGCTGAGGTCATGGGAAGGGTAACTTTGTTTGCCTCTTTGGGCTGTGCCCACTCTGCCCACATGGATGCAGGCCTGGCCACCTTGCGTAATCCCACGTCCATCATCATTTGAGGCACCAATGATAAAAAGATCAGAACATTTTGAGATTTTCAAATTCAATTACATTTAAAAATTACAACAATGGATCATTTACTGAAAATAAAGTCAAATTCCTAAGAGACTTCATATTTCTCCATTACTGTCTTCATGGGGATTGTGGATTCACTAGTCTCCCACAATGTTTAAGTTTACAGAAGAACAGACCCCAAGTCTATAAAAAGCCTTGTGAAAACACACAGAGGGAGAGCAAGCCAGAGAAAAAGAAAGTAAAGAAACGGAGCAAAAGAGAGGAAAAGAAAGAGAAAGAGAGACAGACAGATAGAAAGAAAGAAAGAAAGAAAGAAAGAAAGAAAGAAAGAAAGAAAGAAAGAAAGAAAGAAAGAAAGAAAGAAAGAAAGAAAGAAAGAGAAATATGAGAGAGAAAGAGAAAGAAAATCCGTTGCATTCTCTTGTATGCAAAGCTACTCCAAGTACAGCCTAATCCCTTTCATGTGCTAGTCTAGCTGCCAGAAGATGATTCTAGGCTTTCACAAACTTTTATCAACCAAGCACAAAATGCACTCTAAAAGAGAATATTATGTAACTATCAAAGGCACCCAGATGATAAATCACATTGAATGAAAGGAAGCGTGACAAGATAAACATAGACAATGCTTATTACCACTACCGTGGAGCCTTTAGAGTCGAATGCAACTGAGGTCTGATGAATTAGATTATGACAATCTATTTGGCTCTACATCACCCTCACCATCTTGTGGTATTAAAACACATTAGTTTGGCGACCATCAAACGTGATTTGGAACTAATTTAATGGATGATGTCGTGGAATGCCAACATACAAAAGAATTTCAGCTACTGACAAAAAGGATGAACTGGATTTTTTGTGAACATTAAAAGTGAGAGGAGGTAAAAGTGAGAATATACACCGCAGAGGGGATTAACATTCAAAGCGGCATGAAACCAGCATCACAACAATTTTGTAATTTACTTCTTGTTGCATTTCTATGACAGCTAAGATCGTATCAATCTGAACACAATTATTCAATTAAATTAGTAAACAAAAGGAACACACATACAACTACACAATTTATGTCTGGCGCGACCTCTGAGTTGTTTTTCTGACAGTCAACAATTTCTAAACTAACTTCATTACTT
Organism: Syngnathus floridae; assembly: GCF_059516105.1. Lineage (NCBI taxonomy): Eukaryota > Metazoa > Chordata > Actinopteri > Syngnathiformes > Syngnathidae > Syngnathus > Syngnathus floridae. The sequence goes on along the minus strand of NC_142414.1, from coordinate 23,056,008 downwards.
CCAGCCGACAGCACAGACATGTGCTTTCCGTTTTGACTGGCGACCAGTCCAGGTTTTACAGCACCTCTTTCTCAAAGTCAGCTGGGATAGGCTCCATGCAGTTCTGTGGGGAAACGGATTTCTATGTCCGTTGTCCACATACAACAGGTTTGGAAAAAAAACTCTTGGTAGAAATGAAAACAATCCCTCAAGTTAGACAATCAAAAGGCTGGAAAAACAACAATATTAGTTGACTAAGAACATCCATCCATCCATCCATTTTCTGAACAGCTTAGTCCCCACGGGGGTCGCGGGCGTGCTGGAGCCTATCCCAGCCGTCATCGGGCAGTAGGCGGGGGACACCCTGAACAGGTTGCCAGCCAATCGCAGGGCACACAGAGACAGACAACCATCCGCACTCACACTCACACCTAGGGACAATTTGGAGTCTTCAATCGGCCTACCAAGCACGGTTTTGGAACGTGGGAGGAAACCGGAGTGACTAAGAACATAAATAAAGAAAATATCTATTATGTGCATAAATTCAAAACTAGTAGGGTGATCTGTAACAGTAATAAACTCCACATTGTTGTAAAAAAAAAAAAGTATTTGAACTCTTACTCTTAAGGCAGACCTCATAATTTTGCATTCGCTTCCTGCATTATTCATGACCTCTGCTTTACACACAAAAGGTCAATTTAGGTCTCTTTTTTTATTGTATTTGTGTGCCCTGTGTCCAAGTGTAACACTAACAGCAGGGAACACAAACTCAAAACAGGGAAGGAAGTCAAGCCAGACGGCATCAGTCTACAAATGTGTATAAGCAGTGACCCATTTACACAGCCTGAGTGTCAGTTACGAAGCAGTTGAGGCGCCATGACCCCGACGTGTACATATGACGTGATGATTGCACTCCATGTGGGTTCAAAGCCTCAGTTGGACATCTGTTTGATGGTCTGTCAATCATTGTTGAGGCCCCTCCCCTCCAGCCCAAAACCTTTCACCCACTTCCTAGTTCTAGTGAAAGGGGCCTTTGAGAAGCAGCTGACCTTTGACCCCATCTCATTCAACCAGTCTATGGTGTTTTGTTTTATATATGTGAGAGAGAGAGAGAGAGAGAGAGAGAGAGAGAGAGAGAGAGAGAGAGAGAGAGAGAGAGAGAGAGAGAGAGAGAGAAAAACAAATGGTCTTGCTTATCAGGTGGCTCAAGGAGGTAAATCTTGTTTATCTACAGCTTTTGAAAATTTTGAAAATAATACGGAAACCATTACATCCAAGAGAATTGCATTTCACTCATCATGATCACTAAATTTCATTCAAATCATTTGTAAAAGACTAGGTTTAGGCAAATAACAAAAATTTTATGTGATGCACTTGAAACAGGTTGTAGTGTGTCTGTTGCATAACACATTCATTGCACTCATATTTTATATTTCATTACCCGCTCTGGCATACGGATACTGCTGGAAACTGTGAATTTCCCCCTGGGATAAATAAAGTATCGATGAAAACTGAGGATGAATTTCCTTCTTCCCTTTGCTGTTTGCTACCACTATCCTCAAGGTACAATGACACGCCATTCATGTCAATATTTGACCAAAATCACTGTTTGCACGGCTTCAGAACAAAATATGTGCTTTCTTTTTAAACTACCCCATTGTTTATTTACCAATGGCCTTTCTGTCATACATTGACATGTCCTTGTCATTTAACTGTACTCTGTGTATATATCAGTGGTTCTTAATCTTGTTAGAGGTACCGAACCACACCAGTTTCATATGCGCATTCACCAAACCCCTCGTTAGTGATTTTTTTTTTCTTGTTAAATTCTAGACATATATTTTTTTTAGTGGTGCACAAAATGAGCCATGCATGAACATCACCTTGTTCAAAGAACAAAACCAACACAATGCATGAACTCACAACAAGTTCCATACTGGTAAATCAGAATTTACACAATAAATCAGGTTTGTTCGGACCTCCTCAGTGGAGGCCCTGTCGAACCCCTGAGACCGACTCACCGAACCCCTAGGGTTCGATCGAACCCAGGTTATGAACCACTGGTATATGTTTTATTAACTAGGTCAATGCTGGCGTTGGGGTACACTTGTTTAACATGTGTGCAAGTAGCGTGGGCTCGATTCCCACTCAGCGACAGTATACATGTAGGTGTTGCTGCGACTGGCTGGCAACCATTTAAACAGTTCTTTTAGTTAGACAGGGAAGATTTTACTTGCTTTACATGTTTCAGCTACTTCCTGTAGCCTTCCTTTTTGGAGGAAGGCAATCTTCCACTGTGTTCTATGGAGGTTCTGTTTGACCTCATGGGCTCTATATTTGTGCCCACCACAAGTCTGGCTTGTAGTGTGATCAAATTGCGTGAGGGGGCAAGAAACACCAAGGTTACGTATGTTCGCACGCAGTTTGGCGCAGTTATAAAGAGGCACTTTACGCAGTTGTGGGCGTGAACACAGACAACATGCTTCACAGCCAATGAAACTGCTGTTCTCATTCCCTTTAAAATCAGCACGCAAAGGGCGTACAGTCTTTGACATGGTGGACACTGGATGTTAGGTGAAGGCATCATCATTCTCAAAGCAGTTAAGATTCAGCGTAAAAAAATATGCCAATTCATCTGTCATTTTATCTTTGTTTATTTTATCTTTTTTAATAACCAGCCTAATCAATAACCCTGGGTTATTATGGGTTGATATTATGTCCACGGCTCAGTATTTGCAGTAAACTAATTATTTAGATATTATCTGTGAAAAGGTTTTCTTGACTCCAGATGTTTGTGGTCCTGCACATTCTGTCACATTTTCCTTGCTGTCACTCTGCATGCAATTTCATGTACATCTGTTACTTTTTCCGCCACAGCCACATATGCATGAAGGAAAGATGCCCAAAATAGCCAACTGTATCACATTTAACTACTGAAATTAAAAACGAAAAATATTAATAGTGATCTTTAACTACAGCTACAGAGACAAACGCGAGATCCGCGTCTCCACTCACCCCCACGCCCCCTTCCCCACCCCCGCACCGAACTGACCTTGGCGGGCCGACCGGTTCCCAGTAGCGGCAGAACAGGTGCAGTCCATCGGCGTTGACGATGTGCTCTAGGTCGGTGTACGGAACTCCCTGCGGACTCCGCCTGGGAGCAGCCCCCGGCTCGGGCATGGAGGGTGGCTCTGTCGGATTGACACGGAACGGCCACAGTAAGATATCGCGGCCGCACAGGAACCAACCGAAGCCGGCCGCGAGCAGGCAGGTCGCGGCGGTCGCGGCGTTCATTGCCCACGGATGTTCGTATACGCTTTCCCTGGCGGCCACTAATAAAAGAGATTGTTGTGTTCACTTGGAATGGAGGCACGACGTTTCCCTTGATCTAATCCCACACTCGCACACGCACATGCACACAGCCGCGGCTGCATGGTGGCGTTACGTCAGAAGACCATATGCGCGTTTTCTCCCCTAATGCAAGAGACGCAGGTGTCATACATGTATGCAATACGCCGTGTATAAATAACTCCAATACATTACGTATCTCACGTTATGTCATGTCTGTTTTATATTGCATTTTTGGCTACCGTATACATAAAGCACAGGTGTCAAACTCAAGGCCCGGGGGCCAGATACGGACCGCCACATCATTTTATGTGACCCGCGAAGACAAACTGTGCATCAAATTCGTGTCATTACTAGAATTGCAAATTGTCTTCACTTTAATAATATATATATATTTTTTTTAAAAAAACAAACATGTATTTTTTTACTCGTCTGATTTGTCAGTTTGTTTTGTAGCTTTTACTGTGTATGAGGTGCTCATACATTTATTGAGTCATAATGGCCCCTATGACTACAATGCGGCCCGCGAAAAAAATGTTTGACACCCCTGACATAAAGAATACTTGGGCTACCCTCAGCAATACACTTTAATACACCACAACAACCACAGTAACAAACACATTGTTTTGCATTCTTTATAAAGACAATTTGGGGGGATTCTGGAGGTGTAGCTATTATTGTCATCTTTTCTGGCATGTCTATCTTTCCAAATGAGACTACCCAGAGAAATATCATGGCATTAAATGAATTGTGTGCAAATATACTTTAAATAATAATACACCCTGTTAACTGCTGATTGGAATTTGAAATATAAGTAAAAGTATTAAGAAAATATAGTTCCTACTGTCTTCACTGTGTACTCAATTGAATGCAAATTTAAAAGGATTTGCAAATCATTGTACTGTGTTTTTATGTACATTTTACGCAACTTCCCAACGTCATTGGAATTGGGGTTTGTGTAGTAAACTCCTGTGCTGCACAGCTTAACTGTTTAGGCATAAAAAAAAAAGCATACAGATGAATCCTATTGTTGCACATGATCAAGTTGCCAAAGAGACAGCAACTAATCTCAAATTGGCACAAGCGTGTTCATATTTGTAGGAGAAAACGATGAGCTTATTTATTACAAGTAATTACCCTTTTTTTCCCAGACAGAAAAGGGTCTAGCTTGACAAAGGTGATGATTTCTTCATTTGGATGGTGTAGAGTTGCTAAATTTTAAAATGAAACCAGCAAGTACAAAGTTTATTTTAAGGAAGTGCAACATCATTAGTTTGCCTTCTTTGGGGTAAGTGAAGGATGCAGACAAGTACAACAGTAACAATTTAAATTATGTGAGTCATTGCGCTATAATAAACAGCAATGTATTATATTTATTGCTTCGACTCCATTCAAAGAGCACAAGAGAAGCTATTTGAATGCCACAGGAAGTTACATTTGTAGAGATACTACATTTTGTTTTATCACTTATGCACAGCACTTTCTTACAACCGACGGTTATTATGAAGTGCCATATGACTTAGGTTGAGTGTGTGAAATTATTATGACACTCAAATTAAGAAAGGCATTTCAAAGAAAAAAACATTTAAAAAATGAGGCTGGGGAATGACCCTAGGCTGTATGTATGTGATTGTTTGACACGCCTGAGATAAATTCATTTTTTACTCATCAATAATTGTAGACTTTCTTACTTATCTAAAACATTATATATAGATTTTGAAGGGGTTTTTTATTCATATTTTATTTTTGTTTTTGTGACTCAAATGGGCGGTAGGGTGGCGCAATAGTGCCCTCTATCTTAGACCCATCACATCCAGCGTAATTGCACCATCACGTGTTGTGCCATCTGCCACCCAGCCAGAACTTTCCGTCATTCATCGTTTACAGCTATGCCCAGTTAATTAGGACTCATTACCTGCTCAATGGTTCCCAATATAAGCGCACCGCTCCTGCCAGCACATTGTCAGTTTGTCCAGTTATGCTGCCCGTGTTCTCTCTGTTCCTGCTTTTGCACTTATTGTTTCCGGTTGCCGACCTTGCTTGCCATCACTACAATGACTGAAGCCCGAATGCCACCTGCCCTGATCCATTGCTCATTCCTGACCACGTCTTCGCCTTGCCTTCCTGCTCCACCGCACCCGCAAAGTACCAACTCTCCACTTCCCCTCTCCCTCTTGCCAATAAAAGACCACGCCCCACTTGGTTGTTCTGTTTTGTAAGGTTCTCCGTGACAGCACGAACTGACCAACAAGGCGTCCAGCGAACGGACTCTGGACCGTCTGTTGGGCTCAGAGTGGGACATCAATCGGATATCCGAGGAAATGGCAACGTTAACCCAGATCGTCCTGCCGCAACATCAGCAGCTTCAGCAGCAGCAACATCAGGAGCTAGTACAGGCTCTCAATGCCCTCAAGAACCTAACTCTATCTGCTTCCACCCAGTTAGCACGACCCCCTGCTGAACCCGACACCTGGCCATCAGCAGCCCTGTTCTCAGCGCCGGACGTTCCAGAGCCCAAGGTTGGCAACCCCTTCGACGAAGACTCAGAACAAGCTCGAGCGTTCATCTCCAATTGCCGTATCCCTTTCGACCTCCAACTGAGATGGTCTCCTACGACCTTCCCCGTATTGTTGAGGACGCCATGGACCTGATGGGATGCGTAGAGCGGCAAAGGAGGGAGACGGAGAAGAAGCCTCTCCCCTCTCTCCGCAGACGTGCTGCCTGCTCGACGCCTCGGGTCTCATGAGCAACCCTGGCCAGACGCTCAACCCTACTTGCCGTCCGCCCGTGACCGGCACTCTTTCTCGGCCAGCCAGCACTTCTCAAATGCTCTTCCCACCCAGTCAAGCTGGCCTAAGCCCACGGAGTTAGGGCGTGCTTCCCTCACTCCTGTGGAACGCCAGCGTCGTTTTCAGTACGACCTGTGCCTGTACTGTGGGGGTGAAGGACCATCGAGTGGCGTCCTGCTCAGCTAAAGCCCAGCCCGGACCCAGCCAGCTGAAAACCCGTATGGGCTCAGTTTGCTTACCTTCCCACTCTAGTAAGCTTCCTGGTTTGTCGCCCCTTAGACTGCAGACTCAGGCCCGGTCTCTTCGACGGCTGAAGACCCCGGTCCCACCTCCTCGATGGCTCCTAACATCAGCTCCGCAATATGCTATCATCCCAGCTGTTTATGCCGTGTACCCTGACCAGCCGTCAATTGGAGGGGTCTTTGGAGACGGTCCAATTTAGTTCCTGTGCCCGCTTCAGTTCCTGCCACCGGACCTGCATCCGCTCCCGATCCTGTTCGGCGCCTCCCGAAACCGCGTATGAGGAAGAGACATTCTGTGGTTCTGTCCGATGACGGCGCTTGGGAGACGGACTTTTCAGATGGGGTTCATGTTGGGGTTGGTTTGGGGATGTCAGGAGACGAGGTTCTGTCACGTGCTCGTGCCATCTGCCACTCACCCAAAACGTTCCCTGTCAATCATTGTTTACAGCCCTACTCAGTGAAGTAGAACTCATTACCCGCTCAACCAGTTCCCAATATAAGGGCACGGCTCCCGCCAGCACATTGTCAGTTCGCTCCGTTATGCTGCCCGTGTTCCTGCTTTTGTGCTTGTTTCCACTTACTGACTACACCCGAACGCCGCCTGCCCCAACTTATTGCTTGTGCTTGACGTCTTTGCCTCTCCCTGCTGCACCGCACCCCAAAGTGCCAACTCTTCAGTTCCCTTCTCCCTCTTGTGCCACACTTGGTTGCTATCTCGTCCGTGACTTACCTGCCGTAATTTTTTGATGGCTGGATAACTTTTTGAACAAAAATTAAGGGAAAAAATGGTGACAATCTTTTTAATTGTGTGTAACTGATGTAAATGTTCCAATAAATAAATCCAAAGTGCACATAAAATGACAAATGCCCGCAGGTCTTGCGTTTGACACCACGATTTGAGAGGGTCTTTTAAAGTAACTATTTGAGGGAATATGCAGCCCATAAACATTAGCAAACACTATAATACATGGAAATGTTCAGAGATTTGTTTATTTTGACAATCAGCGCTGCCAGTTAAGTGTGTCTGTTTGTTTTTCCCTTCAATGCTGCTCCATTCACATCCAGTGAATACCTCAATAGGGCGCAATTCACTGTGCTGTACACAACAATGAGGCGGTGAGCGTGGTAGTTAAAAATAGCTCGGTGTAAAGCTATTCCAACCCAGAACATGATCAGATTTCATTTTGAGTGGCGCGACACTATATGCAAGCAGGTGTATTAATATTTCCTCATACCTGAACTATTAGTGTGCAGCATCAACAGCAAAACGCGTCTTCCACTGAACAACGGCAACTAAGCTTTCCTTTCTTGCATATACAAAAATCAAGATTCAGTACGGTTTACGTCATTATGCACGCTGCATGAAAACGCAGAATGGTGCACATTCCATGCACGCTTGTTTGTTGTCATTTTTGCAAACGCTCGTACGTACCTCCACACACCGTGCAAGACATGGCAAGATGCTTGAATCTACAACGCAAGGATACGCATTCACAACAATTGCGGCACAACAAGTGCACAGTGACGTTGGACTATTTTTTTTTATTTTTTTTTACGCCTTTATGACATCGTTTTTCATCATCCATTCTCTCCAACTTGTATACCCGTATTGTACATAAAAGGCATGAAAAACCAGAGAGCCCACAACAATCAAGCACTCCAAATGCAACATGGAGCCAAGTTGAATGAAAACATGGACATGACAAAAAAACAGAACCAACCTGCAGCGGAACGTTTGCAATGAAGTGGAAGCTAATTTTCGGAACGTCTCTTGCCCCGGTTGCCTCTTTGGTCCCACTGCTTCCCGTTGCTCCTTTCTCTCTCTCTGCACTCGAGCACAGTAAAGACGACCAAAGAAGCAACCAAAAGTACTCGCACGCGCGCGCACCGCGCGCACACGCGCGGTCACAAAAGTCTGTTTTTTTTTTTTTTTTACTCAAGTTGGACATTTTGACCAGAAGTACCTTGGAACTTTTAGTTTAAGGGTCTTTTTCTTTATTCTTGTCTTTTATATTCTTTATTTCCTTTTCGTTATTTCGTGTTAACCTAAATCACCCGACAGCTAATGGACGGCACTGCATCCTATCTACACTAATTGTTGAAAATTGTTATGAAAAAATAAACATTTGCAAAATTGTCATGTACACAGAAACAATTAATTGCTGTGATGTATGCTTGAACGGAGACACCTTAATATTGCATTGTTCCCCCCAAAATAGTCTACACATACCATATACTGTAGTCTTACAAAGGGCAATAAAAGTGCAATCAGTCAAGGGTCGGTTTTTCTTTTTGGTGTATAACATAAACTAGAAACTTGTTCCATAGCTCTCTGATGTCCTGTATGTTTATTCTGGGATGTATGCAGTGCAAACAAGTTCCAACAACTGAGTAAAATTTACCGCCACAAAACAGAAACTTATATAGACATTAACACCAGCACAAGGGTGTCAACTGTCAATAAAGTTTCTCAGAAAGTCAAGGTAGGGGTTATATTGAGCCTACCTACCTACATTTTTGGAAAGCTGCAATGTTGTTTCTCCTCTCAAGCTCCCCCTACAGTTATGAGAAGGTATTGACTTTTAGCAGTTGTGGCAAAATGGCTTGCCCTGTTGATATGCATGCACATAAAATCCATTCATCCGTCCGTCCATCCAACACATGCACACAAGCAATTTCAGCCAAGAACAAATTTTAATAAATAATTGTGCTTTAATAACAAAGTATTTAAAACGTTCATATAATTTGAACATATAGGTATAAAAATGTATAAAAATAAACAATTACTACACATTGTGTAAAAGGTGCTGTTTGCATAGCAACAGTGTACAAAAATATATTTTAAGAATGAATGAAAAATAAATTATTCTCTATATCAAGTCAAAAAAATACTTATTAGAATAGAGGATTGGCAGTAAGGCATAGTGATTGTGGGCTCTTTTTATGAAAATACAACGTGATTACAAATTGCGAGCAGGAGTGTGCTTAAGTTGCTTAAATGTGTCAGTCTCCACTGAACCCATTAGCCTTTTGTGCATGACAAACGTTTTCAGTGGCGGTACAGCAGTATTCTCACAATTCAGTGGCCTAGGAATCCATGTTTGACATTCCATTATCATGTCTTTTCTGTATTCAATCAAAGAGGCACGATGTCCACAGTTAGTGCACGTGACTGTTGAGGCCTTAAAAGATACATTTGCTCTTTGGACCAGGTTTTTAGATTCTGCCATGGCGGCATTCCCATTGGCAGTGCCAAGTGTGGGTCCCCCTGAATCAGTTGTCCTGCTTGCCCAAGCGTCTCCCTCGTTTCTTCGTGGCACGGTATTATCAGAAAGCGTATTTTCCCTGTGTCTATTTGGCTGTATCACAGGTACAGGCTCATTTTGTCTCATTCGAAGCCTCCGGCATCCTAATTTCAATCTCAATGGATCATCAATGGTCTCTTGTCTGACTTTATCTGGCACATATCTGATGGCTCCAAGCCCTAGGCCTTTCTGTATCAAACCCATATTTGCTGGTGGCCTGGATTTCGGTGGAATGAGGTCCTGATGAACAGTTGGTTCTTCTTTGGGCTTGTATGTAGCTCGTATCGCAGGTTCCTGCCCTACCATATTTCGTCTCTGAGGTCGAAGGGGTTCGAGTTCCCTATCGACAATCATCCCTCCCTTGGGTTTGTACTGACTTCTTTTCTCAGGTCTGTACCCTATTTCCTTTCTTTTATCTGCCAGACTAACAAACTTCTTGGCTTTGAGTGAATTGAAATCTTGACCAACTAACAGTACTTCCCCAGGACTGTTTGAAGCCTGGATCTCAGGTCCAAGCTCTAACTCTTTCTTTTTTATTTCTAGACTTGTGTTTTCAGCTGTTGGAGAAAAAGGACTTGCTCGCTTAGTTCTATAGGGAGACAGCGGATGGATCTCCGACATTGGCTTTTCCTCAGTTATTTTGGTATCTGAACACCAGCTGTCACCACTACTAGACTTTGATTTGTGATGGGAATCATTAATTGGTGGAAAGTTGATACTTTTAAATGCTGATTTATTTCCTTTCACTTGTTTCTGTGACGTTTTGTCCAGAGCCGGTGAAGGTTCTTGGTATGAATGTTCAGTTGTGTGAGAACCTTTTGTTTGCTTGTGGAGTTCACCACAAACATCAGCTTTGCTCAGGACCTGTGGGGCAATTGTTGACTGTTGATCAGGATATCTGATGGTAAATGATGGCCGTATTATTTTATTCCTCTCTTGTGCGGATGGCGTTGGTCCAGGTCGAGTTCTATCAGCTACAGTAATCTCTTTTGGCAGTACTGGGGGTTGTGGCCAATGTTGGTGAACTGTTTTAGACCCAGATGTCCCTTTCCTTTCCTTTTCTAGCAACTCTTCATGTTTCAGTGCCTGAAAATGTAGTTTGCGCACCTTAGGCAGGAAGGATGCACTTACAGCATATGGAGAAAGTTGTGTCTCCTTTTGATTAGGTATCCTGAAAGTAAATGCACGTCGTACTCTTTTCACCTCATGAAGAGGTCCTTGTGGCCGGACTGGTTGAGATACATGTGATACAGTGATCTTTTCGTGTGGTGGGGTCACGGGGCTAGATGCATCTTGTGCATCTGTTACTTGTTTTGATAAATCAGATGAACTCTTACTGTTGGACTCCAGAGCCGACTTCGATGTAATAGTTGAAGATGACGTTTGATATTGATCAACTATGTGCCCTCTTCTGGGCCCGGAGGGAGGCTTTACGTCATCTTTAGAACTTGCCTCAGGCTTTTTAATACCTTGATATTTATATTTATGATAAAAGTGGTCACTGGCTGATGATGTAGAACTAGCATTTTGGGATATTTTTTCCCTCAGCTGTTTTTGTGCAGAGGCTTTGGGTAGTATAGATGAGCATTCTTGGTCTGTCTGTTCAGGAGTCTTTGCCTCCTTGCTTTCCATTTTCAGCAACTCGTCATATAAACCCTCTGGTTTTGAGGCGTGATGATCTTGTAATGGGAGTGATTGCAGACCTGATGTTGCAGACGTTACAGAAAGTTTTATTTTATTTTGATCAGGAATCCGGAGACAATATGCGCTTCTTCTCTTTCGCCTCTCTTCACGTTGTGGTGGCATTGTAGCCGGTCGAGGTATGTGAAATGTAGGGCTCTCTCCTTGTGACAGTTGGACTGGCCCAAGTAAGTCATCTCCATCAGAAAATGTTGTCTCTTTCAATGACGAGAACATAGATTCTGAAAAATCCCCTTTGGATGATAACGAAGACCTTTCAGACCCACTATCAGATGCTTTACTAATTTTGTGTGGTAAAAAATGCACAGGACTAGAGGAATCCTCAATATCAGATGTGACAGTCTTTTTGTGCAATGATGGCCGTTGTCCTGATACAGCATCAAAATTTGGCAATGATTCAAAACTGCTGTCTGTATCAGACACAGTGGTTTCTTTTTGCCGTTGTGAATGCAATCGTTTGTCCTCTTTCTCTGACTCACTTGTGTTTTTTGCTGCTAAAGAGAAAGGATTAACTAGAACCTCTGTATCAGATATAGTAGCATCCTCTGCTGGTGATGGCAAGTGTTCATTTAAAGCCTCAAAATTATTTAAAAGAGTCTCTTCGGCTGTGTGCACAAGTCTAAATATGTCCTCAGTATTAGGCAATGATTCCCATCGGTTCTCTGTATTCGATGCAGTGATCTCATCATGGGGTGGTGACTCAGGTCTGTTTGAGTCATCTGCATCAGATGAAACTAACTTTTTGTCTGGTGATGGCATTCCTGTTGATAACCCTTCCATATTTTGGACAAGATCAAATTGTCCCTCTGTGTTAGTATAACAGTGTAATGCTGTAGTCTCTCTGGAAGGGGATGGTAACGGTTCAGATAACTCATTGACAGCAACATCAGTCTTTTTGCATATTGATGATACTGAGTCCAGAGTCTCTTTGGGTGGTGATGGTACGGGTCTTGATGTTTCCTCTGTACCCTGCAATGCAGTGGTCAGAACCTCAGTATCAAAAAAAAAAAAATCTTTGTGCGGTGACGATACTAACTTCAATGGGACTTCTGTATTAGAGTAGGTCTTTTCCCCATTTTCCCCGAGTTCAAAAGGAACTAGGTCCTCAATATCTGACCCAGAGGATTCCCTGTGAAGCCAAGAGACTGATTCAAGAGGATAATCATGATCTGAAACAGGGATCTCCTCATTTGGTAGTCTGGCTGGTTCACATAAATTCTCTGGCAATGGCTCAAATAAGTCTTCTGTAGGTGATGCTAGCACTGGTCTGGAACATCTATCGGCATCATACGTGGACACTGTTTTGTTTGGTGACAGTACTGGTGTAGATAAATCCTCTAGAGATGAGTCTGGTTCAGATAAATTATCTGTATCAGGTAGACTGGTCTTTTTCTGTAGTGATGGAACAAAAAAAGATAACTCACCAACGTCAGAAAAGGTGGGCCCTTTGTGAGGCAGGGGGATGAGTTTAGATGGGCCACCTTTATCACTTAGTTCCTCTGCATTTGGAAATGGTTCAGAGAGGGCTTTGGTATCAGATGAAATAGTATATCTCTCTGGTGATGTTACAAGTGGAGATGACTGGGATGATTCCTCTGTATCAGATACAGTGATCTCTTTGTGTGGTTGTTGGAGTGAGCCAGAAAATGATGGTATTTCATCTACATTTTGCGGTGGATTAGCTAGATCTGTTGCAATGTTCTCCCCATGAGGTAAAGATACTGATCCAACAAGGTTCTCTAGGTGGGATACATAGGTCTTATGGCCCACTGCAGCTGATGATGCAAATGGGAGCAATTCTGATCTGTTATTTAGCTCCATCCATGGTGATGGCACTGGTTTATGTATGAAGTTAATATCATACCAAGAATATTCTTGGTTTGCTACTGATTCATTGAGTTTCTCTTTATCAGCTAGAATGATCATACCCTCTAAATAATCTTCTTGAAAATCTGTGGTTTTGTTCATTGCTGATGGCAGTAGTCCAGATAGGTTTTCTGTATTAGGAAAAGTAATTGGTTTATGAGATGCTGAAAGTGGTACTGAGCTTGGTAGGTCATCTGTGGTTGGGACTGATAGGTTTCCTGTTCCATACACAACATAATCTTTCTTTGGTGATATCATTGGTTCGTCTAAAACCTGTGTATTGGACACAATACTGTCTTTCACTAATGGCAATACCGGATATAAGTCAGAAGTAGTATCTGCTCCTGGTGATGGTGTTTGTCCAGTAATTCCTTCTATATCTAATTCTTTCTTTGGTGATGTCACCGGTTCAAATAATTTTTTACTTGGGACAATGTCAGATATGTCCTCAGACACAATAGATTCATCCGTTAATGGAACAACTTCATACCAGTCCACAACATTAGAACAGTCTATCAGTATTTCGATCCCGTCTTTCACTTCAGAACAAGTGGCATCTCTCAGTAATGACTGAGCTGGTTCAGTAATGTCTTCTGTAACAACGTCAAATGTATATTTTTGTGTTGATGGAATTACTCTCGTTATGTCTTCCATTTCATATTCAATTGTTTCCATTTGAGGTGATGACATTAATTCTGTGATTTCTTCTTTATCGGAATCAACTCTTTCTTCACATGGTAGAGAAACTGGTCGAGATGTTTTTTCGATTTCAGACTCAATGTTTTCCATTTCTGCTGAAGCCAAAGATTCTTTGACATTGTCTGTGTTATAGGCTGGGGTCTCTCCAAGTGGTAAAGGAGTTTGTCTAGATACACCTTCTGCATCATAATCACTAGTTGCTCCATTTGAAAAAGGAACTAATTCAAATATGTCTTCTGGATCAGGCAATATTATCTTTTGTTGTGGTGATAGAAACTTTCCAAGTGTGTCTTCTGTCCCACAGTCAATGTTTTCTTTCTGTGGTGATTGAATTGGTCCAGTTATATCTTTAGTTTCACTTTTAATGGTTTCTAACAGTGATGATGACGTTTGTTTAGTGAGGTCTTCTTCAACCTGCAGTGATAAAAGAACATCAGTGCTGTTTTCACTCTTCTCCTCACATGGTACAAGTGGTTCTGATATAGCTTTTGTATCCAGATCTAAGTTTTCCCTTTGTGGTGAAGGCACTTTTCTAGCAATATATTCTGTGTCAGATGTCTCTCTTTGTGGTGATGCCACTTTTCCAGCAATGCCCTCAGTATCAGAGTCAATTGTCTTTTTTTCTGGTGATGGCATTTGTCTTGTGCTGTCTACCATTTCAGAATCAGTGGTTTCTATTTGTGGTAATTGAACTGGTTCAGTAATGTCTTCTGTATCAAAATCATATTTATATTCTTTGGGGTCTCCTGTTTTGTCTTCAATTTCAGACTCAATTGTTTGAACTTGTGGTGGTGATACTAATTCAGTGACTTCTTTATCGGAGTGAACAGTCTCTTCAAGTGGTAGAGAAACTGGTTGAGATATTTTTTCATTTGACTCAATGGTTTCTATTTCTGGTGAAGGCAAAATATCTGTGATGTTATCTTTATCACACTCAGCATTTTTTCCATGTGGTAAAGGAACTAGTCTTGAAATGCTTTTGGCATCAAAATCAATGGTCTCTCCTTGTGGTAAATGAACTTCTCCAGACATGTCTTCTGCATTGGGCCCAGAGGTGTCTTTTTGTGGTGATGACACCATTCCGGCTTTGTCTTCCGTACCACAGTCAATGATTTCTTTTTGTGGTGATAAAATTGCTTCCATTTCATACTCAATTGTTTCCGTTTGAGGTGATATTAATTCTGTGATTTCTTCTTCTTTATCTGCATCAACTCTTTCCCCACATGGTAGAGGAATTGGTTGAGATATTTTTTCAATTCCAGACTCAGTGGCTTTCTTTTGTGGTGAAGACGCATATTCTGTTATGTCTTTTGGATTGTAGCCATGGGTCTCCTCATGCGGTAATAGATCAAGTCTAGATATGCCTTCTGTATCAAATTCAATGATCTCCTCTCCTTGCGGTATTTCAGTGGATTCTTGCTGTGGTGATGGTATTGTTTCAGTGACATCTTTAGCCGAGTCAGTAGTCTCCCCATGTGGTGAAGGACTTACTCCTGATGATCCTTGATAAATATCTAAAGTCTCATTCTGTGGTGGCAGCGCCTTTTCAGGAATATATTCTGTATCAGTGTCGGTGCTCTTTCTTTGTTGTGAAGGTGTGAATCTTCTCTTGTCTTCCATTTTAAAATCAGTGGTATCTATTTCTGGTAAGTGAATTGATTCAGGAATTTCATTGACTACTTCAGCTGAGTCAGTTGTTTCTGATGTTTCTTCTTTATAAATATCTAAAGTCTCACTTTTTGGTGACAGCATTTTCCCAGCAATGTGTTCTGTATCAGCGTCAGTGCTCTTTCTTTGTGGTGATGGTGTCAATGTTCTCCTGTCTTCCATTTCAGAATCAGTGGTTTCGATTTGTGATAATTCAACTGGCTTAGTAATGTCTTCTGTATCAAAATCAAATGTATATTGGAGTGATTGAATTTCTCCCGTTATGTCTTCCATTTCAGAATACATTTTTTCCATTTGTGACGATGACGCTAGTTGAGAGATTTCTTTTGTATCGGCTGAATCCCAATGTGGTGAAGAAACTGGTTGAGATATTTTTTCCATTTTAGCCCCAGTAGTTTCTATTTTTGATGAAAGCACCGTATCTGCGATGTCATGTTTACGGTGTTCAGGTGTCTTTCCAGGTGGTAAGGCATCAAAATCTATGGTCTCGCCTTGTGGTATTTGAACTCCTCCATACACATCTTCTGCATCAGGCATAGTGGTCTCTTTTTGTGATGATGACACTATTCCGGCTTTGCCTTTTGCATCAGAGCTAATGTTTACTTTCTGTGGTGATTGATTTGGTCCAGTTATATCTTCAGTTTCATTTTCAGTGGTTTCTCCTTGTGGTAATGGCATTATTTCAGTGATGTCTGCTTTAGCTGAGTCAGTTGTCATTCTATGTGGAATAGGAACTGCTTCTGATGTTCCTTCTATAAAAATATTTACGGTCTCACTTTGGGGTGACGGCACTTTTCCAGCATTGTATTCTATAACTTGAATTTCACTTCCAACAAATTCCATCTGAGGTGATGAAATTAGTTCAGTCCCGTCTTCTGTATATGTGTCACTTTTCTCACCACAAACTAAAGGAAGTGGTTTTGATATTCCATTTGTATCAGAATGTAAAGTCTCATGTTGCAGTGAAACCATTTTTCCATCAAGATCTTCAATATCAAAGTCTATAGTCAGTTTATAAGGTGATGGCATTTGTCTTAGCCTGCCTTCCATTTCAGAATCAGTGGTTTCTATTTGTGGTAATTGAACTGGTCCAGTAATGTCGTCCGTATCAAAATAAGATGTATATTGTGGTGATTGAACTGAGCCAGGTATGTCTTCCATTTTAGACTCAATTGTTTCCCTTTTTGTGGATGACAATAATTCATTGATTTCCTCTCTATCAGAGTCAGTTTTCTCCCCAGGTTGTCGAGGAACTGGTTGAGCTGTTTTTTCATCTTTAGACTCAAGGACTTCAATTTTTGGTGAAAGCACAGTATCTGAGTTGTAGTTTTTATCGTGTTCAGGGGTCTTGCAATGTGGTAAAGGAACTGGTATTGACATGCCTTCTGCATCAAAATCAATGGTTTCTCCTTCTTCTAAGACAACATGTCCAGATTTGTCTTCCACATCACGCGCAGTGATCTCTTTTTGTGATGATGACAAAATTGTTGCTTTGTCTTCTGTCCCACAGTCAATGATTTCTTTCTGTGGTGATCGATTTGGTCCAGTTATATCTTCAGTTTCAATTTCAAGTGTTTCTACATGTGATGACACTTGTTCAGTGATACCCTTTTTAGCTGAATCAGTTGTCTCCCCATGTGGTAAAGTTACTGCTTCTGATGTTCCTTCTTTATAAATATCTAAGCTTTCACTTTGTGGTGACAGCACTTTCCCACCAATATATTCTGTAGTTATGTCAGTGCTTTCTCTTTGTGGCGATTGTGTTAATGTTCCCGTGTCTTCCATTTCAGAATCAGTGATTTCTCGTTGTGGTAAAGAAACTGGTTGAGATATTTTTTCCATTTTAGCCCCAAATGACTCTGAATGTGCGAGAGAACTTGATTGACATATGTTTTCAATTTTAGACTCAGTGGTTTCTATTTTTGGTAAAGGCACCATATCTGTGATGTCAATAGTCTCTCCTTGTTCTAGATAAACTTTTCCAGATATGTCTTCATCGGATGCTGTGGTTTCTTTTTGTGGTGATGACACTTTGTCTTCTGTATCAGGGTCAATGTTTTGATTTTGTGATGGTGGAATTGGTCCATTAAGAGCTTTGATTCCCCTTTCACTAGTTTCTCCCTGTGGTGATGACATTAGTTCAGTGACTTCTTCATCGGAAGCTGTGGTCTCTTTTTGTGGTGATGACACTTTGTCTTCTGTATCAGGGTCAACAATGTTTTGATTTGGTGGTGGCGGAATTGGTCCATTTAGAGCTTTGATTCCCCTTTCACTAGTTTCTACCTGTGGTGATGATATTAGTTCAGTGACTTCTTCATCGAAAGCTGTGGTCTCTTTTTGTGGTGATGACATTGTTCCGGCTTTGTCTTCAGGATCAATGTTTTGATGTTGTGATGATGGAATTGGCCCGTTTAGAGCTTCAATTTTCTTTTCATTAGTTTCTGCCTGTGGTGATGACATTAGTTCAGTGACTTCTTCATCAGAAGCTGTGGTCTCTTTTTGTGGTGATGACACTGTTCGGACTTTGTCTTCTGTATCAGGGTCAATGTTTTGATTTTGTGATGATGGAATTGGTCCATTTAGAGCTCCGATTCCCCTTTCACTAGTTTCTACCTGTGGTGATGATATTTGTTCAGTGAGTTCTTCATCGGAAGCTGTGGTCTCTTTATGTAGTGATGACACTGTTCCGGCTTTGTCTTCTGTATCAGGGTCAATGTTTTGATTTTGTGATGATGGAATAGGTCCAATTAGAGCTTTAATTTCCCTTTCACTAGTTTCTACCTGTGGTGATGACATTAGTTTAGTGACTTCTTCTTTAGCTGAGTCAGTTGTCTCCTCATGTGGAAAAGGAACTGGTTCTGATCTTCCTTTATCAATATCTATAGTCTCACTTTGTGGTGATGGCGTCAATGTTCTTGTGTCTTCCATTTCAGAATTGGTAGTTTCTATTTGTGATATCTGAACTGGTTCAGTAATGTCTTCCGTATCAAAATCAAATGTATATTGTGGTGATTGAATCGTTCCAGTTATGTCTTCCATTTCAGATTCCATTTGCGATGATGACGCTAATTCAGAGATGTCTATTGCATCCGAGTCAACTGACTCCAAATGAAGTTGAGAGACTGGTTGAGATATCTTTTCAATTTTAGACTCAGTGGTTTCCATTCGTGGTGAAGGCACTGTATCAGTGATGTCGTCTTCATTGTGGTCAAGTGTCTTTCCATGTGATAAAGGAATTCTTGATATGCCTTCTGAATCAAAATTAATGGTCTCTCCGTGTTCTAAATAAACTATTCCAGATATGTCTTCTTCATCTGATGCTGCGGCTTTGTTTTGTGGTGACACTGTTCTGGCTTTGTCTTCTGTATCAGGGTCAAATTTTTGATTATGTGATGATGGAATTGGTTTAGTTTTGTCTTTGGCTTCATTTTCACTGGTTTCTACTTGTGGTGATGACCTTTGTTTAGTGAGGCCTTCTTTAGCTAAGTCAGTTGTCTCCCCATGTGGTGAAGGACATATAGGACATGAAGGGTAAAGGACTGCTGTTCCTTCTATGGTGTCACTTTGTGGCGACGGCACTTCTCCATCAATGTATTCTGTATCAGCATTAGTGCTCTTTCTTTGTGGTGATGGTGTCAATGTTCTCCTGTCTTCCATTTCAGAATCAGTGGTTTCGATTTGTGATAATTGAACTGGCTCAGTAATGTCTTCTGTATCAAAATCAAATGTATATTGTGGGGATTGAATTTCTGAACTTCCAGTAATATATTCTGTAACAGCATCAGTGCTCTTTCTTTGTGTTGATGGTATTAGTTGTGTCTTGTCTTCTATTTCAGAATCAGTGGTTTCTATTTGTGATAATTGAACTGGTTCACGGTCTTCCGTCCCCAAATCATACAGATATTGTGATGATTGAATTTCTCCAGTTATGTCTTCCTTTTCAGACAGAATTATTGCCATTTGGGATGATGACGCTAATTCAGAGATTTTTTCAGTATCAGAGTCAACTGACTTGCAATGTGGTAGAGAAACTGGTTGAGGTATTTTTTCAGTTTTAGACTCAGTGTTTTCTCTTTTTGATGAAGGCACTGTATCTGGTGTTAATGTTCCTTCTTCATAAATATCTAAGGTCGCACTTTGTGGTGATGGCACTTTTCCAGCAATGTATTCTATATCAGAGCCAAAGTTCCCTTTTTCTGGTAAGTGAATTTGTCCCGTTATTTCACGTTCAACTGTTTCAACCTGGGATAATGAAATTAGTTGAGCGCTGTCTTCTGTATCTGAGCAAGTTGTTCCCCCATGTTGTAAAGGAACTGGTATTGATCGTCTTTCCGTATCAGATTTTAAGGTCTCCTTTTGTGGTGAAGGAACTTTTCCAACTATGTCAACTCTATCAGAGTCAAAATTGTCTTTCTTTGGTGATCGAATTGGTCCAGTTATATCTTCGGTTTCACTTTCAATGGTTTCTACCTGTAGTGATGACATTAGTTCAGTAGCATTTTCTTCAGCCGAGTCATGTGGCAAAGTAAAAGTTTTTTTAAGAGGTGCTAAGACCTCACTTAGTGGTGATGGCACTTTTCCAGCAATGTCTTCAATATTAGAGTCAATCCTCTGTTTTTGTGGTGAAGGTATTGGCCTCTCTTTCGTTTCAGAATCAGTTGTTTCAATTTGCGGCAATTGAACTAGTTGAGTAATGCCTTCCATACGAACACCAAATTGATATTTTTCTGGAGATAGACTTGCTCCTGGCAATGTTCCAGCTTTGTCTGAATCAGAGTCAGTATTCTCTTTTTTGGGTGATCGAATTTGTCCAGTTACATCCTCAGTTTCACTTTTAATGGTCTCTCCCTGGGGTGATGAAATTAGTTCAGTGCTGTCTTCTGTACCAGAGTAAGTTGTCTCCTCATGTGGTAATGAAACTGCTTCTGATATTCTTTCCTTATCAGGTTCCATGGTCACACTTTGTGTTGATGGAACTGGTATACACCTGTCTTCTCGTTCAAAATCAGTGGTTTGCATTTTAAGTGATTGACCTGTTTTAGTAATGCCTTCTGAATCATGGTCAAAAGTATTTTTTTGTGGTGATTGAATTGGTCCAGCTATGTCTTCTATTTCACACTCAGTGGTTTCCATTCGTTGTGAAGACACAGTTTCAATGATTTCCTCTGAATCAATTCTTCCCACATAAGATAGAGAATTTAGTCCAGATATCTCTTCAGTTTTAGACTCAAGTGTTTCTATTTGAAGTGAAGGCACTGTTTCTGTGATGCCATCTTTATCAGAGTTAATGGTCTCTCCACATGGTAAAGAACATAGTCCTGATGTGTCTTGAATGTCAGGATCTAAGATCTTTCTTTGTGGTGATTGCCCTAGTCCGAATATATCATGTACATCTGAGTCAATTATTTCTTTTTGTGGTGATAGTTTGTGTTGCATGTTGCACTCAGTTGTTTGTATTTGTGTGGCTGGCACTGATTCAGTGATGTATTCTGTATCAGACTGAGTGGTCTTTCCATGTGGTTGAGGGATTTGTTCTAATGTGAATTCTGTACCCAGCTCAATGGTCTGTCTTTGTATTAAAGCCACTCGTTCAAATATGTCTTGTACCTCAGAATCACTGCTCTCATTTTGTGGGGATAGCATTGATTTATTAATGTCATCTGTTTTAGACTCATTGGTTCCCATTTGTGTGGATGGCACTGACTTGGTCATTGTGTCTTCTGTATCAGAATCACTGGTCTCTGCAAGCAGCAATGGAACTTGCCCAGATATGTCTTGTACATCAGAGTCACTTGTCCCTTTTTCTATTTTACACTTAGCACTTTCTCTTTGTGGTGATGTCACTGATTTAGTTAAATCTCGATTTAGTCCAACAATGTCTTCTGCATCAGTGTCAGCTGTCGCCATGTGTGGTAATGGCACCTTTCCAGCTATGTCATCTGTATCAGGGCCACTGTTCTGTTTTTGTGGTGATTTAATTAGTCCCCTTACATCCTCAGTTTCACTTTTAATGGTTTCTACCTCTGGTGATGAAACAAGTTCAGTACTGTCTTCTTTCCCAGAGTAAGTTGTCTCCCCATTTGGTAAGGCTTTTGGGTTTGATTGTCCTTTTGCATCACGGTGTGGTAATGGCAGTTTTCCAGCATTGTACTCTACATCAGTGTCAGTGGTCTTTCTATGTGGTGATGGCACTTCTCCAGCTGTGTCTACTGTACCAGAGTCAATGTCCACTTTTTGTGGTCCAATTATGCCTTCTGGTTTAGAGTCAGTGGTTGTTATTTGTGGTGATGGCAATTGTTCAGCAAGGTCTTCTGCGTACAAGTCATCGGTCTTTTCTCGTTGTGAAGGAAATGGTCTAGAGTTAGCAGTCTCTTCTTCTTGGTGTAAAGAAATTGGTCCAGAGTTGCATTCTGCATCATAGCTCATGGTCTCCTCTTGTAGTAAAGGAACCCATCCAGACACGTCTTCAGCATCATGCACTATGATCTCTTTTTGTGGTGATGGCGACTTTCCAGCTATGTCCACTATATCAGAGTCAGTTATATCATTACTTTCACTTTTGTTGGTTTCCACCTGTGATGATGAGATCTCTTTTTCTGGTGATGGCGACTTTCCAGGTATGTCCACTATATTAGAGTCAGTTATATCCTCACTTTCACTTTTATTGGTTTCCACCTGTGGTGATGAAATAGGTTCAGTGCTGTCTTCTGTCCCAGAGTAAGTTGTCTCCCTATTTGGGAAGGGTACTGGGTTTGATATTCCCTCTGTATCAGGATCTAAGCTCTCCCTTTGTGGTGATGGCAGTTTTCCATTATTGTACTCCGTATCAGTGTCAGTGGTCTTGCTACGTGGTGATGGCACTTTTCCAGCTATAACTTCAGTGTCAGAGTCAATGTCCTCTTTTTGTGGTCCAATTATGCCTTCTGTTTTAGAGTCAGTGGTTGTTATTTGTGGTGATGGCAATTGTTCAGCAAGGTCTTCTGTGTACAATTCATTGGTCTCTTCTTGTTGTAAAGGAAATGTTTCAGAGTTTGGAGGGTCTTCTTGAGGTAAAGCTATTGGTCCAGAGTTGCATAGCATTGATTTATTTATATCTTCTGTTTTGGACTCATTGGTTCTTATTTGTGTGGATGGCGCTGACTTGGTCATGTCTTCTGTATCAGAATCATTGGTCTCTGCAAACAGCAGTGGAACTGGCCCAGATATGTCTTGTACATCAGAGTCACTTGTCCCTTTTTCTGATGGTAATATTGATCCAGTTACATCTTCTATTTTACATTCAGCAGTTTCTGTTTGTGGTGAGGTCACTGATTCAACTAAGTCTTCTCTATCAGTGGTCTCTCCGTGTGGAAAAGGAACTGGTTCTGATATGTCTCCTGCATAATCAGGCTCTATGGTCTGCTTTTGCACTGATGGTACAGATCCTTTTACATCCTCTGCTTCAGAGTCAGTAGTGTCTTTTTGTGTCATTGGTCCAGTTATGTCATCTGTTATAGATTCAATGATTCTTGTTTGTGTTTGTGGCAATGGTACAGTTTTGTCTTCTATTTTATATTCATTTGTTCCTATTTGTGGTAATGTTGCTGATTCATTTATGTTTTCTGTATCAGTGTCAATGGTGTGCACACATGGTAAAGAGACTAATATGTTTTGTAAATCAGGATCTACAGTCTCTCTTTGTGGTGACAAAATTGGTCCAGGTATGTCCTTTACGTCAGATTCCAGGGTATCTTTTTGTGGAGATGACATAAGTCCAGATATGTCTTCAACTTTAGACTCATCCGTCTCAGTTTGTGGTGATGTAATTGGTTTAATATTTTTTTCTGTATCAGAGTCATTTGTGTTTCCATGTGGTAAATTAACTGATTCAGATACATCTTCTCCATCAGGCTCTATGGTAGGTCTTTGCGGTGATGGCACAGGTCCAGTCACGTCTTCTGTTTCAGAGTCAGTCGTCACTTTTTGTGGTGATGTCATTGGTCCAGCTATGTCTTCTGTTTTAGACTCATCTCTTTCTGTTTGTAGTAATGGCACTGATTTATTGATACGTGCGGTATCAGAGTTAGTGGTCTCTCCAATCGTAATTAGTTCTAAAATGCCTTCTGAATGATGATGTATGGTTTCTTTCTGTGATGATGGAACTTGTTCAGATATGTCTCGTACATCGGAAGATATGTCTTCTCCATGATGCTCTATGGCATGTCTTTGTGGTGATGGCACATGTCCAGTCACGTTTTCTGTTTGTGAGTCAGTGGTCTCTTTTTGTGGTGATCTCACTGAATCAGTGTTGTATTCTTTATCAGAGTCATTTGTTTCTCTATATGGTACTCGTTCATATATACCTTCTGTAACACGCTCTGTGGTCCCTTTTTGTGGTGGCACAGGCCCAGTTATGTCTTCTTTATAAAAGCCAATGCTTTGTATTTGTGGCAACAGCACTGATTCAGTGATGTCTTCGGAATTAGAGTCAGTGGTCTCTCCATGTGCTGAGGAAACTGGTGCTCTTATGTCTTCTGCATCAGGCTGTACGGTCCCTTTTAGTGAGTTGTCATTATTCATCAAATTAGGGCCTTGTGGTGGTAATGGGAGGTATCCAGAAAAACTGCCAAGCTCTGCAACCGTGACATCTTTATGGGATTGTGTCAATGATCCAGAAAAGTCCTCTCTATCAGATATAATAGAGTGCTTGAGCGGTGATATCAATGGGCAAAATGAATCCTTTAAATGAGATACAGACGTGTCCTCATGTGGCGTTGGTGGTCCTGGTCCAGATATGTCAGTTTTATTTGGCACTGGTTTGGCTAGGTCCTCTATATCAAGAAATGGGATATGTGCATGTGACTGTCGGACAGGTCCATGAATAGCCTCTTTTTTGAACATTGGACTCGAGGAATCATCTTTGTGTATTAAGCGTGCTCCCTCAAAAAAGGATGGCAGTGGCCCCGATAAGTCCTCTACACTTAAAAGCGGGTCGGATAAGTTCTCAGCAATTGTCTGTAAATCATGATCGGATACAGTGATCTCTCTGGATGTTGATGGATCCGGCCCAGAAATATCATTTGCATCTGATACAGGATTTTGCACTGGTTCAGAAGGGTCCTCTTGATGTGGTAGTTGTCTGGGCTGGAATGAGTTCCCTGTATCCTTAACAATGCTGGTATGAGATGGGATTTGTGCCCATCCACACAAGTCCTCTTTATCTTTGTGCTGTGGTGAGACTAGTTTAGATACATCCACTGTATCAGATTTTGTAGTTTCTGTCTTGGGTGCAGTTACTGGAAGATGTTGACGAATATCGTATTTGTGTTCTGGCTGCACAATTTCAAATACATCCTTTGTTTGACAGTAAAGTTCTTCTTTGCGTGGTAGTGGCAAAGGATCAGATGTTTCTTTTCGAATACATGAATGGGTCACTCTCGGTTCACAATCAGATTGGTCCGGAGTTGTTGTGCCATGCGAGTCTGACACTGATACATGCGACGTCTCTATATTAGATACAATGATGTCTTCAAGTCCAGATGCATCCTCTAAAACAGACATGTGAAGCTTTCCATGTGGCGTAGATTCTAATTTGAATTTGTGTGTGAGAGACACACCCTGAGGCTGTGGTCCAAACAATTTGACTGTTTTTGTCACTGATGCGGATAAACCAGTTGCACTGACCTGGGTGAGTTTTGGAGAAACAGTTCCAGATATACCATCTGTGTTGGATGCTGATGATCCAGCTAAATTCTGAATACCATAGCTACCCTCTGTTTGATCCACTTGTGTCTTTTTATGTGGTGGTGTGGCTGGTCTAGAGGGGTTGTGCATATGAGACACAGGGATCTCTTCGTGTTGGAGTTCTTTCTTTATATTCCATATCACTGATGCAGTGGAGGAACTTGACACAGAGAGTGAAGGAGACTCCCCTGTGTGCAATTCTACCAAAAGACATGAACAATAACAAATGAAGAGTTAAATCAATTCTAGTTGACTTCTTCTCCCTCTGAGGGTTTGGCTACCCGCTTTTGCTTGCTTGTGTGCCAAAGGTTTTGCATTTTCTTTACAATAAATAGAGTGAATTGAATATTGCATTTTCTTCACAATGAATTGTGAATTGAATAGTGACTTAACAACACTGTCCCATTAACCTTGAGCAAAGTTACTATGTTCCTTGTTCAAATCACCAAACTGATTGATTGAGATACATTGTTTGTCCCCTTCATTAAACGTATTTTTTCACAACAAATTTGTTAGCCGGAATTTATGGCTTGGCACAAATAGCATGTCCTTGAGCAAGACACATATCTAATTTGCTCCCAGTGGACATGGCAGTACCCTGCATGGCAGCAGCCTCCCATTGGTGTAAGAATGTGTGTTTGAATGGGTGAATGTGAGGCACACGGAGTTAAAAAAACAAAAAAAAAAAACACTGTATAAGGGCAGTTCAGTTACCATTTACGGTTTATGCAAAGGAGGGAAATTATACACTAAAATGTGTTGTCTAACCCTGAATGGTGGGAGATATTCACTGGTATAAACTATCTATCCGTTACTTCTCCATAACAAGCCACACTCCTTCGCACAGTGGATGGAAAAAGTTTTTGCACAATTTTTGAAACATTTTAAATGTTTTCCTTAACACTTCCTTAATTGTTAACATACTGACCAAAATTAAACTAGTTTGATCCTTTATTCCAGTGCTTTTCAGTTACATTGGTCTTGCATGTAAACATTTTAATTTTGCTGTCACGTCCCCATTCATTACTATCAGTAACCACACTGACTTACCCCATAGCTCTTCATAGTGAAGGGAAACCTCCTTCATATCTGTTAAGTCTTTTCCTTCAGTTTGTGTCGCATGGTTTTTATGTGTCTCTCTACATTCTGGGACAGTATCAGGCTCTGTCGCAATGACTGGTGTACTGGATGTAGACTGTAGGATATTAGCGCTATATGGCGAAGGATCATCAGAATCCATTTATCTTTAAAAAAATATATATATATGATGTTACGTTGTTGAGAAATACGTTTTGTTCTGCCTTGTTTAAACATAGCACTCTAAATCACCTCCTGTGAGGAGATCCCGGCAGTTTCAGGATTCAAAAGTGGCTTTTTGAGGCCTTCCTCGATGATGACAGTCACTGTGTCATGGCAGCTGTAGAAACACAGGGTGTGGCATCACCACATGGGTTTGAGGTAGCGACATCACTGGGCAGTGTGACATCATCGATTTGCGACCTTTCCTGGAACAGATACTCTACAAGTTAACACAATGGGCTTCTAAACAGTAGAAGTAAAGGCTATCACTTAATTCACGTGCACAGTGCAAGTAGTAGTGCACAGTGCAAGTAGTAGTTTCTCCAAACTGATGATTCTGGCACAATACAGAAACGTCATTTTTGCGAGGCTCGAAGGAGAAGAGGCTGTTGACAGTGTTGCTGGGATATTTCTCCCTTTTAATTATCAGCATGGGTATGATTGCTATACTGGCCTCACTTAACGTGTCGGTATTCAACTATGCAGCATGTGTAAACGGCTAGGTGAGGAGACCAACAAAGGGAATGCAAAACGATCCTCTCATATTTCCTCTCCTTTATTTCACACAGATGTGCAAAACAAAGCTGTAAAACTAAGAAATACAAATATGCTTTTACTTATATTGTCTTTCAAACGATTTCCCCAAAAATATTTTGCACACACAGAACAGATTGACTACAGTAGTACTAGCAATATGTAAATTTCCTTGTCCCAGTAATACATCGCTAACTATCTTCAACAAAATACTCATTGGCAATCACATTGTATTATTAGTCTACTCACCAGCATTGCCCTCGTGAGGAATCACAACTATGAAGCTCTTGAACACTGAGCTCTCGTTCCAAACGGGAAGAGAACCGGAAATACACTCCCAAACATGTCATTACCAAAGGTGGCCAATAGATATCATTAACGGACCAAATGGCTCAAAGGAAAACACAAAGGAAAACCAAAACAATTGCTTTTCCACCTCGTGGATGTAAAGACAATGAGGAAATGTTTTGCATTTACCTTACTAGTTTTGGTGTACTCAGTTGCCTTCCTCAGAGGTTCTCAGCTGAGTCCGTTTTATCAGCTGGACGAAGTTAGAATGGTGAGAATTGGTTGGGTGAAAAATATGAAGGGAGTAGCACATCAAATAAGTACACAGAATAAAATGGATTAATTATAAAAGTAATGGTGTAGAATACACAACACACCTAGTTTTACCATCACTGGCATCATCATGACAAAATTCTCCAGAAGGTTTCAGTATGTTCTGTTAATTTTTGTAGAATGTAATATGGTATTCATTTCTTATCCTTACACTTTTTGTTTTCATACTCGGGTGTGAAGCTCATTTCCTGCCAAAAATAATTTTGACATTTTGCCTGCCATCTATTCACATTTTCAGATGTGCATTTATTTTAAAATCAACACTTTCGAACAGTACTTGAAAATGCTGTTGAACGAAAAGCTGCTGTTTCATGACAGGAATCGTAAACCTATGATTTGATGCATACACCAGATAGACTAAACCCCATCACGAGTCGGTTTATCCACGATCCTTCCAATTTATATTCAAAACTTGATTGTTAGCACATACTTTTTTCATTTCAATTCTGCTGCTTTTCATGGGTTGCCATTCATCAAATTGATCTGGCTGCACATATGCAAAAGAGTCCAGTATATCCTCTTCTAGTTGTCCATCTTCATAAAATTACGCACAGCATTCAGAAATGTGTTGCTGTGATCACCTGTAAAAAAAAGTAACCATTCTATTCGATGCACACTCCCCAAAGTATCATTTTCTGCATGTTTAAATCCAAATCTGACTAAATTCTCTCCTCTTTCTGGTTAATTCCTGGCTAGTTTGGCGTTCTTTCCAATGATATCACCATTAGCGGGCGCATGAGGCAGTATCTGCATCCCGCAAATGCTGCTTGCTTTACCTGGTACACGTGGAGAGCATTTTTGGTTTCTCTGAATTAACTATCCACCTATCCAACCACTTTCTGAACTCCAGACATTGGGGCAGTAGGTCGGGAACACCCTGAATCAGTCAGCAGCCAATTAATTGCAGCACACACAGAAACATACAACCATTTACGCTCACACCTACGGACAATTTGGAGTGCTCAATTGGCCTTCCATGCAAGTCTTTGGAATTCAAATAACTTTTTGTTACACTAGTGGTGAAAATAGTTTTTTGCGTCAGCAAGCATATGCCTGAGACTGTTTTATGATATTTTTATTATTTAGCTAATTTAGGTTTACTTAAGGCGCATTAGCTCTGCAATGTTTATTACCATGCATTTGTCATTATCCTCAGGAGAGTGGTTAAAGAATGTTTTGTGGTATTGTTTTCTCTATATTAAAAAAAAGAAACATCTTTATATTATAATGCACTTTGATGAATTTTAATCCTAATCTTAATGTAATTAGTTTTACTGACTAAAATAATAACCTTGGATGTGTGTCATCGATTTTTACATCACCTCTGAGTCTGTTTGCTCAGACTGACAGTGAAGCACAGCCTCATGGACAGTGGCGAATATAGGAGACTTCACTTTGTCATTGAAGAAACCGCCCATGTGCAGATTATTCACAACGCCAGCTAGAGAAATAAACAGAAAGGCAAGTCAATGATGAGAGTGTGACAAGGCAGACGAAAGACAGGAAATGGAAAATGTATATTGTGCATTTAATGTCTGTTGTCAACGGGTCAGTTCTATGGTGTCCTAGCTATGCCAGGAAACTTACATTGACAAGATGCAAGCAGCACCTCCACACCGACTTCCCCATAATCTTTGACAATCTGAAAAAGACAACAGCAAACAGTATAGGACAATAAATTGGGTTTTTACATCAGTAATTGAATGCCTTGTGGGTTGCAATAAATGGAAGTGACGTCAAAGGTAAAGGTTTTAACTGAAGCCTAATCTTTGTGTGACTAATTCCCTAAGGACTGAATACTTTGTTTCCCAAAAAATAAATGTTGCACATAATCCTCAAAGTAACTAAGTATGTCGCACTTGCTGGATGGCAACAAGTCCAAAACCTGGAAGGGTATGGAAAGCAATGGTTTGGAAAGCGGTGGCCAGATTCCACAATCTGCAGATGCCTTCAAAAAACACCAAGTGTGCCCCTGCTACCCCCAAAAAAAACAAAAAAACATGTGTGCCTTTGAGAGCTCACATGAGGGGAGTGCATGTGGTGTGGCGTGTACTTTTTTCCGAGATGATTGGTAAATAGTGCCAGTCATTTCATAAGCCTGCTAGACAAATGGTAACTATGGTTTTAGTAAATATTGCCAGTCATTTCATAAGCCTGCTAGACAAATGGTAACTATGGTTTTCTTACACCACTCAAGGTCTTGACTCCCACAGTGTCTAAGAAGCTGACAGGGCTGAGGTCGAGGATGATGGCTCTGGGCATTGAAGGGTCAGGCTCAGTCTCTAACTGAATGGTGGCGATATCCTTCTCATGCTCCTCCAGCTCTCGTTCCTGAGTATCCAGAAGTACGCAAATACAAGCAAATGATTTATTTCTTTCATAATGAGAGCAAATATATCAAGTTAAGGGTAAATGTGGACAATCAGGTTTCATATCTGAGCGGGAGGCTAAAAAGCAATTCTGTAACATGTGGAATTTGTGTTTGTGTAGCATTCTCACCATGTCTGCCACATTGTTTTTTGCAGCATTTCTGGCTTTTTTGATCTCATACTTCTTCCTTTTGGCTTCAAGTTTCTTCTTCGCTGACAGGATTTTGGTAATGTCATAGCCAAACTAAAATGCAGTACATAACAAAAGACATACATGTAAGCCTGACTTTTATCTTCATACTATTTTGTTTACATGAAATACACAAACACCTATTTCTGTTTCATTTATTTTTCTTCACATTGAGCACTCATGCCAGAAATCCTCTTCACAAACCCTCAACCAGTGAGAGTACTAAAGCTGTAAAGATTTGAAACATGTCAATCCATCCATTTTTTTCCACCGCTTGTTTTCACTGAGAGCTTCAGGTGAAAAGTTCTCTCTGGTCTGGTCGCAGAACCACAATAGCCATTCATACTCACCCCAAAATGTTTTTTTTGTTTTGTTTTTATAATGTGGGCAGGAGCTGGTGTACACTGTAAAAACCCACGCAAGCACTTGGATAACATATGAAAACCACACAGGTCCTACCTAGCTGAGTAGAATTTGTGAAAAACATTTCAACAGTGTCATCTTGAAAAAGACTCGATACATCATAGTTTAATAAATGCAGAAAATATAATGTACGCTGTATGTTGACCAAAAAAAGACTGCAATAGGCATCCAGCATTTAGAGATACTAGTTAAAAACATGAGTTGTGAAACTCGATGAATACCTTAACTGCGTTCTCGCATCATTTCACTTTTATCCTCATTTGTGCCAATATAAAAGGGTACACAAGAAAATAAACAAAACAAAAAACACTAAAAAGAATTACAGCTCGGATGTGATGTTGAGATGTTTTTTGTCTGTTAATTTTTTTTGTTGCATTTGACCCATTTTTTAAACAGAAAATATCAGCACTGCATGTACCGTTTTCTCGTCCCCTCGTTTTTCGTCTAGTGACATGTGAATAACTGCAATTGAATTGGAAGTGTTTACATATGAATTCATGCACAACGGAAAACAATGGCTTCCAACTTGAAATCCTTCAAGCACCCGATCTTAACCTAACAGTAATTTCATAGGAGCAGATACCTCCAGTTATCTTACAGTGAGTGGCATTTGTGAAAGTTTTTTTGTGCTCCCAAGATAGGGAAGCAAAAAACCTCCCCATTCCTTATCTTACTGACGAGTTGACATGAAAATTAATTAAACATGTTCTATGAATATGCCTTTTGTCAAGCATGCTTTTCCTGTATCTGTTTTCCCTCTTTTCTAAACAAACGCAATCTGGAGAAAAAACTTGGTTGACGTTTTGAACAATGTTGGTGATATAACTTTTCAAGCAGCATGTACATTTGTGCATGAATAATTATCGTTGTAAAAGGATAGTGTCCATATTAATGTGAGTAGAGTCACTATACTGCGGTTCACTTATATTAAAGCTTGGACTAAAAAACAAAACAAAAACACAGAATTTTATTCCAATATTGTGTAATTCTTATATACTTTAATTTTAATGTGGTCAAATATGTGTACACTTTTAAAAGTTTGAATAACTACTATAAATAGGTTTCAAGTTTGTGGTGGGATGTTTGTTTGTTTTTTAGAACTTTTTAAAAAAAAAATGTTTTGTGCAGTCGATTGATAACATGTCACTGTGTGCGCGCTTGAGAATGTGTGTGTTGAATGGTGAGGGGCTCACCTTCTTGCTCAGTGCATCTTGATACATTTCAGCATTGGCAAAGTAGAGCGTGGCAGAAGATTTGAAGATCAAAATACCCGGCACTTCTCTCACCTTACAGCAGTCAACGATTTGGGGGGGGGGAAATCACAATACTATCATTATACCCGACAATACACAACATTATGACCACGTTAAATCAATCACTATAAAGTAAACCCCCCTCTTTAATGGGTTCCAGGTTTTCTGTCCCACTATTTCGTTGGCCTTTTTCAGGAGTGGTCTAGAAGATAACCCATTTGATGGAGGGGGAGATTACTGGTTATTGAGTATAAGCGTGCTCGCTGTTAATATCTTGGTCAATACCTAATATATAATTGATGATACCTCTGGTATATAATTACAGTGTCAGTTGCACTTTGACTTTCTATGCCTGAGTAAATAGTGTTCAAACAGACAAAGCCTCAACCAAATACTTTTTAGAAAACACAGTAAAAACAGACACATTATATGCATCATTTGCACTTAACTACAACTAATGCATAACAAATCACATCGTTGTTACAAAGGTTTGTGTCGTGGCGAGAAAACTTTGCATTTTGTCATTTGGAAACCAATAGTATGACAAATGCTGACTGGACAAATCATTTTCTGAATGAAAACAAAAATATTGTAAAATGAGCTGAAAATTTGTACCAAACAGACATTTACTACAAGCACTAAATTAACTCTGAAATATATTTCTTACATGAGTGTAGTCCTCCAATGGCCAGTAGGTTTCTGTGTTTGGAACTTGCCCCAATTTGGAGTACGTAGGTCTGGAATAAAACACACACAAAAGAGAGGAAAATATGACTCAACTACAAGATTTAATATAATTGACGATTATTATACTATTACTGGATATATTTCCTACAGCTGTGTCCTAAAGATGACAGTGAGCATTGCGAATCCAATGGAGGCAGCGAGTCCCAGGTCAGGGTTCAACAGCAGGGTAAGGAGGAAAGTGGCGAGCCAGATCATCTGGAAAGAAGACATTTGTGTAAGGCCAATAGTAGAGTGTAATTGAGAAATCTTGCATTAGTTCTTTTTTCTCCTAACAAGTCAGTTCTAGTAAGCATAGTATGGCGCTTATGGCTCTAAAATCGTATAGCTGATCTGTTTAATTATTTTCACACACCGCCAAACAAAAATACGCCACCCTCCCCACGCTAGCGACTTCGGCAAACATTTAACTATGTGCCGCTTATCAGAAGCTGACACTGATAAACGCTGTGCTAACAATGCAGCTCTGCTTACCTTTGAACTTTAACAGTGATATTGGTTCTGCAGGCTTTCTGTCAACCTCGCTGCTGAATCATACAGTATGATTGATTGATTGATTGATTGATTGATTGATTGATTGATTGATTGATTGGGATAAGTTAGCCATTTAATGAGTGCCATAAACCAAAAATACAGAACGGCTTGCTTACAGACACATCAGCAAGAGGCAGTTCAAAGGTTGTCTAAGTGATTTAATTTCAAATCTGATTGGTGATCAGGCACATCAGAATCCCCAAGATGTGTATAAAAGCAATTGTTAAGGACTCAATTTTCCCTACGTTCCAATGAAAAAGTAGATTCTTCTTACTTACATTGCAAAATAATTGTCATCGACTATGACTACCTGAGTACCCTTTTTTTTCCAACTCACCATGTCTGTTCTGTTACTCCTCCACAGTGCAGGTATGTCCAGGAATTGCTTCATCATACCATGTAGGTTCACATAGATGATGGCAGCCAACATTGCCTGTATACATATAAAAAAATACTGTTTAAAAAAACTAAAGAATAAAAACAGAAATAGCTGCACAATTGTTGCCTCTTCAACACAAATAGTGTCAAAAAACAAAGCACGGTGATACATGATGCAACACATGTGCTGCATGTGATACTTGAATATTATTTATTTGTACTGTAAAACAAGAGAATCACCAGCTTGTGTATGACTCGTGTTGTGTGGAGTGGCTGCCTCTACAACACTTAAAGGTTGTTGATGCTCTCATGCGCTCTTCATGTCCAAAAACAAAGGCCTTCACAATTTTATAATGGAAATAATTAGGGCTGCGCAGCAACCAATCGGTGGTGACTCGAATAGATGTGGTCATTAAAAATGAACACATGAAATGGATTTGTGGTTTCAAGTCACGTATGTATGATAGTCGATTAGTTGGTATTCCACCATTTTTTTGCCATCTAAAAATGCTCCTGAATACTATTTTAGATCTCATTCTAAAAACTAGATAAACATGAATACACAGACCTTGGGTAGGTTTTCAAAAAGAGCTCCAATCCAAAGGGTGATGAAAAGAATAACAATGGCTGATAAGGCCCCAGCAACCTGCATTGAAGAGAGCCACAACACAATTGTTGGAGGAGAACGTCAATCAGGGCCTGCCTCTCTTCCGCTTACAAACCTAAATGATAAATGGTAAACTCAGCATTCTTCCATGTAGACCTTTCAGTGCCTTAGGTGCTGTGTGATGTTGATAATTTTACTTTGGGCTTTGACATTTGTCTTCCAC
Organism: Syngnathus floridae; assembly: GCF_059516105.1. Classification (NCBI taxonomy): domain Eukaryota; kingdom Metazoa; phylum Chordata; class Actinopteri; order Syngnathiformes; family Syngnathidae; genus Syngnathus; species Syngnathus floridae. Next base: position 23,021,513 of record NC_142414.1, on the reverse strand, counting down.
AAAACCAATTAATCTGACATCTTAAGAGCTAAAAGTAAGTAACATTTTAGTCTCATTTAATAATGCTTCCAAGACTGCAATAAACAACTGACTCTTAAATCTCCTCTTGACAATAACAATAGAAGTGGAAAATTTACTAAGTAGAAAATGAAATTGATATGGATTATTCCGCCCACCTGGGTCTTCCCTCCTGTGCTCTCCTGAACCATAGAGCGTGACATGGAGCAGCTGACGGCAATACATTGGAACATTGCCCCAATGGAGTTACTGAGACCCAAGGCTATCAGTTCCTTAAGCATAAAAGGGACATGTGTTAAGTCAATCATTTCGACATCCTGATCAGCGTGCTTGTGTCCTACCTGGTTACTGTCTACTTTATATCCATATTTCAGTGCAAAGATCCTTCCCAGTGAAATGGCGATGCCGTATCCCACCACGGACAGGGCGAAGGCGTCCCCAATCACCTGAGTGAAGAGCGAAGCTCTCGGGAGAACAGGCGGCTGGAGGCTGCCCGATAAGTCAAGAAAATTGAATAAAACCCCCACATTGATTCAAAAATGTTGTTTCTCACCCTGATGGAATTTCTCCAACCACATCCACTCCATATTTCTCCGGTAAATTCATCTGCCAGGATACCAACGTAGCTACGGTGATCTGGAGTAAAAGCGTGTTGACTGATTGATACCTTCATTGTTAAATGCAGTGCCCCTATATTTATGTGCCTTATACTCACACCAATCAACTCCACAGGTATTGGGATGGGAATTTTTTTACTCAAGTACGAATTGAGCTCCTTTGCAAGGACGAGGGCAATAATGGCGACAATGCTGACTACCAGAGTCCCGATGTTGGTCTGTGGAACGAGATAAAATATCTCCAGCACTGTCTGCAAAACAACAACAAAAGCGAGATAAAGGAAAAGAGATGTGGCAAAAGCACACATTTTTACAACTTTTGTATTTAGATCTGCAAATATAGATATGAGCACAATGACCTAACATACATATAACAAGGAGAGCGGTCCGCTGTATCTCAAGGGGTTGATTCCAAAGGTGTATTTGAGCTGGGACACGATAACATGGATTGCGGCACCTGTGGTGTAACCTCGGACCAGCGGCTCCGAGAGGTAGGTCACCACAAACCCAAAATGGACCACGCCGAGCAGGATCTAGATTGATTGGACAACAAAACATATGAATATAGAAATGCAGGCTTTGTTAGTGGGTATGGAAACAAAAACGACACCTGAAATAAGCCTGTTAAGAGAGTAACGGCAGCAGCCACTCGGATTCGTTCCGCATCGCGAGCAGGGATGTCCAATGCACTCATGTTGGTCACATTGTCCCATGTCATGAAGTTTGAGTCTGGGGCTAATCGCTCCGTAACCCCACCGAGCATCACACTAATCACTGCAAATGTTCCTGAAGGAGAGAGCGTTATTCAAATACTGAACAAGTCATGTTTCCTGTTTGTTTATCAGAAGTGTGTTGAGTTAAATAGGCCCAGATTTCACAATAAGAACCCCAATTCCAACAATAACAAAAAATACAATGATTTGTAAATCTTTTTCAAACTATTTTCAATGAATACACTACAAATGCAAGATATATAATGTTCAAACTACTGATGAATCTTCTTGTTATTTTGCACACAATTTGTCATTTTGAATTCGCACCACGGAATTGGGGTTTGTAAATTTAGGGGTAAATTGCGGCTATTTCAGTATGTATACTGTTTCTAAACTTTTTGTTTGGTGGTGTCCCATGAAATCTAATGTGAAATCTGTGCTAAATAACAGGTGCGAGAGCTTTTTCCACACAATATGTGGTGACTTGTGAATAACCAACCTATTGAGATATGCTTGGATGTGCCGAAGATGAAGTAGATGAGGACGGGGTAGAATGAGGAGTAAAGGCCAAAAACTGGAGGGACACCCGCTAACAAGGCATAGGCCATACCTTCAGGGCCACAAAAAAATAATATTCACCATATCACCTGATTACATTGAAATAAATGGACAAAACACCTGAGTTTTAATTTGACAGGTTCAGCAAGCGTAAAAATGCCTGCAATCTGTTTGTATGCAGTATGTAGCCTACAATAGCTCACCTTGGGGCAGCTGCATGATGCCCACACTGAGCCCAGAGATGAGGTCACCCAGGGCATTTTCTTTGACGGAATAACGAGGCAACCACGACAGAACAGGGACGCTAGCCAGCAGGGAGCTCTTGAGACTCTGACTGGAACACCTGTGACGAAGATTTGACCTAGGGGTGAAATGCACAAGGTTCACTTGTTTTCATGAATTGTGGTCTCTGTGTGGAACACAAGAGGGGAAATGTCAAATGTCAATCTTTCCCTTTCATGCGAGCACAATATGTATTCCTTTGTATGATAATTAATTGCAGATAACAAGGGACTGCTCAGGTTCGGATATAAGAAGTGAAAAATGTGATGCTGTAAGATTTCTGGACATGAGTAGAACATGTTCGGTTTATCACCGTGTACAAGCAGGAAGAAATACGTGCACACATTTATTATTATTATTATTGTATATTCTGATGTATATGGCAATCAATCACAAATGTTTGATTCCCTAGATTGAAGTGAGCATAAATTATAATCAGACACTAAAGGTAGCATTTATCTCAAGCATTATGAATTTCTGAGAAAAGTGAAGAAAGCGAGTGATGTCAGTCTCAGACTACACTTTTTAATTTTTTTTTTTTACCTTTTTTACCATAATTTCTCAACTGAAAGAGCTGTAAGTGAGATGTTCAAGGGCAGCTTGGGAAAATGTGTCAAATGTTACAAATGAATGTAACTATTTTAATTGCTTTATAGTGTGAGGGCGTTCCTCAGTGATCAAATATGCATGAGGACCAAAACAGGAAATTGTTTTGCGAACATGGCAACAATCAATGGATGAGGATTCATGACATTTACCTGAGGGAATTTTTGACCTTGTTACACAGAGACATTTTTGGCGTCCCGGACAGTTTGTCCACAGCGTCTTCATCCAAGATCTCTCTGTGGACTCTGTCAACTAGTTCTCCCCCCTCTGCCATATCTACAGTGCAGAAGGTTAACAATAACACTATGATGGAATAATTAAAATACACATTATGTGTCCATACTTATTAAGCAAAGAGAATATGTAGTGACAAATACTCCGTGCTTTCCTGCTGTGGTAAAAACAATGAAAACTAAAATTTAAAAAAAAAAAAAACCCTTGTCTTCAGTTTGTTTTTCCCTACTCAGACGGCAGGATAATAAAGTCATCCAATTGATTAAAATCAAGTTGATTAGGTCCTAAGATGACATCCTACAAAGTCCACTTCATGACAAACGATTCCTTGCTGTGTGCAGATATGTCCCCAGGCTTTCAATCGAATTTGTTCAAGAGTTTTCCATCTGATTCAAGTGGAGCAAGTCTTCAGTAACTTTCTTTAGCCAGAAGAAACAGTGGAGCACACTTATGGTGCCTCCTTTAACTCGAGCTCTTGTCATATCTTGCATTTGTGAGAGATTAGATAAATCAGCCATTGGAGTCAGTATGGTTTCCTGTCCAATCATTACACCAGACAGAAGAAATATGATGCCGGCTGGATTACTTTCAAAACAGATTAATATGTGAGCAATTGATAGATTATTTTATTACATGGAAGCAGAATTCCCCTTTGCTACTGAATCAGTTGGCCACATTTTAATCATCCGTGATCAATGATGTCATTATCAAATGAAATATATCGCTTGCATCAGGTCAAAATCCCCTGTCAATTTTTATTTTATTATTATTTTATTTTACTATAACAAACACAAAAACATGTAGTCATGGATATGACTACTGCACTATATATATATATATATAAAAGAATATATATATATATATATATATATATATTTCCAGCCTATGACCATAAAAAATGAGTGGGGTTGCTGGACCAAGTAAGAAGCCAAAAACGTATCACTTTCATACGGAATGGGAGTTGGACTTTTTTCCCACAATGTCATTTTCTAAGTGCATTACAAAAATACACGCACTATTTATTTATTTATTTATTTATTTATTTATTTATTTATTGTAGTGGGTAGACCTTTGTGACTTAGTCGTTTTAAAAGCAGCTCGTAAGCTGAAAAAGTTTGAGCACCCCTGATCTGGAACAAGAACATGTACTCACCATGGCAGTTGAAGGCGAGTGTTCCACCTTCGTCAAAGTTTATTTTTTACAGACAACACCACTGTTGAATACTGTCCAGAAAACAAAACAAACAACAAAACGAAAACAAATTTCACAGAATGTGATACTGATGTCCACTCTTCACAAAGGTGAAGTTGTGTCACCAGGAAGTCCATAATCATCATGAACCATAATAGAAAAATAAAGGAACAGTGGACAACATGGACAAGCTGACTGGCACACTTGCCGGCAAATGACCAGGCCACGCCCAACACTCTGTGACAAAATAAAGATCATAGCCACTGACACCATCAAGGGCCCTAACAGTCACAACACTACTTGATTGGTTTGATTTGTTGTTGTTTGTTTGTATACCCCAATAATAATTACATATTCATATAATATATATAATTATAATTATATACAATTTCATACATTGACAAATGCAAGCGTGCTAAGTAGTAGATACTTAATGAATGTTATAGTGCAATCACAGATTACGGCTCCATTCAATTACTAATGATGTTAGTGAAATGAAGTGCCAATTTTTTTTCAGGGCACCTCAAGATGCTGTGGGACGTACTGTATATGATTCCTATGTATGAATTCATATACAGTGCAAAACTGTACGACTGCGAAACATTCTTAAAATTAGTATTTCTTTTCACAAGAAATGTTTCATTTTCAGAAAATAGTCAGAAAACTGACCACTATCAAAGTTCCTCATTCAAAAAGCACGAATATTTCCGAAATGTAACCACAGATATTTAATAATAGTTTTAACTGCAAAATTGTATGAATAAATTGGACTACAACATTTGGACATCCACTTTGAATGGTGCCAGAGTTTTGAGCTGTATAACACATACATACAGAGGAAGCAGTCCAAGTTGTACATTCTATTTTATCTTGCATCAGAGGTAATTTCCTGGGAAGAGATGAATGAATAAAATTAAAACCTATGCATAACAAATAATTGCTATGCAAATCTAACAACTGTTTTGCTCAGCTATCCTCAGTTATAGAAGAATATCACTTTCTGATAAGATGTTCTTGGGTAGTTTGCATGAAGACAATCATTGACATCAAGGGTGTGGTACTTAAAGGGAACATGACTTTTTAATTGCTTGTACATAAATACCTCAAGAAGCACAGGCAGGGCGCTGATGCAACGATGGACGGCGTGATGGACTGATGGAAAGATGCAGGAGCTTGGCAGGCTGTTGGGAATGCAGCCGTGATACCGAAGCTGGGATAAAAGACTCTCTATTGACACACAGCACACTTCAAGTTTGACCTCACATAGTATGCACTTCAGTCACGTCATCAAAAATCACATTTATAGATAAAGATGTTTGTGAGACACACCTATCCACTGGAAAAAGAAACATGCAGGTGTCTGCCACTACTTGACGTCTAAATTGGGTGTGTGTAAGCTTGAGCACGTGTCACAATGAATCGAGAGAGAAAAAAAAAAAAACATGCAATAAAACTGACCCGGGCACGAGGCCAGAAAAACACGGATACTCCAGGCTTCAAAGTTCTCCACGAGCTGTTGAACACAAATAGAACATCAGAAGCCTTGAGAGGATGCCGTGACTAGGTTTTATTCCATGCAAAATCTGTCAAGAAGCTTGGTGAGTTTCTTGTGTTTATTATTTTGCTTGTCAGTGAGGTCAAACATGTGATGAAGTCGTAACTAAGATTGGTTGGTCATTCATCAAAAACTGACAGTGTGCAATCAACAAGGTGTTTATCAACTTTGGTGATAACGGAACCAATGAACGGTTTCGTATCACTCAGATGATGAGCATTTGAATTGGATTTTCTGAAAGTGGAGGAAAAAACTACGTTGTGCTCAAATTGAAAGTACAAGTTACTTGGCTACCACAATTTGACTTTCAATAAGCTTAGAAGAGATTTTACCACAAATTCTAAGTGTGTTTTGCTTATCTGCAAATTAAATATGAGATGAGGATTATTTTTCATACAACACAATTGACTGGCAACCAGTGCAGCACTTATATATCTTGCTTCTCACCCACGCTCTGCTCACCTAAATTGTTTCGAATGGGTACATGTTTTAATCATGCTCCACTGTCATACATATTGTGTTTGACATGGTTGATGGCAAATAAGCTATGAATAAAGAATCTTTATGACCAATTATTGTGAGATCACCATTGCGATGTCCTGGAAATCTTGGTTTGCTGTTCCACAAGAATCGCAGTTATTTGGGCATTGGTTAGTGGCGAATTGAGTTTTGACAAAGAAGGCTAAGGCCAGTCCAGTCATCTTGTCTCGACTGTACTTCTACAAAATAAATATCGAAAGAATTGATTAATCACCTTGTAAAGTGCTGTCATGGCCACAGTGTCCATGAAGCTGACTGAGCTAAAATCCAGAATCAAGGAGTGGCTTTGTGTCGGGACATCAGTGGAGGACGACGAGGAGGTTTCGACTCTTATTGGGTTCTCCGTCTGAGCATGACTCACGATCTGAACAGAGAGTGGAAGCGTTAGAGACACTTGCATTACAAATGTGTTGGTTTGTGTGTGTTTTCCACCTGTGTGATCTCAGTGAAGACCAGTTCAGCGTTAGCGAAATAAATTGGACTGGGACAAAGGATTATGGTAACTCCGGGAACCATCTTTGCCTGTGAAAAAGAACCAAAGAACACTTGGCTGCTAATGAAAGAAGGATGCAGCCTTGCTCCAACACAAAGTACCAAGGATATATCACTTACTATTTTATATAAGTGGAGACTCCATTATTCAGCTTTTTAGGATTCTTATTGCTCAACTTTTTCTAGGTTATCTTAAATGGTATCCATGAACGATAGCACAAAAGCAACACATCTTTCATAGTTACAGCTGCTGTAAGATTAAATTAAAGGTAATAGAAAATGTGAAAACACCTCAGTGTAGAGTTGCACATCTCTGTAACAGTCTGTCCCAGGAATTTGACCCAAAACAGCAATGGGGGAGCTGGAAGGTATGGACACATGAGAGAAAGATTCATACAACATGGCAAATGACTCCAAAGCTAATTGGGGAAAGAAGCTTAGCAAAACACACAGACAGGGCTTTAATTCGTCATCTATTAAGAAAAACAGCACTCTATAATGTACTTCATAAAAAACAATTATAATAATTAGAGTGTAACAAAATAAACAGTAAACTACAGCTGGGAGTGACAAAGACCTTGAAGCCTATTTTTTGAAGAACTGTTCTACTATCTGGCAAAGCGCAGCTCGTTTTGAAGCGGATTGAGTTGGGTACAGCGCTTGTATCTCAAATTTGTGTTTGCAAGTCAAAGTAAAAAAGAATTTGCAAACAGCAGTCTTTATTTTAGGCCAAGATCATTTGCTGTATTCAATTGTGAGGTGGTCATTTCAATTGAAGGCTTAAACGTACAGACTGTAATATTACACAAACAGTTGACGTGGTAGAGAAACAACACTGACCGTTGGGTTCTGTAGATGAGCACAAGCAGGGAGAAGGTGATGGCCACTGCCAGACCCAAATCCAGGTTTAGGACTAGGGTTGAAATAAGTGATGCCCACCACACAAGCTTGAGTTGGGAAATACCAGCGGAGAGGTCAAACATTCATGATCAAGAAGGCAAGGGTAAGTGTCTTGATAATTAAGTGCAGAATATGTATCAGATTGAACGTGCGTTTGTATACTACCAGGTCCAATCGGTCAGACTTCCATAACAAAAGCACATCTTTAAACTGAGCCAGCAACCCCTGCAGGTTCACCACAATGATGACTGCTAACACTGCCTGGAACACACAGCATGTTTCTATTCATTCCTGAATCCGTTGCCAGTCCTACCAAGGCTGACACACAGCAACAGTCAGACAACCATTGACTTGGTACTTGAAGTGGGAGGAAGACAAAGTGAATACATGCATTTAATTTTCAACAGAGCTCGAATGTGTAAGTATGACTGCAAGAGATGCTTTTACAGGAATAAAAATAGCTGCAATGATATAACAAATAGATTTTACCTTTGGCAGCTGCTCAAAGAGATGACCAATCTTTAGCAAAATGGTTAAAATCATCAGGGCTGATACCAAGCCAGACATCTGAAGAGCAAAACCACCAAGGAGCATGTGAGCAATAGGAAGGACAAACATGGGGATTTGCATTTTTACCATCATTATCATTTCTATTGAGCAAATATCAGGATACTTAAAATTTACAATTGAAAACTAATGCTCAGAAGGAGTTGGCTGAAGTGTAAAGCTTATAAACACCCACCGTTTTTGCAGTATAACATTTACGAGAAATTGTTACTCATATTCCAGTTTTACAAATACAGGAACAAATAAAGAAAAAAATCAAGGTAACATAAAAAAGAAGAAAAAGTACCTCTTTGTTATCAAGCAGTAGAATGTATATTGTCTTTGATTGTCTGGAGTTACTATTTCATAATATATAAAGTAAAATAAAAATCCATGAAATATTTCCTTTGGGCCAACCACTTAGAACATAAACATAAATAGTAGTAGTAGAATGAAAATTGATGACGCGATATCATGTTGCTCTTTCAACAGAAGAGTCTTTTTGAGAAACAAACGATACCTGTGTTTTCACGCCGATGCTTTCCTGAACCATACTGCGTGAGAAGGAGCAACTGACAGCAAAACACTGGAACATGGCTCCTATGGAGTTACACAAACCCAGAGCCAGCAGGTCCTAAGGACAGAGGAACAAAGATGGCTAAAAAAATTATTTAAAGAAACAAAAAAAACATGTTAAAGTAATCTTTAAAAATGATCAGTGGAGGCTCGGAGAGGGTTTGAAGTGATGTTTGGGAAAACTGCTGTGGTGAGTTTAGATATCAACTAGCCCAGCAGTCTTCTATTTGAGTCAGTATGGTGTCAGTATGGTGTCAATGAAAAGACAACTATGCAAGTTAAATGCAATTGTCAAATTGTTACAAAATGTCAAAATGACATGGAAACAACATCGAAAAAACATAATACTGATGTAATGTAGCTCATAGAATGGTTGCAATACATCTAGAACAAATACTGCTATTACTGCGGTCCCTTAAAATAAATTGTCCTCAATGTACTAGCACTGCCATGGACCTGAGGTGATTTCTCTTAGCATGAACCACCCTGCTAACTAAAAAAAGAGGACCCTCAAATATTTGACAAGGAAATTGAGAAAGTAATAATTCTTGAAGAACTGGGTTAGGCGTGCTGTACCTGACTGGAGTCAAAGTGATAACCATGTTTGAGGGCAAACGTGGAGCCCATGGCTGAGAGGAAGCTGAAGCCCACCAGAGCGATAGAGAAAGCTGGAATGAACAGTTCCCTGGCCATGGTGAGAGAGGGGATGATGGGGGGTGACAGGCTGCAGAAGACGAACGATAAAGGAAAACACCCATTGAATGATGTTTCAATTCCAAAGCTAAGTGAAACAATGTGCCCTCAATACTCTTCTCACTATTTTTCAAAAAATGTTTTTCTTTAAGATTTAGCAGAGTAATCAACAAATCCAAATTCCAAAGAAATTGGGATGTTGTGTAAAACATAGAAACAAAATACAATGATTTATGAATCATTTTCAGCATCTTTTCAATTTAATACACCCACTTCAAAAATAGAATATTTATTGTTCAAACTCATGAGGTTAATTATTATTTTTTTTTATTATTCAAAATTAATTATTTATTTGATTTTTTGCAATTTATTTTTGCCTGCCATACATTCCCAAAAGCTGGGACAGGTGAGACAAAAGATTGTTTGGAACATTCCACCCGTGAACAGGTTAATTGGAAAAAGATGATGTTGTGATTGTACTCTAAAAGAAAACCATCTCTACTCATTGATGTCCATACAGACATTAAATGTATATATACTATATCTTAACAACAACATTAGTTCTAAACATGCCAATTTAAGACTAAAATGTGGAGCTTATTATTATGATATAAGACAGCAAATATGGGTCAGTCAACATATAACCTCTATTCATTGTCTCTATTCAAGATTGTGTAATTCATGTCAATACACAATAACAATAGCATTAGCATCTGGTCATAGAAATGTTGGAAGTTGAAATGAAAACAGAAGCCAAAAAAGACAATAAGACTATACCACTGACCCAGAAGGAATGTCTCCGACCACCTGGACTCTATGTTGTTCAGCCAGGTCCATCTGCACCGAGACCACAGTACCCAGGACAATCTGTAGGCCCCGCAAAAACAACAGATTTAACACAAACACGGTGTTGTATCACATACTGCTTAAAGTAGTTCAACTGGAGGTTAAAGCCCTGACACTTTGCAGCTTTGTGAATTAAGCAGCTCATCACATAAATGAAACACACAATTACTTAAAGACTTGTGAACCTCTTTAATCTATGTATATCAAAAACACAAAATGCATAAACAACCCATAAAAACAATACAGATGAAATATATTAACTATTTACAGTCATTTGTTCACATGGCTGTTTGTATGTGTTGCTCACCAGTATGACTTCCCAAGGTATGGCCACAGGCAGTTTGCTTTTGAAATGTTTATTCAGTATTTTGCCACCAATGAGTATCACCATAGAAACCACAGTGACTGACAGAGTTCCAGGTACCAAACTGGTAAGCCCACACAGGACGTCATGTAAAGTCTGGAAAAGGAGGACATAATCAAACCAACAGATGCTTTAATATATAATCCTCATTATCATCGTCTTTAGAAAGAGCATTTAAAAAGCATTACTGTTAGTGAGTGTATGTGTGTGTGAGGGGGGGAATCCACTGTATCGACAGCAGAGAAAGTTTGCTGATAAAATGTACATACAGAAAGTGGTGGAAATGAAAAGTGCATGCTGGTGGAATGCAAAAGAATCTGACCTCTGCCCCGGATAATACTGTACATGTTTAACTTGTTTAAATGACTATCATGACATGCTGTCATTTGAATAGAAATTGTCCGTGTTTCTGTTTGTGTGTGTGTGTGTAACTACAACCAACCCATGCGGAGGCCATAAGTCCAGTGTGTCTCTGTGCAATGATTCCGGTCATGAGGGGAAGCTGCAGGGCAACCACATGCAGGCCAGCACCTGTTGTATAGCCTCTGATGAGAGGATCGGACAACCAACGGCACACAGACCCACAGCGCAGCAGATACAGTAGGAGCTGGATAAGTACACACGCACATACTGTACATACACACGCATGCTAGCGGTTTTCAAATCTGGAATTAATGTGAGCTGCGATAAATATTATAAAATAAATATATATACATACTATACGATATGTTTATATATATACATAAATAAACATTAGGATAAACAAAATTTTCAAAAGGCGGTATTTTTGTCAAAAAATAGATAAGGATGTATTGTGTGTGTGTGTTTACCTGTATGAGACCACATAGCAAGGTAAGTTGTACAGCTATGTTGACTTTAGCTGCCGCCACATCAGCACCATCATTAGGCAACTCCACAATGGCAGGGACAGACCCAATCATGATGGCCAGGACAGCAAAAGTTCCTGAAACATAAAGCCACTATTTGCTGAGTTTCAAAGTTACATGTACACCAAGCAGATTAGTTTGGCATATTAGTGTAATTTATGTTTCCATCATCAAAAGTTGCATATTTCATGGTACTGGTACCTATTTTGAAGACATTACAGCAACGCCATCAGGCATCATGGCGGTGAAAACACAAGGCTGATCAGGATGTACCATTGTGAATCCATATTATTTTTGTGTATTCACCCACAAAATAATTTCCACACGTTTGTGGAGAGTTTTGGAGCAAGGCATGGGGATGTATATTTTGTTGACATTTTTGTTTGAATGGGACAGTCACCTAAGGAGAGATGTTTGGAAGTGCCGAATATGAAGTAAATGATCAGCGGGTAGAGCGATGTGTAGAGGCCAAACACCGGAGGAACGCCTACCAACATGGCGTTGGCCATACCTGCACAGGATAGAGACAAAAGACACATGCCTTAGAGGTTAATGGAACGTGGATGAAAAATATCTCTACTCATACATGTGTTAGTTTTATGCTTTGAGATGAAATTGACGATGGTGAGCCAAGCTGTCTCTGAGAACCAATTATGTTAACATCATATAGCAAGTCAAGACCAACAAGTCACCTGTATAGTCATGTCTCACTAAATCCATTCATTAAATTGGGTGGTTTATTATTTTTTTGTATAGTTGGTTGTTGACTTGTTTGCATTAATCCCTTTTCTTTAGGGCTTGTTCTCATGTCACTAGCAAGCTGGCATTGAGCAAGAGACTCTGGACTAGTTACCAGTCAATTGCTGCACAAACAGACAACTATTCTCAATCACATTTACAGCATGTGTTTGGAAATCAAATTAGACATGAAAATCAACACAAGCACGAGAACATGCAAACTCCACACAGGACAGCTGAAACTCAGCTTCAATCCTGGAACCTTAGAACTGTGAAGCATAAGCACTAACTACCCGTGCGGCGAGACGCCGTGTTTACATGTGAGTGTTTTTTTTAATGATAGTTTCTGCTCTATTGTACGTTGCTCACCCTGTGGCAAATGCATGACGCCCACGCTAAGCCCTGACATCAGGTCTCCCACTGCATTTTCTCTGATGGAGTAGTGAGACAGCCACGACAGGATGGGAAACAAGCCCAGCAGTGTGGTCTTTATCCTGGCGCCTGAACACCTGAATGCAATGCAAACCCACACAGAGAGTTAGATATTGGCTGTGGAGAGTGCATGCAGAAAATCTGACCTTCTTTGACTCACCGGCATTGCATCATCTTGACCCTCTCCAAGAAGGACATGGATGTGTTTTCTCGCTGCCCAATAATCTCCAGCTGGGCCTCATCCAGGGCCACAGCAAGATAATGCCCGTTGTCGGGATGGCTATTTTGCTCAGAGTCGTCCATTTAAAAACAAGTTTAGGGATTAATAAAACAGAGGATCTTCACTTTTTATACCGTGTGCCTTCAATGCGTCCTAACTCTGAAGCACTTTTCTGCTTGAAAGGTCATGAAACTTGAGTAGGGAGGTTTTCAGCTCAAGCGAAGGGATGACCTATTTGAATGCGAGGTTAGCTGCAGGAGTTCACGTGCCAAAGTGAAAGTAGGGAGGGAGCAAAGCACACAAAAACACACGTGACTCCAGGAGGGTGGAGATTGGGCATGGGCAACCCTTGAACTCCGGACACTGCAGAACTTTTACAACCCCCTTCAGTCCTAGTCCAGCACCTCCGTTCTCTTGTTTTGAATGCTTCTATTATGGTTTGTGTGGAAATAAAGGAATAGTTGCACTTCCAAAACATAATTCTAGAATGCAAAAATGACTGGGATCGGGTTCCAAGCGCATCTTTCTTCAATGTCTCGCCCCTCTGAAACACAACTACGCAATCCTAAAATGTTGTAATCTATATAGTTTATACTTTATCAGACAAACAAAGATTACATCAGGAAAAACGAGGCAACTGCATGGGACACTCCCCATGCTCAAGGATCATTTATACTGTTACATAACGGATATAAATACTTCATGATTCATGGCCGGGGATACAACCTCCAATCTCTCGGTTGGGATACAACCACTTTACCAATTATTGTTTTTTAACATTATCGAATCCTGAGAAACTGAAGTCTTTGGATGTGATGTGAGATATCTATTTGGGACAAAATAACTGGTCTTGTCATTTAATTTGGATCAGATACTACAAGTCCCAGAGTGCACCGCAACAGCTGCCGTCACTCAAGGAAGTGTTCAGGGTCCATTGGTTGAGCCAATAATGCTTTAACCTTTAATGTCCTCAGGGTCCATTGGTTGAGCCAATAATGCTTTAACCTTTAATGTCCTATTAGATTTTCATGGTACACCACCAGCCGGGTCACAAAAAGTATGAGCATTAAAATAATGATCATTGCATCTCAATTTATACATATTTACTTATTTGTTTAAGCAAAAGCAGCAAAGAAAACGGAAATTTACTCTGCCTCGGTAAAAGTTCCCATGGCACTCCAGATGATCTCTCAGAGCACACCATTACAGAATGCGGTAAGAAAGTCAGATTACCTAGCAAAATTCCACACAAGCTGGAGGAGAACATAAAAGCTGCACACAGTACGCTCAGAGCCCGGTCCACAACCCCCAGAACAGTTTTTTTTCTCCCTAGAAAGTGCATATCGGAGGCTTTTTGAATTTTGAGGGATTTAGAAAAAAACACACGGCCAAGATAGCTGCTGAAAACTGGTGGCCTGCTCCATCATTTAAAATGCCCATTAGGTTATTTAACTGATAGATCAAGCCAAACACACATGCAATTAAAAGTTTATGAATATTGTAATTGATCAAAACAGATAACAGCCATTAGTTTTGTTGTTTTTTTCTGGGGGGGGAGGGGGCGATCAGTAATGTGTCTGTCTCAAAAGCTGCATAAGGTTTTTCATACGTTCGGAACGCCATCGAGGTGACTGATGCAGAGGAAGCTCAAAGAAAGAGAAAGTGAAGCTGCGAGAGAAGCTGAGGTTGGTAATGGGACGCATTGGAGGGAGACGTGTTGGACGAGATGTCACTGACTGGGTCCACATCTTCTGTTGTGTGATTGATTCTTTGCATCCTTCATCTAAAGAGAATAATAGAGCAATGTGAATAGGTTTACATACACACTATAGTCAAGCTACTACCACAATACTACTGTATTTTGAATTATCATGAGTAATTTCTTAAAGAAAAAAAAGATGGCTACACCTTAAAAAAAGAATCCGTCTTCCTCAGAATCTTACCGCTCGAGCTGAAACTTAAAGTTAACTCCTCATTGTGATTGCCAAGATGAGGGGTCGATGGAGGCGTTTTTGGAGAAGGGGCCACATGAATAGATGAAAAAGAGGAGTCGGAGAGAAGGAGGGCTCGCCAGGGTGTCACTGTGGAATCAGAGAGGAGAGGAAGTTGTCCGCCATGATCAGAAGGTCTCTCCTGATGGCTGCGCTTTCTGCGTTTCATACGCTGGGGAGTCCGTGACGGGAGATGAGGCTTGACTGTAAAACGTAAATAGAAATGAGTCTGACATAGGCAATTCCAAATGAAACTGAAAGATTTTCTCATAAACATTCCAGTGTAGCTTTAACAATTGGGAACATACATGTAGCTCACCAGTTTTATTTCCAGAAGAACCAATGAGAGGAAGGCGTTCACGTGGCATCGCCAAGATGGACTGCAACTGACAGAACATTAACAATGCAAGCTTTTATAGGTCAATGTGAAAAAAAAAGACATGAAAGAAAGGGTAAAGACAAGTTTGAAAGGGTGAAAATAGGTTTGGCATAAAAGCCATCCGTGAGAAAATTTGCTGATAGATGTTCTTAGTCCCTTCATTTTAACATAAAAAACATAACTTATTTTAACATAAAAAACATAACTTATCTTTTCTATTCATCTAATTTTCCTCTTATTCTTTTTAACATAAAAAACAACTTATTTTTTCTATTAGAGAATAAAGTTGCCATTTGCAAAAGCGTCCTTTTCCTTTGTGTGCAAAGAATGCTATGGAATTGGAAAAGCTCTAAGAAAATGTGGGTTACCACTGCTTTAAAGGATTTAAACAGGGCTTTTGTTTCTTGTTTCCTTTGATGAATTTACTGCGACAGCCATGAAGTCATATTAATAACTGCCATCAATTACACATTGTGGAAACACAAGCCATGCAAATGGGAGTGCAGCCAAATTACACGTACTGAAAATATGACCACTGTAGAAATACAGCTAATTACAGTTACTCATTGGTACTTCAGGTTACTTACTTGAAAAGCTGTTGACTATTAGGTCAATTGGACCCTTTGAGTTACATCATCACAAGAGGGGACTTCAATTTGAAGAGACAAGAAATAACCGTGCCCAGTCAAGTGGCAAAGAGTTCAAGACACATCAAGGAAAGCGATTGGTAGAAATGAAATGCGCAGCAGTGGTTCTACCTTCGTTGTTTGTTAAATGAAACAAGTTAGTCTTCGAATGCAGCTCTTTTATCTGTGGATAGAGATGATTAAAAATGAATCTACAAAATGCAGTGATGCTCAGGGCAGCTTCTCATGTTTCCATAATCCCCCAGCTCGCCTCACCTTCACAGTGCCAGCACAAGAGCAATACTTTCACTCACCTGGAGTTCCTTTCTTGTAAGCAATACAATAAAACTTGCACTGATGCTGACCTCTTTGCTTCTGTCTCTCCTTGGTATTTTGAGAGACATATCTTTTTTCACTTTCCTTCCCGCTCCTCCTCTTTTCTCTCTGCGATGACAAGTTGTGACATGGGTGCTAGACAAAAGGGCAACATGAGACGAAGTTAATACATTAAAATATTAATGCTGCATTCAGTCAAACAAAAAAATTAATGGACTACCACTCTCCATGCAACACATACATTCACATCACAAAACTTTGGAGGTATAAGGATTTGGGGTAAATATTCAGAATGAACCTAAAATGCACTAGAACCATTTGCTGAACTTAATTTGACCTTCTCGAAACTTGTGAACTCATGTCCAGCTGTTCAGTGGTTCAATACTTTTCGCACAACTTGATCGGTTGGATTTTATTTCCATTGCCGTCGTGACCTGCAGTTCTATGCCTTTCTGTGACTCTTCCAATCTCTTTAATGATAGTCTATGACAGTCTAAGACAGGAATGGGCAAATGTCAACCACATGCAGGCCCCTGGATTAATTATTTACCCATCCCATATAATAGATGTGTACTCAAAAAATCAATACGGCAATATATCGTTGCAGGCCTCTTTACAATGTCGTATGGATACGAAGCCGTCAGAATCTAAATTGCTCATTCATTCATAAAGTTTCCCAGCACATCTCTGAAACCTTCTTGTTGCGGAGTGCAGACAAATTTTGACCAGGCATGGCGTAAACTGGACGGACTACTAACAGTAAAAAACAAAAGAATTATTACCATCCAGCTGAATAAAAATTTATTAAATATATAAATGTATTATGGAAAATATCAGGACACATAATAATAATCATAACATACAATCAATGCTTTTAATGATTGCGGCATGTGCAATCAAAAACAACCACTTCTTGGTGGCCTTATGTTAATTTTTCCGTGTAAAGCTACTGTGCACTCTTGTCCTTCTCGCTTCTCCTCCTTTCATGCAGCTGTACATCTTTATAAGCGTCTTTGTTTTGAATTTGCAGAAGCTGGAAGCCTTGACCACAGACCAACACCCATCCTGTAATTTCTGCCCCTTTCCTTTCGTCACAAGATCTCAAAGCAATTCCTGTGATTGTCTCATCTCCATGTTGGTTGTTAGTATGTATTTTCTTGCCAAACTCTGTTTCTGCATCCTTCTTCATAATTGAGTCGTCTATCTTATCCCATGACCCACCATCTTCCTGGTCCTCATAACCCAGACCCTCTGCGTTACCTTTTGTTCGTTCTAAATGCGTCTGACCTTCTGTCCTTCCACAAACCTCATCAGCCTCAGATTCGGCCGTCCTCTTTCCATTTTCCGCCGCCACCATCACCTGGTCTTCCCACACTGCAAGTCCTGCAGCATCAGCAACATGGGAGCACAGCACCATTTTGTGGTTGATGGAAGTACTGCAGAGCTCCCACAGGCAGACTCTCTGATCGCAAGAGGTGCTGACTATCAGGCCTGGTCTAAGCAGCTTCAGGGCAGTTAGAGGGGCTGCATGGGCCAAAGGGATACTCAATTGGGAGAGAAGATGTAGACCAAGATGGGTTTGTGGCTGGTCCTGTGTAAAGCCCACAGTCGTGCCATGATTGTACAGGTAGTCCACGCTAATGGTGGACATCATCAGCATCCCGTCATCTCCGCCGCTCGCAATGGTTAACAGGCAGCCGCCATCTTGGTGCCCTTGTGTCTGGACCCAAACAGCCAGTGAGTTAACGCCACTCTGGTGGGCGGTTAAGGTGAGGCAGGGGATTAACGGAGCTGGAGCACCACTCAGCGAGCTGTAGGTTTCTTGGGTCAGATCCCACACTGCAATCTTGCCATCAGTCGCAGCACTGAATAGCAATATGTACCTGCAGAAAATTACAAACATTTGTCACAACAGTCTGTAATGAATAAAAGTACCCATTTCATTAATGCTCAGACCAATACACTATATGGTTTGTGTGTGTGTGTGTGTGTGTGTGTGTGTGTGTGTGTGTGTAACCTCTTAAAACATTGGAAAAAACAGCAATTCTATTTAAAAAATAAGGACATTTCTAAGTGACACCAAAGTTTTGAACTGTAGTGTATATTTAGAGATGTGAAACATGAAAATTGTGGATGTAGTATTTGTGTCAATAGTTTTGATTTACATTTACATTTTTTACAGCACGAGTTATATTAATCCAAAAACAGTCAGGTGTGAAAGACAGAAACAATATTTTACAGCATGAGTTATATTAATGTAAAAACAGTCAGGTGTGAAAGACAGAAACAATGTGCTACCTGTTGCCTTTTCCATCCTGTAAGCTGCAGGTAGCAACGCTGAGCACACACCGCTGGTGGTAAAACCTCTCCCGCAACAAATCAATTTGGCGTTTCACTTCACTAACGGAGAACAATCTAAAAAAAAGAGCAATGGCATTGAGGAACTAACAGTGATTCAAAACAAATAGGACTTTAACGAAACAATACAGTGAGCAGGGTTGAAACGACAGCAATATTGATGGTTAAAAGGCTACTAATCTATGATCAACTCGCTAAAAAGTGCATCCAGATCAGAAGAATGCACATTAAAAAACTTAAAAGTATTTCTGTTAAAAGAAATGTAATTGTCCTTATGTGTAATCGAAATCAGATCCTTGGTGGAGCTTTTGAGCCTGCATACAAATACCAAAATCTGTTCAGAGTGATTTTTTTAAAAACAATTTTTATTCAATGTTTTACCAGGTAAGCCAATTGAGAACACTTTCTCATTTACAATGGTGACCTGGGAAGGCTGATACAGATGTTTTTACTTTTGATATTGCTAGCCATGGGTTTTTCCACAAATTTGCACACAAAAACACACGCACATATACACACACATACACAATTGGGTTGATATTCATGTTAAACACGAAATAGTCTCGGTGACCCTAAACTTTTAAACAGTAGTGTATCTCTGTACACACCGTAACGCTACGCTTTAAAGGTCACTGTATTTATGGTTAATTTTATAAGTGCAAGATGCACTTTAATAATGATGTCGTTTGAAAATAAGTAATATCTTGGATAAATAATGTTCAATAGTCTTGACAATTATTTGCTCTTGACAAGGACATAGGTACCCGATTTAAGATGCTTTACCATATCAACAGCATAAAAAACATTGCAATATAATAATTTATCATGATAGTCTCTGTGAAACTGTATCATTCTAAAAAATGTGACAGGCCTAGGTTAGTGACAGACGCCCATCAGAAAGGCCTGGTGAAGATTCAATACAAGGACATTTCGAAGTGACCCCAAACTTTTGACCAGTAGTGTAATTGAGAAGCACTGATCAGAGCTCTGGTACAGTATTTTTTGCAACATTACTAACCTGACTGCACCGTCACTGCAGGCAAGAGCCACAAGAACAGCATCTGACTTGTGGTCAACCACCGCCATGGACATATATCTGAAAACGCACAGCCATGATGTTACAGTAGCAGTTTTTATAGTAATTTATGCTCTTGTGACTTGCCTCGTTTCCGGGTCCATTTTCACCATCTTGTGTCTGTTCCTCTTCTTCTCCCAGTGTTCATCCAATCGGTGACTGGCCACCTGCACCACCTGGCAGAAGGGAGCCAGTCTCTGCTTGTTCCAGCCGAAGCACAGCCGGTAACACTGTAATTGAGCTCGCCCGCTGGCTGATATCAAAAGGGCAGAGAGGGTCTGGGCACGGGTAGGAAATCTCTGTCCGTCTTGATGAGGAAGCGCCACCATGGCGCGTACGCTCGAGATGTGGTCGGTTATAACGGAGAGGACTGTAACGCTACCAGAATTGGGGTGTATGGCCAAAACTGTTAAGCTTGTGTCTTCTCCACCGGTCACTATCACTTCCCACTGCTCCTCAACTTGAACCCCATCCGAGTTCAATCTTCCTGCTCTGTCTGCTGTACAGTCTTTCTGAACCCAAATGCTCCCCAACCGGCAAACACACCCGATCCCCCTCCCGTGTATGCCCTCCCTCAGGCTCCATCCCTCATTCCACGCTGCCCTGCCCGACCAGCTTGATGAGCCTACGGGGGGCTCGGAAGCCAGGACGGACCCCTGCTTGATGAAAACCAGAGCCCCGTATCCAGACCAAACTCCACTGTGGATCGGCCAGAAACTCCAAGAGCGATGGCCACCGCCACAAGGCACCGTTAAGAGTCTCTCCTGCTTTACCGGATCCCAAACTACAAACTGGGTGGCATGAAAGCCAAAAATGACAAAGCGGGCTTCTGTTCCCTTGTTCTCTAGCTTTAACCCTTCTTCTTGGTCCTCCTCGATCACATTTAGCCTTTCAAATTCATTTAGAAGTCCATTCTCCGCAGAGTTGTGAGGTGCCATGATCAAAGCCCTTACCAGCCACTCCATACCTTTGCAAGCCCGCTGGACTCTTAGAACCTTCAGCTGAAGGACCTTACCACTTCCCTCATCTTGTTCTTTGTGTGTGTAATGTACTCTGGAAATCCGCACACAGCCATCCCTCCCAGTACTGTAGAGAAGTCCCTGATATTCACAGACTGATGTGACACCCTGTTTTCCATGGACACCAAACAAGCAGCTTAGTGGAGACAACGGCTGGCCTTCGTGTTCCTCTGGCCTCTCTGTCTCTTTCAGTGTTCCATCCCTTTCATGACTTCTTTGAGTAGTCTCTTTCTCACACACCTGCTCCAGGTCTTCCTGAAACAAAAGCAGGGACCCCCTTCTGTCTCCGCACAACCACAGAGCCCGTTTTGACTTGTAATGGAGGCGCACTGCAGCCGTCAGCCAACGTTTGGCACAAGCAGGCAGGACAAATGCAGGGCAGCATTTTACCCAGAGAGAGGGAGTACTCGTTTCATTGAAGTTCACACCAATACACCAGCGATGGACTCGTCCTTCAGCACCTGACGCTAGCAAATACACATTTGGATCACATTGCTGCCAAGTAAGACTGTGAATCTTTCCTGATCCAGCTTGGAGGACAATGCTATTGTAAGGATGAGAGATGAGAAAGACCTCTAATACTCCGCTCAGGCTCCCAACAGCACATAAATTAGCTCTGCTTGTTGAGTCTTTCACTCTAAAGGCCACAGTTTCCATTACACAGTAGGACTGAAACTCAGGAGAACCTTGCCATAACAACTCCCAGGAGCTGTCACCGTACTGGTAAACAAATCCTTGGTCAGTACAAACCACAATCCTACACTGGTTCCAATTTTCAGAGTGAGCTTCGCCTTCTGTGACACAAACTACTTTAGGCATGCCTTGACCAGAAAACTCCAAGTCTGTTATTGTCTTTGCCGCAGTGTCTTCCTCTTCATTGTCTTCAACCTTCCACAATCTCACCCCTCCGTCCGCTCCCCCAGTTGCCACCCATCTGCCTGTGTCATCCCTTCCCGCACCGACCGCCAGCGCTCGAATACCACCTGCTCGATGTCCCTTCAAAGTGCGAAGCACTGTCCCAACTCCAGCCCAGTCCCAAATTAAGCATGCTCCATCTTCCCCAGCGCTAAACACTCTGCTTGGGGAGAGGAACACTGAGAAGACCCTTGCTTGGTGTCCAAAAAGCACCCTTAAGCACGTTGGTTTCAAGTCCCCACAGTTCCCTCCAGAGCCCCCTAAAGCACCAACAGCCCACACCCTGACACTGCGGTCATCGGAAGCTGATGCCAGCAATCCTTTCTCCAGGAGGTAAGAGATGCTGAAGATAACACCGGTGTGTCCCAGCAAACGTCTTTCCACCGGAGCTTTTTTATTACTCTCTCCTCCTCCAGGCTTCCAAAGAACCAGCTGGTTGAAAACGGTCCCTCCTATCAGAACAGTATCTGCCCAAGATTTATGCACCACAAGGAGGGCAGAGTACAGCAGACACCCTTCCAGACACGAGCGTTGAGCTAAGGCATTCCCTGAGCTGATGTCCAGGAGAAGGGCACCGTTATGGGCAACAGCCACACACAGGAGAGACTTCTCATCTTCACATAGCCAGCGGATATCAAGAGCCCAGTCCTGGAGCTCTACAAGGGGGGTCAGTATCTCCAAGTGCACAGGCTCCACAGCTGAGACATCCAAATGTAGTTTCACAAGCCGGACTGTCTTTCCACCAAACACAGCTAGATCATAGGAGTTGGGTTGAAGTGTAGCGCTCAGGTCTAGGGAGTGAGGAGAGGGCGATCGTGGTCATCAGATGTAATGAATGCAAAGCATAAAAGTTGAGCTTACCTTTAGTTTCTCTGCAACTTTCCGTGAATGAATTCTGCTGTGAAGCAGTTGACAAGACTCTTGGTCTTATCCCGTGGATGCGGTGCTGTTGAAGCACCGTCGCTGAGGTACATGCTTTAGGTTCAGGCAGTAGATTGTACACCGTCAACACTGGACCCTCACCTGACAACAATGAAATTAGAACTGCATTTGCACTACAAAAACATTTTTTTTTAAATGCTGGAGTTTCACAATACATTAGGGACAAAAGTTTTCAGGAGGAAAATAATAATTTGTGCAGTGGAAGGAATGCCTACCTGTGAGTAGAAACGTGTCCTGAAAGAATTCCAGAGCTGTGACCGGGACCACTAACGCTGCTGTCTCCATCTTCAAGTGATCTTGAATGGAGCATTTTGAAGACGCTGACATCTTGCTTAAGCATGAGTTAATTTATGTGAGACTGCAAAAAGTAACGTTTACGGTTTGCATTTTGCCCATAAGGTATCTTGAGAATAGACAGGAGACGTTTCAAAATATTTCTATTTTCAAGTTTCCAATAAGGTCCGGCGTGATCGTTTTCCGTCTTCCGTGTTGTGCCGCGTTATGACCAATCAGACCTCTCACAGGGGTTCTTGGTTGCTGACTGGTTGGAAATACTAAAGATGAATTTCTATTGGACACAATGAGTCACGTGTAAAAGGTCGACTGCGTTGTGAGGCTTTTAAGGATGTTTGGTTAAAACAGAAGAGTCGTTATAATCCCTATGCGGCACGTTTTTACAAAAAACACTTTTACCCCCATTCTTTGTGGATTTCATATTTGATTTGAAAACTGGATTAGTAAAGCCATAGTTTCATAAACAACAACAGTAGATGCCACTCCGATGTGACTTTCAATGAATTAAATGAGTGGGTCATGAGTAGGTCGACACTGAATAATGTTTAAATGGGCGAGTATTGCTGCATTGATTATGCAAGGGTAAATAAAACTCTACAAATATTAAATGGCGCAGTGAAGCAGTAATGAGAAATTGCCCCTTTCCGAGTGAACTTAAATGCGCCGTTAGAAGCTGAAGCTCCGTGGAATAGCGTTCCAGCTAACTTCTCCTTCGACCATGCCTGGGAAGTGCAAATTTCAGGAGTCCTGGCTTTCCAAGGAGGCTTACAAAGACTGGCTTGTTAAGGACACCCATGACATTCACTTCGCTCGATGTCGGGCCTGTTGTAAATCCATTAAACTTCAGACCATGGGCGAGGCTGCTCTCACCAGCCACGCAGGGGGAGCTGGACACAAAGCGGCGGTGCGCAAGCTTGTGGAAGGTAGATAAGCTTCACATGTCAAAGTAGGAAACAGACGGGAGGAAACAATCCTGTGCAATAATAATTACGTGCATTCTCGGCGTGTCATTATGCTGCTTACTGCCACACAATCACGACACTACGCGTAGTTGTTATTCTACGATGAAACTGCTAAATTAAGGTTTACACGGCATTATGAGTATATTATAATTAGTATATTTTTCATCTCAGATATGATGCGTTAATGCCAAGCTATGCTGTCAATGAACAGTACTAGTCAGTGGTAATTAATAGGTCACTACCAGTGAGCATTTAGTAAGCCAACACGTGCAATTTAACTGTCTCTGGCACGCCCCTAACGCCCCCAATACCCTCAATATTCAAGAATTTGTTAAGTCTTAGCTACACAGGCTTTACTATAAACACTAGTCACAGTTCTCTTCTTTTATACACATTCTGTAATCTCCTAAGATGCCACAAGATGGCACCAAAGTTCTGGTGAAAAGGAAAGTAGTAATTGATGTCAAAGAAGTGATACATTCCGACCAAAGACTAATATTTTCGTATTCCTAGAGAGAGTCTTCCTCGCATGTGCATGCACACTTCAGGTGAAGTTAATTGAAAATCAAATAATTTGTAAGACATTTGTTTTTAGGGGTATTGTTATAAGATTTGTTTGAAATTATATTAAAGTGTGTTGGGGTGATAGTATGTATTGTAATTATCAAAACAGGCAATTGTAAATACTTTCAGAAGCAACATTTTTTGCGTGTTTTTGCGATTTGTGTCAGGACTCGTGCCTAACTTAATGAGAAAAAGCGCTTGGAGCAATCAAGTAAGTGCTGTTTATCAAAAACATTAACATTTGCAGCTCTGCTTACTTTGGCAAAGCCACCCATGTTCCCACCCAAAATGAGTGCCCATGCAATTTCTGTTACATCACCATGCGTTGATACAGCATTTTTCTACAGGTCACCAAATTTCAATCATCGAATATTGTCTCAATGTGGCGCAAGATATTAAGATGCTTTATATTAATACTGTATTTTACAGTATTTGTAAAATTATAATATAATTATATATAATAGTAATATAATAGTATAAGAGTAAACAATCTTATTTCTTGTAGGGCGTGTTGTACATGCTCTGCCCACTGGTTTCCACAAACACAATTACTTGTGCTCCTTCTCTCTTGTTCTGTCAAACAGGCAACTTGAGGATGATAAATGCTGCAGGGCAGATGAACGGCAGCTTGAATCGGGTAACTACCTTAAAACAATTGTTCTAACCAAAACTGTAGATGAAGTATTCTTTCACCTCAGTGTGATGCACAGACTGAAGACAGCAAGGACCACGTGGCTATCTGCCTGCAACGTCACGACCTGGATAGACTACCAGGGAACGACTGGTCAGATCCGCAACACAGCCCCGTGTCAAACTCCAGTCTCCACAATACTGAGCTGCAGGATGCATCCTTCCCTGCTGCCTACTTTACAGCAGCAGGTAGATACAGTCACTTTGACACCAAATCAAATATTACAGTACATCGGGGGAGAGAGAAGAGCAACAGCTACTGAGTGCAAAGTGGTGAATGTTTGAATTTATGGTGGTGCCTTGACTTACAAATGACCCAACTGTTTATCAAGCGATGAAATGTTGCTGGACTTCTTTTTAAACTTTGAATTGTAAACAAAAATCAAGATGGTAGCCGCAAAAGATGTGATTTGTATTATGATTGTGATCACTGAACAAATTAAACTCTCAAGTCAAGGCACCATTTTAAAAAAAGAAAAAATTACTTGACTTAGAACTTGTTTGAAATTTAGTGAAGACGTGACTTGGCTTGCTTGCTTGATTGTTGCCACATTAACTGGGGACATGCATGAAAATTAAGACTTGACACTTAATGTGATTTATCACCCCGCTGTACAGTTAATAAAGACTTTGATGGTGACATATTGATCCCAATTCATTCACTTCACATTGTTCCTTAACTTGAGGGAAATCTCTTGTCTGTATGCTGAATACTTGCCCCCTCCCCCAGGGACCTCCGGCTTTGTCACTCAGCGTCTCGTCCCACCGGCAGTCGGCCGGACACAGGAAGCGGCGGATCACCAGCAGAGGGCAGAAGTCCTGGAGCAACAGCAGCACATGAAGCTGCTAGAGTGGGAGAACAGGATGAAAGTGCTGGCGTGGGAGCAGGAGCTGGTGAGGGAGAAGACACGAGCAGCTCGCCAGAAGGTGAAAGCCTTCAGGATGAAGAAGAACTACTACAAGGCCAAACTAAAGAGGATGGGAGAGGTCGTGCCGCCATCCTCCCCCGACACCAGCGACGAAGAGAGAGGCCCCGATCCCACGGGATGAGCCGAGTTTTTACTTTTAGCCATTTAAGCGCTTGTCCCACATGCCCTCAAAGTATTTTAATGTATGGTTTTGTACCTGAATGCTGAGACTGTTCTTCGCCTCATCAGTCTATCCTGCACAAGGGGAACATTTGCTTGAGTAGAGCAAGCTACGATATCAGGCCCACTTTTTTTTATTATTATTATTATTTACATCTTAAGTGAGCTACACCAGAAAGTTGCCAAGTCTGAACTAAACAATGATTTCAAAACATGTCAAAACTGCACTAAAGCAATGTGATTGAAAATGAGCAAACCTCAGATAAAGTAAATTATGAGTAAAATTCAGCCATACATTCTACATTTTTTCCCTACCCTTATTAGGAGCCCAGCCCAGCTTTGAGCAAACTGAAGGGTATTCCCTTGATTGGTAGCCAATCAATAGCAACGCACACAGAGATGAACAACCATTAACCACCGTTGGACCAATTTAGCATCTTGAATTAAAATGCATTTTGATGGAATTTCGAGGACACAGAAAACCACATCAGCAAGAAAAGAACATACAATCTCCACAGAAGAAACCCAAAGCCAAGATTTGAAACCCGAACCACAGTACTGTGAGGCAGATATGCTTACCATATAATAACTTGGGTCAAATTGTGGCAATCTTGACGATGGCACCCAAGTAGTCTTCAAACAATATCAACATAGTTTCCTGGATTCAGTGGACCTTTACATTGGAATCTGCTCCTGATGTTCAATTCAGTATTAGAACCTAAATGTAGTGGATAAAATTGCAATGTGTATGGCAGTTAAGTATGTTTAATTGTTTCTTGAAGTACTCTATTGCCTGTGGTGACACTTTGATCCTGGAACAGATTATTTCTATTACGTACTAATATTTCCTTTCGGAAATATTACACAGAATTCTAAGACAAGGACCTGTTGTCTCAACAATCAATCTGTGGCACAACCCAACTCACGATATCATGCTAATGAGCTCGCTAATGCTATCTTGTTAATAAGCTTAGACAAAATAGTAATTAGCTAGTGTAATGAGATTTTGGTCATCCATTCTGCTTTTCCAAGGATCCAAATTGCTTGCACTAATGCAGTTGTTACCAAGTTAACCAAAATCACATTTCTAAGCTTTCTCTGATGTGTGAGTTACTCTCCTCAGATAGGACAGCCAGAAAAGCCACTGAACAGCTTTTCAAGTTTTGCATGGCATTATATGTTTTTGTCATGTGTGCCTCGCATCATATTTGCTTCTGCCAGCATTCTTATATGGACAATCTTGCCTCACATTGCGGTTTGTATGTGCATGTATAACTTTGAAATGTACCAATAACAACCAAAAAGACCCCAATGTAACGAATAAATCCACCTTACAGCAGAGGTGTCCAAACTCTTTCCTCCGAGGTCTGCATACAGAAAAATGTAAGGATGGAACTAATTATTTTTTTCAATACAACTTTTTAAACATGGTACAATTGTTAATGCAATGCCATTTTGAAAAATGGCTGTGTCAAGGTAAGATAAGGCAAACAGTTTAGGATTTTTTTTGTTAGTTTTGGATTGGCCCGCGACCCTGCAGCTCACAAGAATAGATCCAAATAGAACCATTTTTGTTTCTGAAACAAAAATTATCACCATAGCTTTATTCCCCAAATATATTTTATTATTTTAGAAAAGCTTTATTAAAAGTTATAGTGGCATTTCACTATTTATTTGGTATATTGCTCATATAGCCCACTTTTCCAACAGCCACATTTCTAACTATTGCTCACACACACATACCTTTTTTTTAATAGCATTGCAGGTCATGCCATATATATTTTTATTTATGCCACAAAAAAACGGGCAGGCCACAAATGGCCCGCATGCTATAGTTTGGACACCAGTGCCTTACGTGGTCAAATTGAGTTCATCTCTTATTGTAAATATTGAGAGGCCAATTCATTGATTTAAAGGAGTTCTAACATTAGCTCCAAACACTCCTTATTGCTGTCACACTTTTAGCCCTCATTATTAGATTCTAGACAGACTTTTTGTTTTCATTTAGTGAATAGTAATCATATAATGCACCCACACAGATCAGGTATCCCCCCGCCCCACACACACACAAAAACCTGTGTAGATTTTTTTTTTTTTTTTTAATGTTCAACATTTCTGTTGTATCCATGGTAACAGAAACTGTGATGGTTTCATGCCGCAATCTGCTTGCTGAGTGCAAGGAATGTGGCATCCCATTGTAAACACAAATGCATCACAGACATTGCCGTTCATTACTGCCTCATTCGTGTGTCTTTCTGAGAAATTCTGTTCTTGATTCAACCATATTGCCTCCTTGCTGTAATTGTGTATTCCTAAACATTGCATTAAAACAAAACAGATATAATTCAAAGTCAACCTTGGATCTGTATCAAATCAAGAGAGGAAGGGGTGGGCGGGGCGGAAATGATCACTTTCAACAATATTTACGTCCATGAAGAAGATGTTGGCATCATAGCCGCACAATGCAGTTTTCTAAAGAATTAATAATTTAACTAAAAGTTTGATTTGCATGGATGCAAATACCATTGAAGATTATCACCATGAGTGTTAAGTACAGTGGAAGGTTGCATAAAAACTTCCATCACGATACGTCACCCAACACTGTCAGACTCTAGCTTTGTGATTTTGCAGTCTGTGAAGTGTTTTGCTTTTTCGTACAATGCCACCACATTTTCGTATCAAAGGTAAAAACTATGATGATGATGATGTACACATTTGTGTCCTAGCTTCTCAGTACAATGTAGCTTTTTGAAGGGGAAAAGAAGTCATAATTTGTGAGGGTTGTGCTTCCTCCTGCAGGAGTGAGAACAGCAGCGGCTGTTATGATGAAACAGAGCTGCATCTCAAAAGCCCGTAGAGATACAACTGATATCTTCTCCTGTGCAAATGGTGCAGCCGCAGTGCAGAATTCACCGGGTAGGAGACTAAACCGGCCTTCAGACAGAAGTTCAAATTGCAGGAAAGTATTTTCCCTCACTTCATTAATACTCTTGGCAGCAAGCTGAACTACTCATACTGACAGGCCAAATCTAAGTCCACTTGTTTACACTAAATGTGGTCATTATCCTGTATGGCAGTTAGGAGTGATTTAATTTCAGTGCAGGTGTCCAGCAGATGGTGAAAGAAAGTGTGTTGGAATTGTGCCAATAATGCAATTCAGCATTTAAATGTCTCAAAATTAATCAAGAGCTCGTTTGAGTTTGTGCAGACTCAGTCCTTTCGTTCCTGTGTGGGACAGAAGAGCCCTCGGCTTCACCTGCTATCTGGCTAATCTAAGAATACGTTGTCACGTGTCACGGGAAGGCATGCTCCGTTAACATCATAGTTACATTATTTTTCATTTGAGTGTTTTATACGTATAGAACAGAAGTAGTTTCTAACAAATGTTTAGTGTAATTACTGCATTAGTCACATTCTGACAAATTCGAGTTACATCGCTGCCATGGAAAGTGAACACTGTTTACGACTTGTACAGTAGTTTGATTGTTATGACGACCTAAATTGGTGGCGACCCACAAATGTTTTTTTTTCCCCTGAAAATTTATTTCAAAAAAATAATAATAATTTAAAGATAATTTATTAATATTTAAATGGAAAATCACACAATGACAATAAATGCCCTTGTTGTCATTGCAATAATCTGTAATATTTGGGGGGGATAATTTAAAAATAATCTGCCATCCATCAATCAATAAGGCCAATGACATAATGTTGAATTAATTACACATATTTAAATTATTATTATTATAATTTGAATTTAATTCTACACATTTCAATATAATGCAGATTATAACTTAAAGTAATGAATTGATGTTTTTTATAATAAATCTTGTAACTGATTAATTGTAGTCATCCATGCATCTTCAATTTATCTTCTCATCATTAGTGTTGAGTGAATCCGATGCCTAAAAATAGCTTTGGGATCGTTTTCCCTTTGGCTTGAATGCATCTGTTCTGTCTCTTGAGGCAGGTTGAGTTGTTATGCAAAAACAGTAAATTATGAAAAACTGCTGTGGCTTAATGTAGCCACATTGAAGAGAGGCAGGCTGGTGTCAACCCTCACCCACTGAGGATGTGACGCCGCACGTACACGGACACGGCCGAGGCACGGAAGGTCGACAGACGACAAGGTCACATTCATTTAACAGCGGAACTTTGATCACAAAACATCACAATCTCATGACAACTTGTGACGGAGCTTTAATGGTCAGACCCTGAAACCTCACGTGGCACCCTCAACATTGTTTCCCACCCTACAATCATCTTGTTCCATTCAAATCTCTTCACTTATAATGATAACGGTCTATTTACACATCACCCACCGATGCTGATAGTTTCCCTCCAACTATGTCTTGCGGTTTCTCATCAGATATTATGCCATTTGCATTTACCACGCAAATTAGATGAGATATGTTTTTTTGTGAATTAAATACAGCTCACTCGCACAAACCTCACTCACACAGACATTACAAAAAAGAATACATCACAAGAGACAGCTTAGTCTCCAATGAAAAAGATACAAAATGTATAAAAATGTTATAGTATGTACAGTTTTTTCCCCGATTTTAGATGGATTCGGTCTACATCTGACTGCGATATTTTGTAAACAGTTTTTGTCCTCTGGACCATCAAAGTTGGCATCTTCTTATTTTCCCACACTAAGTCACCTGTGTCCAAAGCTGTATTTTAGTCCTCCAATGCATCGCTGGTTCACCTTGTTCTCGGAATGCGTCGAGGAATACTGAGGCTGCCATCAAGACTGTCCTTCGCTTCTGTTCGCTCTGAGATGAAAAGAAGATCAAATTAATTTCAGTTGAAAATCATTTTATTTGTAGATTTTCTTTTTGTACAAAATGAGACAAGGACATACATACAATTTGAACAGATAGCTTGATAATTGCCTTAAAAATGACCAATGAATGCTGTGATGCTGCCTTAAAGCAAATGAATAATCGATTCAATATACTAAAAAATACAGTTAAAACTTAAAACACCATTTTATGTATAGCGCATCCTCATTAATGGTAGACATAGAGAAACAAGAGGGTCACATCAGTACGCAATGTACAGTCTTCAAGGAGCCACGAAATGTGTGGAATGTGAGCAGTATGAGCTAAAGAACCACGATTATAGTGTGATTTTTCTGTTTGAATGAAACTCACATTTGGTGTACATTTTAATCAATGAATTTTGTCATTGCAATCATTTAAAAACGTGTGCAATCAAAATAAGACATCATTTTTATATGCTTGGTTAAAGGACAACATGTTGAGACAAATGAAGAGGACACTTACTCCGAGTCAGGGGAAACCTCTGGTATGCTGTGGGAGGTGGCAGACTGTGGCAGGGAAGGGGAGGGACCATTGGACCCGGGGTTGGAGGCAGCGTTTGGAGGTGTGAGGACAGAGGGGTTAAAGGATGCAAGGATAGAGGAGAGAATATCCAGGTGCTCGCTAGAAGGTTGTCTCCCCAGAGGGTTCACACCCGTCCCAGGTGTGGCCGTCTGACCGGGGTACCTACATGAAGAGTCCAGGCGTCCTCGACCGTGATCCGACGAGGAGAAGGGCTCTTGCTGGGGCTCCTCCGAGATGGGCGGAGGCGGGGAGGACGGCGGAGGTTGGTCGGGGTGCAAGGGCTGGCGGGGCGGCAGGGAGCGCAGCCACTCGCGACAGGGTTGAGCCTGCGCCGACACTCCATTGGCCTCTAGCTGCTCCTTCGATTTACTGCTCATCAGTGCACCTGCCAGGTGCTCTCGAGATGAAGCCTGTCGCCGAGTTTGTATGTTCAACTGGGATCTGGACCCGCTCAAGTTTCCCTCTATGCCACCGCCCATAGCGCCCCCATTTCCCCTCAAGTCCTCTCGCGAGGCGTGGATGGTACCGGAGTGATGGTTGTCCAGTCTGTCCCTAGAGGAGGTCAGGTTCTCCCTGGATGACGACATTCTCTGTTGATCCAGCCCCAACCCCGCCAGCGCTGCACCCTGGCCCAGTTCTCTCCTCCTGGGTAAGAGGTCCAGATTGTCCCTGGATCCCCGAGAGTCCAGCCGGTCCCTCGAGCCCCCGACTGTTTGCCTCCCGAGAGGATCCCTAGACAGCTGCCTCCGGGCCAGTGAGTCCAGATGCTCCCTGGATGAGTAGCGAGAACCTGGCTGCGAGAGGGAGCCTGAACCCCCTCCGGCACCAGCTGAGGCAGAGTACATGCGACCGTAAGAGGCCGCAGGAACACCTCGGTGGCCTAGGGTTGAGGTGCGGTACCAATTGAGCTCACTGGCACCCCGACCCACTGATGAAAGCCCCTGGAGGGCGGGGGGACAGCCCAGACGATTCTTGAGGATACCTATAAAGCATGAGAGCCATGAGGGCAGAATTGAAAAAGAAATAATGTTCGAAAACCAGAAAGAAACATGTAGCTTTTTTTTTTCTTATTTTCTAGCAAGGTGAACAATTTGTGAATCACTGCAATGGGTTTTAGAAATAAACCCTGCGGAACTCCCAAATTAAGCTCTCACTGTTAAAAGAAAATAGCCTTTTTACACACTGGCCACCAAGAACGGCATTTTTCCGGCACACTGTCCTGTGTGTTGGTGGCTAGATGACATTGATGCACAAGTTTGCCGGCTTCAGAGGCAGAAGGTTGCCAGTAGATACACATTTCAAATTTGCTTTGTCATGCTGACGTCACACATTTACAGAAAATTACTATAAATTGAGCCCTGCTCTGAATAGTGAAAAATTGTAACGGCAAAACGATGAAGCGCTGAGCAGAGACAAGGTTCCACCGAAAAAAATAAAAACCCAACTTAGTCAGTTTGTGAACCGCTAACTGCAAATACATAGGTGGAGTCTGTATTTCACTATTTTACTCCAGAGAGTATTACACGAACATAAAGTGATACTGTTAATTAACCGTGCTGTTTATTTTGGGAAGCTTTGTCATAAACCTGACATCGGGCTCGGGTCTTACGCGTGATTGAACTCACCCTTGCGGTGCCTGTGTGGCTGCGTGAGGCCGCTCTCGTCGCCGCTGGTGAGCGCTGCGTCAGCTTGGTTGTTGTTGGCTGCATCCTTACTGTCGTCTGCGCCGAGTGGGCGCTCGGAGCCCCACTTTTGCAGGGTGTGTTTATCGCATCCTTCCAAGGCGGGCCAATAGGACAGGAGGTCATTGCCATCCAGATCTGTCACACCCCACAAATGATCAGTCAGGGTCTGCTTACTTTATCGGTAAAATTTAAAAACAACAGATTTTACATGAATTAAATCTGTTTGTTCGTTCATTCATTGAGTCATTCATTTTAAGAGTACTAAAACATGAAATTTAAAGTGTCCATTAGGCAAAAACACAACTTATTCACTGTAGCATACACAATAAGAGGTTCAACCTTCTGTTAAGTCACCCTCAAGCACTTAAAATGTAAAAGAGGTGTACACAAACTCAAATATTGTAAGTCAATGAAAATGAAAAAAAAACACCATGATATGCACATATGATTGTAAAAAAAAAACCTGCAGTATGTTAATAAATCCATTTGTATCTTCAAATCATTTTTGTGAAAAAAAGCATACCACTTTTGAAACCTCAAAAACAACTCACCAGAGCGCTAAAATTAGTTTAAATGTGAATAATACATTGCGCTGATGACCATATACTTGACTAAATACTGTATATTATTCATGGGTTGTTTTTAAAATAAAGTTTAGGGCCATCGCTAGACAAACAATTGTGTCACATTTGACTACTTTAATGTTCTTTGTAACAGATGTGGTTGGTCTTAGTTATCCATATTCCTCCTGTGGTCTTCTAATGGTATCCATTTATCGACTCTGCCAAATCAATGGCAGCCTTAATGTTACGTCAAGACAGATGAGATAGCATCTTTTCAAAGAAAATGACCTTTCAGTAAAACATCCCCTCCCTCAATCATGTCACAGTCCTTCTCATTGATGAATTGATTGAAATTCTCCTGGATCACCGCTATCCTGGACATGCTTGTAGCTGACAGGTTTTGGTCAAGAGAAAACCCAGATGGCTTATTGGGCTTAACATTGATTTGTTTTTTTTAGATTCATAGATTGTTAGTCTCTTCTTCTATGCCCTTTTCTCATTCCTTACAGACAAACCTTTGGTAGAAAACATGTTCTGTAGGAAGAACACTTTAATAGACCGATTTTTAATTGCAAGAAATAGAAGCGTAAAATAAAAAGATCGGAAAATGGCAGTTACAGTACAGGTGTGTATTCGACAATATGCCCACCTTTGGTACTGTTGTTGGAAGGTTCTGTGAGCAGACGCTCGCCGTGATTGGAGCGCTTAAAACGACGTTGGATGCGCCCGCGTAGTCGGACATTGTCCTCGCTCTCGGATGACGGTATGGAGAGACTGCGCTCCTCCTCCATGGAGAGGTCGGAATCAGAGTCAGAATCCTCACCTTTTAGGAAGAGGAAGACAGAAAATAAATACAATTTTGTAGCAAAAACTAATGTCCAAACCTGGTGCATGAGTGTGTCTTTACTCCATAAATGAAATTTGTTGACCGATGCTAATTGTAATGCTTTGGGCTTGTTTACCTCCATCTCTGTGGAACATGGCGACATCCAAGTCCGTTGCCCCGGTTTGAACGATGTTTTGTTCCAGAGTTTGACGCGCTAAAAGATTCTCTCTGAAAGGCAAACCAGGAGAGGAGTTACTACACATTAGAGACACAAGTACTGCGTGTTTACTCATGCTGACTAATGGAGAGCATCCACATAAATACAGCATGTCAATTGCAAACAAGGAGACAAGCAGCGAGCTACAAAGAAAAAGCCACTCCCGGCAACATTAGAGTTGCTCTACATTCGGTACAGAAACTGTTTTATCCGATGTGTATTCCCTTTACCCCACTGACCCACAAAACAGACAAGAGGCTTTTAATGGCTGGGGTTTCAATATTCCCTCCCTCAGGCAACACTGCCTGATATCCAGTAGCACAAGGAAGCAGTACTAGTACCGCCTAAATGATTGATGTTTCATCTTTTTTTTAAATTTTATTTCTGTATGTATGCTGCATGATGTATTTGTGTGCTTTCATACCTGGCAGAGCTGACGGAGGAAATGGTGGATGCTCCCAGGGTGATGCGATGTAGACCACTCTGCTCCAGCAGGGAAGCATTGTGATAGGGATTCTGTGTCTGAGACAAAAAACTTACGTTTAATGAACATAAAAGGGTTTGTTAGTCTACAGTTGATGTTAACAAGCCTAGGAGGAAGGAGGAAGTGACAAAATTTAGACGTACTGAAGCTATAACAGCTTTCCTCACTCGATTTTCTACTAATTCTAAAATGTACCTGCAATTAGGATGTCATTTGGATGCAATTAAGACTCAAGACAAGGTTCTACAAGGTGTGAATTAATTGCAGGTGAAAACTGTTTAAACCTTCAAAGGTGCTTCTGTTTCAACAAATCCCTTCTCTGTTGTTACTAAAAGAGCTTTGACAGATGTAGTCAAAGTAGGACATGATGAAACTTGACATGACCTCAGCAATCTATGCAATAGGTTATTCATTCATACTTAATAAGCCAGCACCCTAGCAGATGATTTATAATGTACATATGCTGTTGGACAGAGCAGCGCTTCGAACATGGTCTATTTTGAGCATCCAATAATAGCTCACGAGAGCTACTGTATAGTCGTTGTAAATTTTACAGTGAGCGTTGCGACGGCGATGGAAGTTAAAGGTTGAACTACATTGTCACTAACACGCACATGCATGCACACACAATGCAGGGAAGGGCTGTATATTATTTTATCCGGGTCAGTACCGAATCCCGGAGGCAGAAGGAGAGCGAGAGAACAGGGGAGATGGAAGGGAGAATTGATGGAGTGGATTAGCACAGTAAAGTCAGTGCATCTGATGAGATTAGCCTACACAGATTTTATAATAGTAAATAACCTCATTGATGAGATTAGCCTATACAGGTTTTATAATAATAACCTCATTGGACACATCATTGGGTATAATTGCATCATCTAATGAAATCTAACAATTGAATCACATCAGAAACCCTGCCTATACCAAGATAATACGTATTCAGTTGTCCTAATTATTAGGTCATCGAAAAGTGGGTTACTGCTGTTATTTTTGTCAATGTGGTTGTCGTTCAAAATAGTGTTTGGACCGCTTTCTGAAGCTAAACCCAAATCATTAGGAACCTCTCCCACTATGATGCAGTGTAACTTACAGCATTCGATGTTGGTCTTGGCGTCTCTTCTCCAGGACTCTTCTTCCCTAAACAAGCCATTCTCCAAGCCTCCTTTACCTCGGAGTTGAGCGCAGTGAAGACCAACAACACTGACAGACCCTAGAAAAAACAACCAGTTCAAACAACGGGACCTGACATGGGAGCCCAGTACACTCATCATGCTGAATGATCATACCTGCACTAGACAGAGGACGTCAAAGATATAATAGAAAGCCAAGATACTGTTGTTAACAGCCATCAAACCACACAGCCAGGTAGAGGTGGCCACCATCAAAAGCAAGAACGCATTGCGGATGGTTGCACTGCAAAGGGAAATGGCTTGGATAGTAAATGCATGACAACAACAGATTTTATAGGTATTAAACTGAAATACAAACTTTCTACAAAAACAAAAAAAAAAAAGCTCATTTCATTAATTGACGGATTGATATAAATATGGTTCATGTATAAAATGGTCCTGTATAAAGTCGTCCTGAGAGTCACCACTGGAGTAGCCATGCTCAGAAACTAATAAAAGAATGTAAAGGTACATACATAGTTCAAGATGTTACTGTCTCTCTGTTGTCATGGTGCCATACTCACATGACAGGAAGTTTCTTGGTCTCCTTCTGAGACGTGTTACAAGACATCTTGGCGACAATCATGAAAATGCCTCCATTCATCTGGACAGAGGGACAGTGAGGCACATGTAGTCACATGTATGCAGCCAGAGAAGAAGAAACTACTGTGTTGAACATTGATCTTTTAAGAAGAATGTTTATTTGGGGGAAAAAAAAAACATGAGGAAAAAAAATGTGAAAAAGTTACCAGTATAACGATGGCAATTGGACCAGCAAAGCTCCAGATGAGCTTGTCGTAGATGGAGATCCAACAAAAGTCCGGGTTCCCATAACCTTCGGGATCCAAGCCCACAGCCAAACCTTCAATTCAGACACACACAAGTGGACAAGGTGAACTGTCATGTAGTTTAGACATCTGTAACACACATTTCTAACAGTCACTAAATTGCTTCAGCTGTCCAAAAACAATCAAATACATGCAAGAGCCATTTGAAACATTCTACATCATGTAATAATGTTTACTGCTATTACGTTTGAAGCGAACTCCACCACACGGAAAAAAAAACATTCGAGGAAATCGTTCGAATACGTTGGGCATTACTTTCCCATGAGCAGTGAACACAATTTGCCATTTCAATAAATTGTGCATGCATAAGTTATTAAATGAAGGTAATTAAATTAGTTCTGAAGAGGATGAGTGCTCGCGGACTAATGAACAGAAATGGTCTTAATGCCGGCAAATGTTGATTTTCTGAGGACAGTAATAGCAGAATTGAAACTCAGACATATACAGCAATGGTTATGTAGAAAAACTGTGGAGCTATTGAGACATTCATATTGTGGATGTGGTAAAATCCACCCCAAAATCACAATTTTTTATTTAATATCAATTCATTTTTAGAGCACAGCGAGCTGTTTTTTTTCGATGTTCCTAGCAACAAAAATTTTTATATACAGCAAGGAGAAGTGTGTTATACTTCAATACACTCATACAAAT
Source organism: Syngnathus floridae (assembly GCF_059516105.1). Lineage (NCBI taxonomy): Eukaryota > Metazoa > Chordata > Actinopteri > Syngnathiformes > Syngnathidae > Syngnathus > Syngnathus floridae. Next base: position 22,983,468 of record NC_142414.1, on the reverse strand, counting down.
GTGCACCTTTTATTGCAAATTAGATTTTTCAACGTGCATACAAGCATGATAATATTTTTAGCTAATAATATTTCAAACTAAAATAAATGATATGTTAAAATATTCTCATTCACAAGACGTCCGCCACAGGTGAGTCTGCAAGTTCTTGTATTCATTAAGAAATTGGTAACTTTTCAAAAGAGTTGTGCAATTTTATTTTGTTTCACCTTGCACGTGTATACGTGTGACAGTGAAGAAAACTGATGGACAACCAAGTATGTGTCCATTTCAGGTTTTACCTTTGCTGAGATAAAAATGTCAGCGGAACACATTCCGCCCAAACGGCAATAGGACACCTTATCTGCACAGACAGCTGCTGCAGACGTGTGCACGTATAGGATATTGCCAATGCATTGACACCAATGTCACCAATGTGGATGCAGTCATCGGCCTGCATTAGGAGCAATTTCACGTCACACTAGATCCATTTGACAGCACGATTTTTTTTCCAACACATATTTTTTTTGCTTTTCCAAAGAATAAAAAAGTGCACAAATGAACTTAAAAATCATTGTATGGCGTGAGCTATGTATTGAAAATCTGAATCAGAATACAGTATTTTTTCGGTCCTCCATTACGATGTAGTTTTAGAACGACTCACCATTGATTATATTGGTAAATTTTGAGAACTTTGCCTTTGAAAGAAAGCAAGCATTTCAAGCACATACATTAGGCATAGTTTTTACTGAAGCCTGAAAACGCCTTCTCTAATTTATATAAGAATGATAGGTCACGTATCTAATATTCAGAAACTGTAAGCATGCGCATGGGCATTGTTTTTTACCGGTAATGATGGCCGGCACGCCCCAGCCGATGGCGTAGTAGAATCGCATGGCGCCAAAGTTGATGTTGCGTTGCTCAGTCTGCATGCGGTAGATGTGAAGGCCTTCCACAAACATCCAGGCGAATGTGGACATGAAGAAGTAATGCATGAGGATGGCCACCACTGTGCACAGGAACTGCAAGAGGAGAAGGAGGGTGACTCAGAAGCAAGGTGAGACAGATGGCTCCAAGTGAAGATGGAACGAATGAAGTGATAGAGAGTGAGTGATATACATGGAAAAAGAGGTGTGCAAAATCTTGCCAATAGATTTAGTGTTGGGCAGAATTCTTGGATTGTGGCCTGAGACAGTTACCATGATTACAAAAAGTAAAAACATTCCCCTTGACAATATTCTTTTAAAAGGGATGGATTTGACAGTAGAAGTGTGAGAAATAGCAAATATAGCAGGATGACGATGAGCACTAACACGCTCTGCTAAGCATGATGCATAATATACATTAATTGAGAGAGCACATAGGGTAGTACAGCTGGAATTAACAATTTTAATTAATAAGATTTCATGCAGAGTGAGCACACATGAGCAGCTTTTCCTCTGTAAGAAATCAAGATATACCTTGCTGCACACAAATGCAAACACAAATGCATATATGGCATCATTAAAATGGCAGGAAGGAAAATGGAAGTGCAGAGCAAAAGCTGCGGGGTCTATAAAAACATGAGAAAATTACCATCAAACAGAAAAAACAACACAGTGAGCAAGTAAATGTTTTAGAACTATAAAATTCAGGCTGGGAAAGATAACATAATAATGTATTTTGCAATAATATACAAAAAGTACAGTTTGTAGAGAGTATATTTCCAGAAAAATAGTAGCCCAATCAGCAGTGTGCCAAAGTTAGAGGCATGGTTTGTATTTCGCTTTCAATTAGCAACCAAGAAACAGACTGATTGTTTTTTTAATCGAATGCAAAAAAAAGAGAAAAACAGTTTTCACAAATTCAATTTAGGGCTCTGATTAAAAAATACAAAATAAAAATTGAGTGTGATGTTAATATTTATTCATCTTTACTTAATTGGGATGTTTGGTAAAAATAAATGATTCCCAGATTTGAGAACTTCTTTTCCTGAGTGATTTAAGCAAGTGCCGCTTGTCATTTTGTACTTTACTCATGTACCGTACTTGATAACTGCATTGGCCTCTAGTGTATGTGACAGACACACCATTTGCACAAAATGTTTCTCAAGGCTGTTTTACAGACTGATTTGTGAAACAAACCATCTGGCAAGTCAAGTTAGGAATGATGCCAAAATTGGTAAGTCACAACACAGATGAAATAACGCAAACTGAAATGTCTCCACATACTGCATTTTACATTTTACATGTCGAAGTCACCTAGATAATCACAAAGTAGAGTGAGCTAGAATGATTCCTTGACACAAACTAGGCAGGAGAAACTCAAGGACCAACCTGTTGTTCAGTCTGATTGACACCCAGTAGAAACACAAGCTCAGACAGAAACATGGCCGCCGCCGTGTTGGAATGGATGCTCCTGGTGTTGGACTTGAGACCTCGGAGGCAGGACAGCACCAGGACGGTGAGAAGCAGAGCCAGCATTGACAGCACCAGACAGGAGTACGTGATTAAAGCGAGCGTCTCCAAATCGCCCTCCAACTGCTGCTTGTGAAAGCAATAAAAAGGAAATCAGTGGGTAACATTTCTGGCTGTGAGAAAGCTGAAGCCTATCCCAGCCGTCTTGGGCGGTAAACAGGGTACACCCTGAACTGGTTGCCAGCCAATCATACGGCACACATAGACAAACAAGCATTCACACTCACAATCACACCTACGGACAATTTGTAGTGGTCAATTCACCGACTATGCATGTTTTCAGAATGTGGGAGTAAACTGGAATACCCTGAAGAAACCCACACAGGCACGGGGAGAACATGCAAACGCCGCATAGGAAGGCCAGAGGCCGGGATCGGACCCACGAGCCCTGCACTGTGATTCAGAAGCGCAAGCAAGTGAAGCTATAGTATATCTTAAATCTGAGGTTTGAGAGCATCTAAAAGAAAAATCTACAGTATTTAGCCTTTGATGACACAAAATAATCTGTCAACATTTAAGAAATAGATGTTAAGATATAAATAAGATCATGATCTGTGAACTACAGACAAAAATACCGCTTAGAATGGCAGTAGATTGCAAACACAACACAGTAACAAACCACATTATCTTTTTGCGGTATTTGCTTTAGTTTAAAATTCAAGACAAAGACCAGAAGGCAAAGAGCCTGTTAAGTATTGCTTTCAAGTTAATTGCATTCCGCTGCACTACCATGTGATTGAGACCACGTAATAGTGTGTACGTATCACAAACCTCTCTTTGCGAACTGTCCATCAGCACTCCAAAGGTGCCCAGTCTTTGACACTGACAGCGGACATGTGACGTGTTCCTGTATACCACCATACAGTCCCTTACTGTCCAACAGCCGCCAATCTCACACCTGCAGGACCACAGAACAAAGACATCCATGAGAGAAGATAAACATTACATCATGAATATATTAAGTTATCTTTATTGTTCATCTGAATCTGCGACCTTACAATAAAGTACAGCATGTCCTTTCTGAATATCAGCATTATTAAAGAAACCTCCCTAAAGCAGAGGAGGGTAAAATACAGCCTACGAGCCAGCTCTGGTTATTCCTAACAGCATACATCATGTAGGCAAAAAAAGAGCCGAAAGTCACAGCAACATCATTTTTTTTTGCCTCATCTACAAATGACTATAGTCAAAACTGTTTTAAAAAGTCAACAGTGGCCTTTGAGAACAAACTTTTTCCCACCACTGCTCAAAAGGCTAAATAAAGATTGTATATTGTATACCGAACTGAACTACGATTACAAACAATTGTGAACTGACTGGCTGCTGTGGTTCCACTGCACACACAGCGGCTTGCTGCGATTGGCTGTTTCTAGTAGCTTAAACTCCAGTAAGATGGGCTGGTCCAAATGTCCACCCACAAAAGTTTGATTGTTGTAGACAGAGATGGTGACCACCGGGGAGTTCATGACTGGGTGTCTAGGAAGTCTGGAAACAAAAGAGAGTGTAGGGTTAATGACCTCATTCAGTGAGCCCATCTTTTACAGTCCTATCTAGAGGTTGAGGTTGAAATTTTCTAATGATAACTCTCCTTTTGTATCTACAGGTAAATATTGTAGGCCAAGACTATCAGGAATTTCCCATTATGAGGGACGTCTGATACCGCTTTTCTTCATACCAATATCATAATGAGTATTCAACTCTTGAGTAGTCAGCAATAGCAATTCTAAATACCATTAGTGCTACTGATATTTTTGATGCATAAAATTTCTCCCAAAACAGTGACAGATCATTTTAAATACCTATATCGCAATATAGATTTTTCTCATTAAAGGTACAGTGTGTGAAAAGACTGTGAACTTGTTGATTCTTACCTCACTCCTCGTCTGTCCGTGTGATATTTGGGAGGGAGTGCCCCGCCCAGACTTCGATAGATGAGCAAAATCACGATTGTGATGGGCGGTTCAACTGTTCTCCGAGCTGCAGTGTACTCTGTCTGATTGGCCGAGATGCTAACTGTCGCTTGAACAGCGTTAGAAGGAGGAACGTCTGAGAGAGAGAACTCTTGGTTAGTATTTTCTCTTTGTTGGCAACTCTCGCACTTCTTCATATTTATGCGTGTATTCTCACGTTCTTTCTCTGTGCGCTCTTTTTCCTTCCAGTTGTGTTGCTGTTGTCGTTGTGGCATGAGCGCAGCGGGGGGCAGTATTACATGGGTGTATGGATCCCACACAGCCTGACTACGAAACAGTGTCGTGTGGTAACGTGGAAAACGTCGCCGCACATGGGTGTGATTCTCCACCCGATCCAGATTCATGACTAAAATACAGAGGAAACAAAAACAAGTTGTTGTTTTTGAACCAAATCCCTATGTTTGAGCCAAAGGGAAGATAACACACATGCAAATGTTAAAAGCATGCGTCATGTCAAAAGTACATTTTGACAGTAAAACTAAAGAATAATACAATTGTTCATGCATTAGCCTTTACAAATATTTTCTATTTTCCAATAAATTTTGTCCAAATGATAGCTCTTGGTTAGTAGTAGGTACATTTAAAAAAGGAATACAAAAACACTTTAAGGTCTTGAAAATTGAGTGAATTTGTTCATTTGATAGCTGAAATGCTTCAGGCGCTGTACATGGAAGCTTCCATTCCAATGATGAATGTGTGTGTGTGTGTGTGTGTGTGTGTGTGTGTGTGTGTGTGTGTGTGTGCGTGCATGCGTGCGTGCATGTGAGCGTCATCTATCTCTATGCTGCTGCCAGCTCTTCTCATCTGCGTCCCCCATTCATTCTAGCCCATTTCATGGCAGATCATCCGTGAGGATTTACATCTTGAAGCTGTCCACTCAATGTTATCGTCCTTGACTGATGTTATAGCTCCATCATGTCTGTATGTGTGTCATCCTCAACTCACCAATATTGGGTGCCACCAGTGCCACGGGGTTGAGATATGTGAGCTTCATATTTTGAGCCAGATTCTGCGTGTACTGCTCCAGCAGCTCAGACAATTCAGCCGGACCGCTCGCAACGTGGTTCTGACCCTGAGCGAGGGCGCGCCAAAGCCCCTCTGTTCCAGGAGCCAACAGCACACTGCAGCCCCGCAGGATGTTCTGGAAGGAGCCAAAGGAGTACATTTTGGTGTGAAGATTGCAATGAATACCAAAAAAAGCAAAGAAGTAGACAAATTGCAATAAAAGCAGGGAGGAGGAAGAACTATAACGTGTATAAAAAGACATGATAAGAGAGCCTTTGGTTTGCCTGTTTTTGTCATTCTGTTTGTGGTTCATATATGAACAGAGGGCATGGGGGTGCAGGGGGGGGGGGGGGGGTGGGGGGGGGGGGGCTTCATGATACCGCTCCAGATCCAATAAAGTATTGGAGCATCATGATGCTCAGGGGAGAATACAGTAACAAAGCACAGAGTGCAGTGGAGGAGCTAGGAAAGCAACGAACTGTAAAAGACAGAAAAAGGTTGGCTGAATAAATTTACAGGGGAACTGACAAGTAGGAAATGGTGAAGTCAAACCAAGAACTAAGGCTACATCCTTACATTTAAAAATTGATCAGTGAGTTGTATTTAAGAAAACAATCTGCAGACAACAGAATCCACTTGCAGGATATTAATTGGATTATTGAGTCACTTCCACAAAAGGTACAAAAACTAGTATGTCAAACAAATTGGAATTAGCCATGGATGCCCTTCAAAATAAAATTAAAACCAAACTCTAGTGCTTTTTGCTTGTAGATGAATTGCCAAAATGAAGTTATTTCTACAGTATGGAATTATTTTTTCCAGCACGTGTTGCTTCACTCAGATAGAGGTCTGACATAAGACGGCATTCATTTCACTCACTATAGGATTTCCTTTAAGGTAGGACTCAGTTGCCATGACAACTGTAGTCTCGACAGATCGATCAAAGTAATGAAAGTTACTTGAACTGTGATTGCCAAACCTCAAACATCCGAAAAATAACAATAACATTAGCATCCTTCTTCGATTGTTTGCTTTATTTGAAAGAATGACAGTATCCAGCATGCCCCACAAGTCTTTCTTAATAAAGATAAAGAGAATCTTAGATTTCTTTTTGATAACTCTCCTTAAAAGAAGACACACAATTTTCAGTCCCAAAAGCTATGAATTTACAACGCGTGCAGAGCTGCGAGAGAGAAAAGAGAATAAACACTGTTGGCATAAGGATGGTGTGAAAATTGAGAGATGAAAAAAATAATGGAGAAAATGCATACGCATTAGCACATTAGAAATTTCTCTTTTTAAAAAGGTCAACATTTCCTTGAAGTTGTCATTGTGATTACAAGATGATGATATATTACTTCCCAAGCAATGACCGTTTCTATGGCAACTCATTTCTAGTGGTATAACAATGACTGAGCCCTTTTCAAAAGCTCGGTATATAGCCACAGCTGCAAGTGGAAGAGGTCCGCTATAAATCTTATTTTCCCAGTCTCTCACAAAAACTTAAAATTCTCCCTCCTTGCATGAATGAGCTGAAGCTGTACATGACACACACGGAAATCTTTCAGAGTACACTAAGAGGAGGAAGCGGAGTGCTCCCAGTATGATTGCATGACTGGAAAGCCTGTTGGCATGTTCAAATGCCAACAAGTTCCCAATTTCTCATCATATCAGGTACGTATAATGAGGCTCTGTCGTATGATAGAATGACATTTGCAATATTAGATGAGCTGCCATCACTTGACTGCCATCGCAACATCACTTGCTTAAGACTTAAGCTTCCATTGCTACATATCAAGCATATGTAAACACTGTGGCATGTGTAGCTACATACAATGACGCAGAGGTTTAGTGTGGTGATGCCAACATGAATTTATCAGTAGCACGGCAGTAATCCTTTTTGTAAAATTAAAACCACACACAATTGATCGTGTTTGCATGGATTAGAGATGCTGGCTTAATCTACTGTGCAGGAGTTCATGATACAGTCAGATCGAGATGCAATTGTCACGGTTCACAATGCCGGCAGGCATGACTGGCGCTGTGGCAGTGCTGAATCTCATAACATGTTCAGGACATTTTTACACTCTTTTTGACTGAATGAATTCAATTGCTTCTTTTCTGTGCTAGAGCTGGCTGAAGAGCAGTCTATTAATGATTTTTTAATTGAATATTAAAATTGAATAAAAGAAAGCTATCAAAAGGAAAAATACCATTCAAAATATCTGGTAGTAAAAACAGTTTTTGCGGTCCAAATTTCCTCTTGGGTTTTTGTAACGTCTGCCTGCAGAATAACACAGTTGGGTTTTTTTTAGACTGACTTTTTTTAAATCCACATTTTCTTAAGTACAATTTCTATTGATATTGACCAGGTGTCTTTTGCGATATATATTGACAATGAATTATTGCGCAGCCCTAACTTGGCGTTAGGCAAAATTTGTTTTGGGAGTCACAACAGCATATTGACTGTAGCATATTATTCCAACTTCAAAGTACTAGTCATTTGCTCAACCAAAATAACATCAAAATAGTCCTATCCCAACATTGTGCACGTAATAAAGTAGTATAATAGACAATTTGAATTCAATAAATCAATGTTGTTTCGAGGAGAAGTAATCATTTGAGCAATACGTGAAAAAGCAAGGCAATGAATGATGCTACATTATGCCCACCTACTGAATTCTAATGTGTTTGTTAGCCTTCAGACTTCGATATCAAGACCTTGTCCAAGCACATTAACGACATATTTTCTTTCAATGCACTTTAATGCTCCTCTCACGCTCATGTACTCCTCCATATTCCTTTTTTCACCACTATCCTATATCGACCCTTGCTGCCGATCCTGCAATCGTCATCAAAGTAAATCTGCATTCTTGTCTGCCTAAAACTTGACAATGGCTACGCATCTCCTACCTCATTGAAGTGTGCATCCTGCGTGGCGGTGAGTCCAAAGCCAGTTTGTAGGGTCTCGAAGGTGAGAAGGCGTGACAACAGTCGCTCTGCGATGAGCAAATCATTCCCATAGAGGCGGCCTGTTGCTTCGGTGACATCACGGAGTTGATGTGCGAGCTTCTTCTCCATGATTGTGTTCAGCTCTGTCTCATTGCGCTCAAGTGAATCCAGCTGAATGAAAACCAAGAAATATGGCGATGTAAATGCAGCTACAATTTAATACTAAATACCTTGTGCTTTCTTTCTATCTAGAGCATTATTTGCCAACGTACAGCAGCATTGAGCTCCACAAATGGAGGGGAGGTGCAGTTGTAAAGGTCTGGCTCCATCCAGCCTCTCTCAATATCACAGTGTCTGATTGCAGCCCCTGTAAGTCCAAGGGCAGAATTTGTGTTATGGTTCCATTCCAAAAGGTCACAACCTGTATGAATTGACTGGAGATGTGAACTCACCCACAGAACCTTTAGGGCATGGAACGGCAGCGGGGAGGTTAAACTTGGTCCGTGGCCACCAGATCCCTTGAGTGATGGTCTTTGGGCAGCCATCGTAAATGACTGCACAAAACAAAACATTTAGTAACAATGGATGTGGTGTTTGCTTCACATGCAGACAAATGTGGTGGATGAGTAAGACCTACGGACCAGAGATAATAAATTATCCAAAAATATTGGAAGGAAAATAGAGATGGGGCTCACATTGTTTTGTAACTAGAGTGTTTGAAACCATATAAAAACACAAAAAAAATCCAAGAGACACTGACTTGTTTCACACTTCTAATTAGCAAACTAAAAAATCCCTAACTACGTGAGAACTCAAACACACCCTCACCTTCACACCCTGAGTTTGTGACCTCAGCAAATGGGTTGTCACAAGTGTTACACTGGCGACCAATCACGCCGGGCCTACATGGGCACTGGCCAGTCTCGGGGTCGCATGTTCGTGAGAAGGAGCCGACTGGGTAGCAGTCACACGGCAGGCAGCTGTCTGAGCCGCGCGGACGGTAGTGAAACTCCTGAAAACACATGAAGAAAATTAGCAAACCCACTCTTAAAACTAAAAATAAAAGTCAAAATAAAATAAAAACTATCCATCCACTTCAATGAAAAAACGATGACTGCCACCAACTGCTTTAGTACCAGATATCACTCACTTACTGTCTAAATGTGTTTGTTTCTGAATTATTTTTCTTTTATTTCCAACAACACACAAATAATTTTCTAACAGTCATATGCCCACAAGGTTTGACAAATTCTGAACGACAAGTTAAGGGCTGCCAGTGTCGACCTGCCAGACAGAGTTGACAGGAATTGGAAAAGACAATAGCATAATGATGGTGATATTCACGTATGTGTCACACAGAACATATATGTGGACATGGACACCTGGGGAAAAAAAATCTGATACATTTTCCATAATACCACACAGATTGAAGGGTAATAGTAAATATTAGAGAGTGGATCACCCAAATAGAAATGTACACACACACACGGACGACATGGCACAAGCCTGTGTGCCATGCAAATGGTGATAGTTTTTTTTTTTTTTTTCTTTTTCCACATAAAGCTTTTCAGACCATAGTTATTTTATGTAATCTGTGCTTAAAAATAATTTCTTTTCATGTATCACAGTTGTATATTACGATAGCAGACTGGGTACTAGTAGCAAGGTGGTTTACAAAGTATGCAATGATGTATAAATTATGCAATTTCCAACCTAAAACGGCCTGTAGACACTATGAGCGTGCGTCCTGTCCTACCTTGCAGCGACAGTGTCCACTTGTCTTGTTACAGTCGGGGTCGAAGCCATTATTGACATCACAATGACAGGGCCCGCAGGTGGGAGATCCCCACCAACCTCTGGGACACTGGTGGTCAATCCTAAATGTGCACACAAGATAGTTGATTTGGTATATAAAGTATATACAGTATCTTGGCCGCTCATTATCAAAATTAGCTTTAAAGAACCCTGCATAAAGTTTGACAGAAGTTGGACCCACCTGTGTTGGCAGTACTGTCCATAGTGGTTGTCACCACAGTCACAGATGTAGCCATGTGACGAGCTGGGCTTCCTGTGGCACTGAGCGTCATTTTCACAAGGATTCAGATGGCAAGCGTCAGTGCACCCTTTCCCATAGTAACCTGCAAGAGAGTGAGAGAGTGTGTGCATAAAAAAACATGCATTCCAATGCGATGCATTCCAACGCGATGTGAAGAGCAAATACAAATACTCTTGACATTCATGTACAGCTCATTTACTTTGTCAAACATGTAGGAAGAAAATGTACATTGGTTTCTACGAAAGAGCCGTGATTTTCCCTCCAACCATAACAATATGATGTACGCAATAAAGACAAGAGACGGATGTCGTGAATGTTTTGCGGAAATCTTCATGAATATTTTGCTAGCAGCGAGCATTTTGTAAACACGCTAAGGGCAAATAGCTGTCAACCTTCTGTGTGATAAATAAGATCAACACATTCAGTACAAAAATAGCATTTTTTTTCTTCCAACAGTATTTTTGTCACGAGTGTTAATAATGTATAGATGTGGAGCTGAGAAACCTTATGTGGTTGTATTTCACAAGCTCATTAACAGAAATCTATTTAAAGCATGTTGACTTGATGCCGACGTCTCACACGTACACAGCCACACAGATACGTTCAGTATAGAATCACACAAATTTCTGCTTTCACACTCACTCGAACATGCGCACGCACACACACGCACAAATGCAGTCCGTTATCGATGCTATACATCTCCACTCATTCATCATGGCAACTGACAGCACCGTGACGACAGCCTTGGCTTTTTGTTCAAACACTTATAATGATGGGCCTTGAGACAACAATATGGAAAAAAAAAAAGGGAACCGGTCTCAGATGCAGACAGATTTGAGACTGTGTGAACAAAGCAGCAGCACATCACACAAGATGAAAAGGTATGATTAATTAAAACTTTTTTTTTTTAATCATTACACACACTGTTTTTGTGACTGTTCTAGAGGTTTGCTTCTGAAAGAGAATCCTTTTACCACATTCACAACGAATTCTGATTCCCTGAGATACTGTCACCAAGCCGAGACGCCACTGGGAGAGATTAATTCACTTAACCGTAACTACGGCAACTGCTGTACATCACAATATATCGCAACACTTGAGTTAGAGCTGTTTTTGACTTGCTTTTTGTCTCAAGACTTTTTGATCATATTTCTGTAACGCACAGACGGTGACCACCAAGACAGATATCGTAATCATGACACTCCATTCTTGTAGGTCATGGAAATGCATATTTCAAAGTTATCAAGGTGCAAATTAAACAGATTAATTTGGTTTCAGAGTTGTGATAGACAGGTAATAGGAAATCCAGTTGATCGATGTAGCAAATAAAAGTCAGATATTGATCAAACTGGGTTGGCAGCATTGGCTGATCTCTTTTGTTATGTTGACAGCAATACTGGTTGACTGGCAGCAGTTTTATTAAAAATTGTTAAGAGACATTTTAATTAGTCCATGTAACTATCAGTGATTGTAATATTAGTATGGTAGGTAGCGCAGGTTGTAGTTATTGCAGCATGTTGCAAATGGCAAAAATGCCACTCCATTTAGATTTATTGTTTTGTCCGTTGGTTCTCTTCTACAGTATTATGAGTTCCATTATCAGTGTTGATCAATAATAAAACATCTGTCAAACTTGAAAGGTTTTTTTTTCTGACTTTACCTGGTTGAGCACAAATTAAAAAAACAATATGATGATATTTTTACAGAAAGACTACATGGAAAGATTGCTGGATATGGGTTCAAGAATGATCATTTTGGATACCTTGGGGGGTGAAAAAAAAAATCACATACTGCAAAAGACAAACTCCAGAGTTTGAAGATGGTTGACGGGCAGTATTGAACACAATGACAGCTCATATTTATGAGGCAAACATATTGTGAGGCATGCAGATACCCTTGCATGTTATTTTTGTTAGAATGTTTTCAATTGGTTGTTTGCATATTTTGTATTTTATTTTTAGTCATTTATTCAAAATATATCATTGGGAGAAAAGTGAACATGTTTGCCCTATTTAAAATTGTGTGCAATGTCTTGTATTGGACCGATTGCGTACGTAGTCATTTGTATGTGTTTGATTTATCAGATGAAGGTGAATTATTGAGATCTTAACTCTTTCTTTTTTTTCCCCACCCTCTGTTCTGTTATTAAACTTTTATTTGTCTGTAGGCCGCACTCATTGTTCAACTTTCTTCATTTTTAATGATCATTGTGCTGATGAAAAATAATGAGAGCTGTAGTTTAAAATAAACAAGAGCGTGCGTGTGCACGCACACACGCGTTTGCGGTGTTCCATGCAAATAAGACAAGAGGCATTAGCTCATGGGCTAATGGAGGATGCAACAGAAGCAGCACTGCCTCCGTGCTTCCTCTCCCAGGCTGCAAAGCCTGAGGCTTCTGAACACACAGTACAGCCTCTTCATCCTGCTTGCAATTCACGCACACACTCTCACACACACACACACACACACACACACACACACACACACACACACACACACACACACACACACACACACACACACACACACACACACACACACACACACACACACACACACACCTTTTCCATATTTGCTGCGAGCACATTGTCTCATTTCCAAACTTTTCCTTGTTTAGTGACTCCCCTCTAACTTTTACATTGTTCAAATATATACAGTACATAAAGGACAAACAGACAGACAGACGGACAGACAACCAGAGACTTTTCACTTTACTTTACAATATGAGTATTTTGAATATGAATAATTCTTAATACAATGACTGTTTTCTCAAACACTTTTTTCCCTCAATCTGCTGACATATGGTTGCATGTAAACAATGCAGAGCTGAGGATGTCATTTGTATCCTGACACATTTCTCTTGCAGCTTGTTCTGCTTAATTAATGATTCAGTTTTAAATCTTTTTTTTTCCTCTAACCTACTGTTCAGATCTATTCACGAAATGTGTCGCCTATGTTTTCAGGCTATTTAATTAGACTTTCTCAAGTTCTCTTTCTTCTCGTCTTTTGTATTACCGCCCCAAACCGCTGCTGTTTACATTATTTCCGTCTGCCATCATTTTCACTTAATTAAGCATTAACATTTTCAAACCGTCTGTTCCTCCGCTCTGATCTTCCTCTAACTCTCTTTTTGGCTCATTTGTTCACGTGTTTGCTCCCACTGTTGTGATTCATCTCTTCTCATTTGCCTCAAAAGTCTCAGTTTTTTCTTCAATTTCATTTGGATGAAAACTCAAACAGCTCCTCAACATTTCAGGTATTTGCACTTAACTTTTTTCTGACAAACTTTTTTTACTTTAACTCTGAACATGTGAAAACAGTTAAATTATCTGTGCTGGGAAAATTTACTGCTATGCACAATGTAAATTTAAGAAATGAAACAGTTGATATCATTACTTTACTCTCCCTCTTTCTCTGAAGATAGCTTTTGCAATTTCTCTTTCCCAGGTGGGTAAAAGGCAACTAACTCACCAGGTTCACATATGCAGGTGTGCCGCTCCCATTGGTCTGAACAGCGACTGTGGGCGGGACAAGGAGATGAGACGCAAGGGTTCCCCACATTGCAGCCAATTTCAACTTTGACAGTTCTGGAGGGGCGCGGCAGTGAGGGGGCGTCCGGTCTCACACCCAAGCGAACACCCTAGAAAGAGAGACAGTTATTGCATACATATTTTACAAAAACAAATAACTTTCCCTTTATGAGGCCACCCATTCATCAATAATTCACCATTATAGTCTCACCTGTATGCATCCTCTGATCCCATTCTGGACCTCTCCAGAGCCCAACACTCCTCCCACATGCAGATGTTTCACCTTCAATCCATGAATCTCGTTTCCTACAATTGCTGTTCCCTAATGGAGGGGAAAGAATAGTGAGAAGTCAAAGGGGGACAGAAAAGGCAAAAAAATGATCATTGTTAAAAGATGAGAACTGAATTCCTGAACAAAGACGCGGGTTTCATTTGAATGTCACAGTCATTATCAAATAGAAATGTATGAAGAATGAAGAAATCAAGGTTGTCTTTTTAATTAATTTAAAGTGGAATTTAAAGAAATTTAAAGTGCAATAGTTCTAAGTATATATTTTTTTCATGTGTGATTATTACCAAGGACACATTGCAGACTAAAAGATTGGCTTTTGAAGATGGAGCGGCAGACAGAATAATAGACTCAATTAAATAAAAGAAAACAATCAAATGAGATCAATGCACACAGTGACAATGCTCACAACAGTGGATGTGATGTGAAGCAGCAGTGTCTGGGAACATTAGACATCAAGCATGAAATATAAATCAATGGGTCCCATCTACGATGTTAGTCTTTCAGCAATAAGAATTGATGTTTGGCCGACAGTCACTGCAAAGTAATTTCAAAGGTAATCACTGTCAAATTAATGAATACTTAATGTCAAACATCGACTGCTGTAAACATCCTCACAAACCTAGCGAGAAGATTCCAGATACAATCTTTGGGCATTTGTAATGGTCTTGTTCAATGGTCTTCATTCTCACAAGGAAATAAATGTGAAAAAAAACCTGCTTTCTGTTGGTGGTTTACCTTTATTATTACTATACACGTAGCTTAGGACTCTGCCTAGCAAACATTATAGAGGAGGAAAAACACTTTTGTTGAGCTACACTAATAGCTCAAATTCTATTTCAGAAGCAATTTTTTTATGTGTAATGTGAATGTGGTTTAGTGATTTGTTTTTACTCAGAGAAATTTGATTGGATTTGGGTGCAAATTATATAAGCGTGTATTATTTTTACTTGAATCTATTTTAACTTTGTAGTTACAGTTGCAGAGACCGACCAGATCTGGTCGATAGAACTGCACCTCCAGAGCTGGAGTGGATCATACTTAATTTAGGTATGCACCCTTTGCCTTTGTGAGAGCTTTGGCTGAGACATTCTCTCTAAGATCAGCTATAAAATGTAAAATTGAAGTGATGGTTTCTTTTGGCTTATTGATACTTACTTGATAAAGTCCAAAGTCAAGGCGAAGAGTGGCAACATAGCGAGTTTCACGGCCACTGCGAACATCTCGTAGTTCTAGCTGGAGGTCGTGCCACCGCCCATCTGCCACCTGAACCTGATCTAGCCTCAACCTCACTGGTCTGGTAGAACCCCGAGTGACAGAGAACACTAGCTGACCATTTATCACCTGGAAGAGAATGCGACACATCAGTAAACATAATCGGGTAGTCGAAGTAGCATGAATAAGACAAAAAGTATGAAAGAGATGTTTCCTAACCTGAAATAGCAGGCTTGTATACTGGCCGGCCTGAGCCTGAAGCAGCGTCCCTTCTCGGGATCTGGTTCGGAACACCAAACCCAGGTACCAAGGTGTGGAAATAGTGACGTCGTTCTTTAGATCCCACCAGAGGGCACTGTTTCCCAAAAAGCGATGGGGGTGTGGCATCACTGCAGAAAAGATGAGAAGGGATCATGTGTAAAAAGTCAGAGACATCCGGGATGACAATAATGGTGAAGAGTCATCGGATGAGTCATTGGACTTGAGAAGAAATATGATGTAGAGGAAATTTAATATTACTGTGTGCGTGTGTATGAATAACCACAGAACCACGGCCTAGTGTAATTACGAGCAAAGTCGACACTTGGAATAATGATTAGACACTGAAATTTGAATGCCGCGCTGGTAGTCAACAGCGCGGTGTTCTCAGGACAGTTGGGAGTCTCTCCAGCGTGTCCTGGGTCGTTTCCAGAGAATTCTCCTGGTGGGATGTGCCCGGAACGTCTCACCAGCATTCTAACAAGATGCCCGAGCCACCTCATCTGGCTCCTCTCAATGTGGAGGAAGAGCGACTCAACTTTAAGTTCCTCCCGAACGACTCATTTGGGTCACTTCTACCCAGGATCTGCTGCTTAGTCTCAGATTTGGAGGTGCCAATTCTCATCCTAAGCACTTTACACCTCTACTGCAAACCACTTCAGTGAGCGTTGGAGATTGCGAGATTCATTCATTCGCCATCTGCCTCTGTTCTCTTTTCAGGAACTCTGTTTTACTTATAAACACATTTAGCTAACCCTGATCATATTTTCCAGCCTGTCTTCCGCTCCTGCTTATCTATGTAACAGCTTTTCATTTTCTGCTCAAAATCCCTTGTGGTCTGTTCCACCCTCAAGCTCAACCATAAGCTTCAGTTTTCTTTTACCCATGCTGCTCCTATTTGACCCTTTGCTCTTCTATCTAAAACGTCCAGGTAAATAAAGCCCATTGAACATAGAAAGCACCTTGTTGTAGATTTCATACTGTGATCACTTTCTGCTAATATTTTCATAGTAATGTATTAAGCACTGAACACCATAGGCAAATTTATTTTTTGTTACTGAAATAGGCTCTCACCATGGCCGCAGTCCTTCCCTCCGTACCCAAGAGGACAGTCACAGGAGAATGTCTCCCAGCTGACCCGGCAGATTCCTCCATTCTGACAGGGATTGGACTTGCAGAAGGGAAGTTTTGCACTGCAGCCTATCAGTAACACAGGAGAACACCATATTACATATTTATAGTATTTGCAGGTATTAAAAACGGATACATAGCGAATTGCACGTATTCACTGGGGATAGGGACCAAGCTGGACTATGAATGGCAGAAATCCCCGTATAATTGACAGCTATTGAAATGCATCAGGGCAGTGGGGGCATTTGGGATCAATGTAGTACGTAGACTGCTGTAAGTTCTGATGAATTTGTTCAGGTCACAAGCACAGATATGTGCGTGAATTTCATCATATTTCATTTACAAATATGAAAACAAAGCATTAAACCTTCTGAGTCATCTTGGAAATAGATTAATTGAACGCATCATTATTATTATGATTGCCTTCATTATTTTTGTTTTTAAATCGTCCTGTTGGCCAGTGTGCCATCATTGTTAGTGTTATGATATCTGTTCCCATGCCACCCACTGGTCATGCACAGATTGTTGCTAGTCCCAAAAATAGAGCAACGAAAGATAGCTATGGCTTGAATAAAATTGCTAACCTGGCAGAGTTCCATTGTTAGCAATAAACCCAGCCAAGTCCAGTGGTTTGTTGTCAATGTGCAGCTCCTTCATACAGCCGATAAACTCCCTGGTGCCAAACGGGAAGTTGTCTGGAATGTTGGGAACCCCACCAAGGAACAATGGACCAGTAAGGTCAAGAGACCTAAGAAATCAGGAGATATGGATTAAGGATGTTAAGGCAGAATTTTCTCATTCACCCATTGTCAGATAATAAGAAAGGACAGGCGATAAGGATTAAACAAACCCATGAAATATCTTGCCTGAGGAAATAATAATGGCAGCATAAGCACGGCTTTTGGGGTGAAATCAAAGGATGATGGTGGACTAAAGAGGAGGAAAGAAATTGAAAAGAGGAGACAGGAAAAATAATACAAGGAGATAGATGAAGATTGAATATGAGTGACGTTAATCATCAAGCGGATTACGAGGTAGATGGGGGACAAAGCAGAGAACAGGGGCAAAAAATAAAATAAGGTGCTTTAAGGAAACATCGACAAAATAACAATCATAATCATAATAATGGAGGCAAAAAATGACAAAAGGATGACAGGAGGTAGCTGGGACGCAGACTAAAAAAAATCCGTGATTAACTGTGCGTTAAGGCATATATCAAAAGTGAATGAGAAAACAGAAGGTAAGCTGAGGAAATGTGGGGAGAAAGAAGATGTGATAATGGATAACCTGACATACAAAAAAGGCATCTCTGTGTTGTCGTTGAGACATTTGTGCTCTCGAGTGTGAATTATTGTCTTTGTTTTCTTTGTTAAACCTGGCTTTGATAAAAGACCATATATCAAATGGAGAGGAAACCCAGACACATTAAAACACAAAAAGAGATTTACCTTTGACAAATATGAAAAAAAAAGCATCATTGGAAGCCAGTGCTGAGTAAAAGATGACACATGCTATGGAGACGATAGACAGTGTTTCTCTGATCCTTCCTGCTTTTCTTCATGCTTAGATGACACAGCTAATGTGATCACAGCACCCAGAAGCCAGACATAAACCACTACAACAACAAAAATTTTAAGCATCTGTAGAGTAGTGTTTAGCTTTAACTCATCTGCTCCACAGTTAAAAGGTTCCAGGTCAAAATTTCGGTTTCACACCTCTTGTGTCGAGTTTGTATGATCTACCCATACTGAAGTGGATTTTCTCTAGATATTTTGTCTTCTTCACAAGTTCCAAAAACTTGCATGTTGTGTTGATTTGTCTAAAATTGCGTCTATAATTTGTCAATAGATAGAAATGTGGCTACTTGGTACGGCAAAGTCAATAAGTCATAGTCAACTAGTACTTATTAGTACTAGTTAGTGGGGGGAAGAAATTAAAAAGTGAAATGTATGAAATGTATGTCTATGCACCAAATGACCCCTTTGCACATTTCTGATTTAGAAAATAACTTCTTACACGTCTCAACTTTCAAGGCTCTGCTCTCAAATGCAGCGCGCAAAAACTGACACCTCTTAATTTTTGTGTCACGACAAGACTAGTTTACTGTATTTCGGAACGTGGCAGACAGTGGTGCACCATGCTGTTCGTTTTCTTTTGCACGCCCCCGATGCATATCAAAATTTGGTAACAGAAAGTATACTTCAGACCAGCTCAAAGCAGGTCTAGTTTATGCACAGGTAGAGAAACTCAGATTCCTTGGCAGTGGCACAGAATCAGAATCAGCTTTATTGACCAAGTTTGTGCATGCCAAACAGGGAATTTGACTCCGGTTGATCTCAGCCTCTGTGCAACATTTAAGCGACTGAATACATTCAGGTAACTAACAAAACATTTAAGTGGTGAGAGCTGGATGAGTTTCTATGAGTGGTGTGAGTTCATCAGAGCGACAGCCTGGAGGAAGAAGCTGTCTGTCATGCTATTTCGCGGGCACAAAATTAATCGAGGTGGAAGGTGGTCTCCAAGTTTCACAGCAGTCTTCTATGATTGCCTTGGTCAACTTAACATGATCTGCAAGTGGAGTTCCACATGAAATTCGTTATCAATGTTCATTGTGCACTTCTGCATGTACAACAATGAATCTACACCTTCTTTCGCAATGTCAAAGACTGCGTGAGCCTCTCCTGCATTAAGACAGAATGAGTGGAGCTGCGTTCAGTGGCCAGGAAGTAAGTCTGTTGTGTTCACTCCCACAATGGTGCAAACTCCCCTCTCTACAAATATATCAAAGGAAAAAAACCTCCACCCATGCATTCAGTTAAGCTGCACTTTGTGCTGGACTTGTGCTGGGCAAGAACATCGGGACCAGGGTCTTCTGGAAATTAGTTTAACATCCACAGATGCATTTATCCATTTTCTGTATCACTTATCTGGTTCAGCAAGCATGCAAGTTTCTGGAAAATTCTTTAGTTATCATTATAATTTCATCCTTATAACCTTTACACATTTCTGGTGACAAGACATGGGCCCATCAAAGTGTTTTATTAAAGATGGGAGCGCAATATCAGCAAGCATTGCTGAAAGAAATGAAGATGACTACAACAGGTAATAAGATCATAAGAGAGATACAACCAATCACCAGGGAGCATGCAGTCAATTGATGTTTCATGAAAGACGACTTAATATACTAATTTCAAGATATTTTCATTGTGGGATCTTTTGGGAGTTGGAGTACATGTTTCACAATTTGAAAACACATGCATATATGTACACCACACTGGCTCTTCAAGTGTAAACATAACATTCTTGTATAAAAAGACACTCACTTTTTGCTGCTGATCTGTTTGCCCTGAGCAGCACAGCTGTAATTTCCAAGCTGACTCCCGAAGCGGAGTGACAAGGTTGTATCGCAGTCGTCAATGCTCACTACTGCAATCTTCTCATCTGAGGGACCCTGAGCCTCACCACTCATGCTGCGCTTGGGCTGAACACACAAAGGAGCAAAATGAAAAGATTGCAGAGGATTTGTTTTTTTAATTAAGACTCTTGTATGACGTTTTTTAGACAACCAGACAAACCACATTAAAGAACAAAATTATCAACTAAAAATGCAAGGTTGTTGACTACATCGTATCCCACTCGATACCTGTCTTACTATCAGTCTAAAATAGAGTATAGCAGACCAGTGGGATACATTGCTCATACTGTATCTCATAGTAAGGAAAAAGGAAAAGATTTATTGTTCAGGCAAGACACAATAAACTGATTAATTTACACACAATCTGCAGGGTAAGAAAGGAAAACAGACAGCATGTCACACAGTCATACTCACATAGCGTATAGCTGGCTGAGGAAAATAAAAGAACAAAAGAAAATTAAAGGTGATGTGCATTCACTGCGCATGGCTAGAATGACAAGCAAACACCCACGCAATGGCATAATCACATGTTTGTCAGCAAGAAAAGAGCTTTGTTGGCATGAAATGTTAAAATAAATTCAGTAGACAAGCAAAGCAATTAAAATTCAGGAGAAAGCCAAACAATGCAAAGCCTGGAAAAGGACACTTGATATGAAGCCATTATGTGAAATGTGAGTGAGTGTAATAAAATAGCACAATTGCAATAAGATTTTGTGAGCAACTCACCTTGTTGTAATAGTGGATGTGAACTGTGTGCCATTCCCCATCACTCACACCTCCACGCAGAAAAGGGCTCACCTGGGTGGACGATTCACCTGCAGGTATTGTACAAAAACTCAAAATAACCAACCTTGCAGTTTTTCCTTTTCCTTCAGCTCAATGTATTGAGACAACCTGCAATGCTCGGTGTTTGTACATACCTGTGGAGTATTTAAGCACCACTTGTCCCTCTTGGATCTCCAAAGTGATAAAGTCATGCTTCTCGTTGAAGCGTCCATTGTAGAACAGAAGGCCGTTGCTCTCAAGTGTGGCAAAACTGGAAAAAAACATACATATATGATGGGATGAAAGTTTGGCTTCTTACTTGGTCAAGCAACCCCACTCGTTTTTGATGGTCATAAACTTTATTTAGTTTAAAAGAAAGAAGCGAGTGAGTGCGTGCGTAGATGTTAATTTTGAAATACATGTAATGTCTTGTTTTTCAATAAAGGGGTGGAAATCAAAACATGTTTCAATTGACCAATGACAAGTGAAACAAAGCATTTTTGAAAAAATAAAAAGTACCCACTCCAAAAACTAATTCAACCTAACTGAATTAAAAACCAAGTCAAAATGAAGTAAAAAGTAACTATTATGACGGATCATACATAACCTATGAAAACCAGATTCAGATTTGGTGCAGACTTCACTTATAAAGCATCAAGCCCTTACGACATCAGAATCATAGCCAAAGTGAATTTGAAAACCTTGTAAATGTGTACTTGGAACTTTTGTGACCATTATAGAAGACATTGAGAACTGATTACATTCATGTAAATATTGATTTCTTCCATAGCAATTGTCTGCATGACTTGGCAGTCACTGCAGCAGTGCTGAACCGTGCTTGCCGAGATTCTGCAGAGCTATCAAGTTTCTGCTAACCAACTAGCCGTTGTGCAACAGCCAGCTAAAACACAGACAGTAGAGGAAAGGATGTGGCAAATTTTCGTGTGCCCAATATGTCGACGACTAATGCATTATGGCATTGGACATTACATAGATATGTTGTACAAATTTAGCATAAAAACATGCTTTAGTTCATATTTGTATCCCCGGCTGGTGAAGCATATTGATGTTCTCGCTCTTAAAATTTCTCAACTAATGTTTGTTCATCTGTGCAGCACAGACTCTCCAGCTGGCCCGTACACACAAACATATACTGCTTGCTGCAGCTCCAGGGAACACAGCATATTTACCCAGTATCTTTAGGCCCCGTGGCAATGACAAATCGTGCACCTCTGAAGGTGACTGATGAAGACGAGGATACAAAATTGTTTGGAGGGGGTGGAGGGACTTGAGAAATGGTAGCGTTCTACAATGCTGTGTTCTGCAAAATCAGGCCAAACATTTCACTGGAAGCAAACAGGGTGCTGAATAAAATATGTAGAGCAGGCAGGGTAACAATGTCAGTGCAGACGCTTCAGTTAGCTACCTTAAGATGTAAAATTCAACAAGGCTAAGAATTTGACTGCATGTCAAGCTCAGCAATCTTTTGCCATTCAGCAAGGCACTACGTTTAAGATTGATGTGCAAGACTCCCACATGTGACTATTAATGGACACCTGCAGTTTAACAATAGGGTCTCTTAATTGACAATGATTCCCAGCTCAAAGTCGACAAACGCTGATGTTTCTAATAGATTATCCTGACCAATTATCCTGTGGTGTCATACACATTAAACCTGTTCAAATTTCAGATGGTAAATCCTAATGTGTGTGGACGACACTAAGTTCAGCCGAGCCATGCTTTTTTTTTTAGTCTAGAAGTTGAAGGGCTTTCTTTGAGGGATTCGTTCTATGTATATTTGCAGAATTGATGTTGATCGTTTTTTTGTCACAAGTTGTCAGGAGACAATATTTAAATGAGCACCGATTGCAGTAAGATTTCTGAACACACTGCAATTTTTAAATGTAATGCATGCAGAGTGTTTGTGGTGACAATAAAAATCTGGATTTTTAAGATATGCTTGCTCAAACTTAAACATTGCTGCCACTTTAGAGAATTGCTGGTTTTTATGAACTATTTTAATATTAATATTGAATATTTTATCATTGTACAGGAAAACCATAAAAGTCATACTGAAGGCACTCCGATGGCCTCCCTAAGAAAGGATGAGATCACCTGAGGCTGAATGATAGACTGAGAGAACCCCACAGGGATACAAATGTTGATGAGAACTGTAGAATGGCAGATGAAAGTTGAAAGAGGAGAAATCACATTGCCCACCAGTGTGCGTCATGGAAGCAAGAGAAAAGGAGAGTGACATCGATCTACGAGATGGAGACCAAATCAAAAGTGAAAAAAACAGTGCGAGATGAGAATCAAAGGGGTCTAATTATAGATCTCTGGATGAGGGGAAATTGGATTTTGAGAGATGAGAGCCCAAGGAAACATGATAGCAACAGAAAGTAGTCTTTCTTATCTACTTACGTTAAAGAGATGGAGAGGTGAAACCGCTGTCTGAGGCCCCGAAACATGGCAAAGGTCTTTGGGGGGAAGGAGCGGGACGTGATGGTGCAATATGGTTGCTCGTACCCGCCGGCAGGACACTCGCAGCGGAAGCCGCCGCCCGAGAGTTCCCGGCACGTTCCTCCGTTACGGCACACCCCAGGCACACAGCCACCGTTTCGCCGATCGGATTCACATCGGTCACCTGTGTCGGAAACACACTTAATAAGCATAAGGCCTCTTACAATTTCTTTGAAATTACACCACAGTAGCTTAGAAACAAAAACAAGACACAGAGAAACAATACAGGAGGGATGGGCAATTTAAATGCTGCTGCGCTCTACAATTTTTCATCACTGCTACGGGGGGACCACATATGACTGTCTATTTCTTATCTTGATGGATGACAAAAATTACATTTTTAAAAATGGATAAATTGTTTGGCTCTTAATAGATTTCTGGAGGAAAAAAATCTGCGAAATGTGCAGTCAAAATTTGCAGGTCCATTGAAGGAGCAGAAACATGTTCATAATGTACCACACAAGAAAAAAACAAACTTATTTTTTAATTAATCAGCGTTATTGTTGTTATTGTTTCTTATTGTTGTTCTATAGCCTTCAGAAATATTTATTTCAAGGTTTTGAGGATGGAAAAGTAGTGGAATAAACAGTGCTGATTGTATCTCCATTATGCACCATATTCATAGACTTGGTTTTTCTTCCCAATCAGGCAGCCAATTATACTCTCCTTTTTATGCAGACGGCTCCTTCATTATGGAGTACACCAGCAGGGTGCTGATTCCTTGAGGAGGACTAAAGAGTTTCTTTTGTAGTGGACTGACCTTTATGGTCGATCAAATGGAGCGAACACAAGACATTATAGAAAAACACAAAAAAATATAATGGGCAATCTGACCTCCAAAAAAGGATCATTTGCGTGCAACAGCTAGCCTGCCTCTTAACAAATGACCTCATCTCATGAGATTTGATGAGATAGAGCGAATTAGAAACGACAGCCAACATAAATAAATTTGTTGCCTTTATTTCTTCTCAACACAGACTAACTAGCAAGATTTATGCCTTAACAGCATTTACCCCAAATTTGAAAGTAAAAAAAAAATCCAACTGAGTGGCCTCATCCCACGTCACATTTAAGAAAGTTCTGGCTAGTTCCATTTCAATGAGTGTTGTTCCAATTTATTGAGAATGTACTTTTGCCCGTAGAAAAACAGATTGATAAAAGCAGCCTTCTTGGTGGAGGTAAGAAATGAAAAACAAGTTCTACATTATCTGTCTATGAAAAGAAACACCCACATAATCCCTTCATCACCACACACAGAATGTAGCACATCAATGCTCTGTTTCTACCTTTCCTGGAGCACATTCGGACACAAACATATTCTGACACAGCAGCTGCTCACACTCGCACCCCATCCCCCTTGGCTTCTCAGTATAAAAGGAGCAAACAGGGTTTGAAACTGGCCTCCAGATAAATTGCTCCTTAAGGACCCTGAGTAGAACCTGACGACAGCATTTCAAACATCCACACTGCAGAAGATGGCAAGCAGAACGACATTCTGATTACATACATAAGCAATAAATCTAATTTTATGTGTCAGACTTCCAGTATTTCTCTCATTTGCACACAAACACACACAGGCACACAAAAAAACACAAAGAATCATTGCCCTTGCCCTCGAGGCTGTCAAGTTTGATCAAGTAGCTGTCTCTGTTGGCACTTTCTTTGTGCTGCTTTTAGCTTGTGCCCACGAGCAAAAAGTCCACACATCACACAAGGCCACACACAAATATACACACACACGGTTGTAAGTCAATAGAAACCTTCCCTATTCCTCATGGTAGTTTGGATGAAAATATCATCAGACAGAAAAGACATTGAGATACACAAACAATAGCTACAGATGCTTAGAGGGCAGGTAAGGGCCCTCCAACACACACGCCCACACACCAGTGAAGCCAAACAGCAAAAGATTCAGTCTTCCCTCTACTCGTGGCTTCGAGCCACATAGAGAATGTCTTCAGAGGAATCTGAATGGTTTGTGAGTGCTTCCAGGCAATGCAGACATCATCGCCGTATCATCATAATTACTATACTTAGATATTCCTATGAATAGTATGTACAGAGCTGGTGAGTAGCTGACCACTTTGCTTTCTTGACTACTCTTCATTTGTTTGTCCTTCCAAGTCTTCATCGTTTTACCGTGAAGCCAATTGCCAAATGATTGTCATCTTAGTGCATCATCCATTAGTGGCGTCACCTTCTCTCGCCAACAGAAACATAACAGAAACGTCCATGTAAGTCAACCTCGGCAACAAGGACACAGTTTTGCTAATGCAGCAAATTGCCTGTCTTGCCTTTCTCTCTTGGATCACTTATTTGCACAGACTCATTAATATTAAAATAAATGAATAGACATTACTACTCATGAATAATGCGTGTTCATTATTAAACGCACCTATAAATACACACACACACACACACACACACGCACACGCACACACACACGCACACGCAAATACACACATGCGTACGTGCCAAACACACAGGCTGGTCCATTTTGCACGCACATTTGGACGGAGACAGAAACTGGAAATAAATTGGAGAAAGAATAGAAATAACTGAAAAAACATAGAGACATCCCAATTAGAGGAAGTCAAGAACAACAGGCAGGATTGCAGTGCATTTTTTTTCATCCTTGGATTGTGACAAGAGGGAGTCAAAAACGTTCCACAGAAAATATTCCCAACTCAAGGATACATAGAATCCAAAGGTTTTGAGCAAAGGGCAGTCTCTGCGGTGCAACAAGACAGGCTACAACAAATGTCGATATTTTCACAGAGGGACGAGGCTTGTCAGAAACAGGTGGTTTGCGTCACTGTGAGTGTGACCACAGCAGATTCACGGCCAATCAAAGCGGCTCCTCTCATTGCCGTTAAAATTGACCAACAGTCGTTAACATTTCAGCCACAAAATTGTCACACTACACAAGGCCTGCACCGGCACAAAAAAACATTTTATATTTGCTGGACTTTTAACACTAATGTTAAAATATATTTTTAGATTGTAGACCTTGACTTCAGCAAATGTCCACTTGCAGTCCCGAAATATTATGGCTCTATCTGAATTATCACTTACCTAATCAGTTTAGTTTTGTTTCACTTTGCCTCCCTCCAGTCTATTGCTTCATCCTTCCTTTCCTCACCTGTGTTCTCTCTAAGTATTTATCCATCTTGCCTCATCTTTAGTTGCTCATCTCTTCTTCTTCCTCCATGCTTGGCTTAATGTATTCTCACCATCCTTTCATTCATGCAGATGTTTTATTCATCAAAGCCACTATATTCTTCAAGTACCCCTCGGCATCTTGGTTTGCTTCGCCTCGGCTTCCACCGCCCGGTCGCTCCCTCCTCTTCCACCTCACCACATGGTACATCCCCGGAGGCCGATATACTCTGCGTAGATCCCTCTTTCCTGCCTTTTGTCTTCCCTCTGTAGGTCTTGCTCCCTTTTACATCGTCCCCCCCGTCTTGATCATTCTCTTTCCTACGGCCCCTCAAGAAATGCATAATGAACTGCAAATCAACCAATTTGCTTAATCAGTGACTTTTTCACATAAATAAACAATCTTTGCTGTCATCGTTTAATTCTCGACAAAGCATAGCTGTATTATGAAAGGCAGTTTCCAATTCCTGGGTTCAGTTACTTGACAGCAACTGTTCAAAGGTAAAAAGACTTCCACTGAAATCTTTTTTTTTTCTAGGGATGGGCAAGCACCAATATCCGGTATCAGTATTTTCTGACCATTCTACCAACAGGAAGTAGAAATTAGAAGAATAGAATATTGTCATGAACTTCCTTTAATTTCAAGGACAACTTTAATATAGGGATATGGTGCTAGGTATCCGTCAGGGTTACTACTCAAGAATTGAGAACTCGTATTGGTATGGGTCTGAAAAAAAGTGCTATCAAACATCCTCGCTTTTCTCTCGTTTGCAATACAGTATTTATCCTTTCATTTCATGTAACACTTTAAAATTTCCACTTCTTTTTTAGTTTTAATATGTTTTTAATTACCACGGTGGTGTTTGATAGCTCATGGACAACAGTAAACTGTAAATTGTATAAAGTGCTTCTATATAAACAACATTGTATATTAAAATTTAGTGACTGAACAAAAGAATTAAGCACTCTGGGGGGGCCTGAAAAGACAAAGTCTTGGTGTTCGAACGGCCTTCGTACATGACATAACATGAGCCCTCAACATAGCTCAAGTTATGAACGCCGCATGTTTTGATTTTGGTTATCTTTTTCTGTCTAGTAGAAAAACCAGCTCCAATAGCTGGTTGTTGCGGGAATAATGCCCTTCCTCCCCCCAAATAAAAAAGAACAAAATACATGGGACATATGTGAAGTGACTGGGCTCTATTTTCTTGGAAAGCTTATTTACCGGTGGGAAACAAATGCCAGCGTATCTTGATTTCCTTGCAAGCGCAAGACTGGCTGCGCATGTTTGCCAATTTGGCAGACTGGTTTCCACTGAGCAGGGTATACCACTGCAGCAAAAGGAGTTATATTACAGGAGATGAGACTGGCCGAGTGACTAATGGGTGGCAGAAAGTCGATGTAAATTTGCGCCAGCTCAGACCATGTCTAAGTGCTGGTGCAGGGTAGACTGCTGCTGCAACGTGACTTTCATGGGTTCGATTGGAGCACAGGCAGACAGATAACAAGCTCAGAGGACGTTCGGTGGATTATGATGGCTATTGCATTCAGAAAATTGGGAGCAGCAGGCCCTTTGAATCATTTTATAGTTTTTTTTAAATCATATCCTAATGGTCAGCACAACCACTGTGGAGACAAACAAACAATTAGGGGAAAGGGGGCAGTCCTCAAGATGAGAAGATGTTTTGGATCCCCGTGTGCCCACTTCGCCTATGTCAAAAAGTGGTTGTCTGCGTTCCGGCATGTCAACACTGTCAGTGCGCGGCTGATACAATCGAAGTTGGCTATTGATTATTCCCACAGCTGTCAGTGCGCGACTGATACAATCAAAGTTGGCTGTTGATTATTCCCACAGCAGCAGAGACCTCCCTCTCACAGATCTGCTAGCCGCAGATTTACCAAACCCACCCCTATGCATAGTTACATGCACCACATACTCAACTTTTGTTTATCGACCACCAGATTTGGAGAGCTGCAGTGCTGTGCTGAGGCCTTGTTGAATCAGGTGCACCTTTTCCTGGGTTGAAGCAACCTTAAATATACACCAGTACTGCATGACTGGTCATACTAAAGAAATCTTCTCATGAGAACAGCGTGGCAGTAATGATGCTGTTTGCCGATGAGTGCAACGTGACATATGCATGGAGCGCAAGATAGCAGTCTAGTTTTGGTACTATCCCCTCCCTCAGATTTTTGTATTCAGCAGTTTACCTTTCGGAAGATTGTTTTCAATGCCCTCACACTTTTATCTCCCTGCTTTGTTACAGACAAAGCACTCCTCTGTTCTTCCAGTTCGAAATTGTCGGGTTGGACTACATTTTTCACCTTCACCGAAATTTACTGCACTAGATGAATGCAGCTTTTTTTTTTATTTTAAACAATCCAAACATTTGAAACAATCCACTAGTTTGATAACACACCAACCGATTGAGCAGATGCATTTCTAGAGCTTAGATATGGGATCTTGCTCACTCTTCTCTGTAAAATAGATTATATTTCAATTTAATAGTCATAGCAGGTAAAACTAATCTTGTCTCCACCTATACTGCGCTTCTAGCCATCTCTCTTTTTGTCTCAGCTTCACTGTGTATGAAATAGAGCCTGCTGCACAACCACCATGAGAATTCATTTCTATTTACGTCGACTTTCCGTCTCCTCAAAAACAAATTTAGTCTGCATCCCTGCTTCTATCTTGTCTCTTCCAAGCAGACTCTGCATTTACAGTGTGATCGTATATCACCATCTTGAGTGTCGCATTAGATAATTTGCCTTCATCTTTCTTTTCCATGGCATCAGGGTTATCAAATGTTTAAGATCCAATTCACACTATAGTTTAGTTAAAGCACCAGCTGGGTTCAGCAGAAACACAGAAAAAGTTCATTTGAACTAGATCCATAGAGGCTTTTATGTTCGTTAATTTCTGTGACGTACTGACTACCTTTGAAACACAAGAATAAAAAATACATACCTAAAATTTCTATACTGCGTGTCCTTATTAGGAGTTGAGCTGAAACCAATCCCAGCTGAGTTTAGGCGAGGGTACTGGAATGGTTACTAAGACACATCCATTCAGATCTAGGGAGGCATATGGTGTGATCAATCTGCTACTTATATTCAGACAGACCCTTGAATTGTCCTGGATAAGTCACGCATACACCTTTACTTCTCTAGGCTGCCTCATTCATATCAAGTCAGTCTTTTCTACTTACCTGACACCATTGGAGAACTAACAGTGGTTAATCATATAAATATATATGGATATTAGTCATCACTCCACTAGTGTTCTTAACTTCTGTATTCCCCACCAATTGTGCTTCGTTTTCATTCCATTCGTCGTGACTCTTCTTGAATGTCTCAGTGGGAGTTTGAAACTTCTTTTCCTCTCTGATGTGACACTTCACAGCATCAATTCAAATCAAATACAAAATGAAGCAAAAAAAAAACAGAAGCTTATAGACTAAAGCAAAGCAGTATAAAGTAGCCGTGCTGTGTGTAAATGACAAACTAACAGGTAGACAACGGCAAAGTAGAAGTTTTCCCACATGGCAATGGTGCGTGTTTCAAGTTGTCAGGCGCCACATGACAAAAGAGGGAAAACACAGCAGATCAAAACCAATCTCAATGTGGGACACCAACAAAGGAAACTGTTAACTTCAGCTCACAGAAACTTCACACGAGTGTTCTCTTCCTGAGCGTGCCGACAAAAAAGAAAACAAAAAAAAAAAAAAAAAACATTTTTTACCCGAGGGCACCCATTTATTTGGAGAGGATGCAGATTTGAAATTCATGAGTGGCCTAACACACTTTTAACACTGTGTAAAATGTGAACCACATCCAGAGTAATTACATGAAAATGAATTTACACAGTACGTCCATCATTAGCCGCTTCTATTTGTGAATATTTCCAATGGAGAAAAACAACTTCTTAAAGAAGAAACTCTTTTTAATCTGCTAAATTTCTGGGCTACAATTAAAGCCTATTTCACAGATACGGTACACAAATGTTTCTTATTTT
This sequence comes from Syngnathus floridae, assembly GCF_059516105.1. NCBI lineage: Eukaryota > Metazoa > Chordata > Actinopteri > Syngnathiformes > Syngnathidae > Syngnathus > Syngnathus floridae. Next base: position 22,952,753 of record NC_142414.1, on the reverse strand, counting down.
AACCGCTATAGCTGGGATTGAAACCTCTAGTACAATATAATTATAATTTAGCCACCAGTACTTTTCAATGACAATAATCATTATTACGAGACAGCAATTATTATGCAATAATCAATATATTGGAAGAAAATCCATTGGAAGATCACAATATTACTGAAGTGTGAAGGTCCCAATGGGAAGTAAAAATATTTTGACTGACGTACTTGTAGGCTTAATGCTACAAATGTAGCCAATTTCCTATAATGCCACAGCATATTGGGCATGCGTGAGTAAAAAAAAAATGTTTTTAGCATTTGGCCAACCTACCATGTTCAAACTGAAAATGTGACAATATGTTTGGAAGTTAAGTAAATATTGTTTATTCATAATTTTGATAGTTTTATCATTATTATCATTATATTGTGGTTTTGCAAAAGAGATTAATACATATTATTGATACTTATTAAAACTTACCATTACACTCAGTCAAAATACAAAATTTCTCACCTTATACAAAAGCTGTTTGTAATCCAGGAATTTCAATGTGATTCAAGAACTGTTTGCAAGTTTACCATACAAAAAAATGATAAAGGAATTATATGGCGATGTGTTTGTGTTATTGGAATACTGAAATTATGCAACTATATATGGTATTGGAAAATCTGTGACTCACTTTTAAAGTACTTGTTTGCAAAGCTATTTTTGAAGGTTGTAAATATTGACTTGAATAACAATGAATTGTTTATTGTTTATTATTGTTTTTTGTTTTTTGTAATTACCTACAATGTAAACCGGCAGCTTCAGCAAATATGTTAAATTTGTAAATAAATAAATAAATAAATAAGAATTCGAAATTGGCCAGGCTTAAATAAGCTTTAGCATTTGCTTGTGCCATTCACTCACTAAGATTTGATTAGTGGAAACTAATATCATATAATCACAACATTATGCTTCCATACTGAGTTTCCTGCTAAATTAATTTTGTCTTTTAAGAAGTTCTAGCCAGCATAATAAACTTTTTAATTCAAGTAAAACATCCTAATGAACTAATTCTGCAGCTAGTATATTAAGTCTGCATCATCACTCACCAGTGTAGTCCTCACGGCAGATGCACGTGTAGCCTCCCTCTTTGCGGGCGCACACCCCTCCGTTCAGGCAGGGGTTGGAGTAGCAAAGATTGATCTCGGTCTCACAGTAGTCACCGGTGAAGCCCACGGGGCAGCGGCAGCGCAGGCCGGCAATGGGATGAATGGGTCGGAACAAGATGGAAGGTGAGGAGATGAAGGGGGCGGAGCTATTGAAGCGCAACACGGAGATGCACTTCATATAGTTCTGACACGGTTCACGTAGACACACGTTGTCGTCAAATGGAAGAACCTGAGGGTACAGAAAAGGTCCAAAGAAAGAAAGAAACTGATCACAGGATGTCAAATCATCTTCAGATATGATGTAGATATGCCCTCATGAAGTTTAGGGATAACATCTGAGCCAATCCATTACAGGTGTCATGTTCCCATTCATTTTATGTGGCTGGCGAAAGCTTGCAACAAATTTTCCTTGACTTCTGTTTTAAAACTGGTTATCGACCATGGAAATGAGAACCAAAAACATTCTGATTGATCACTTGGTCAGAGCTATTGGGTGATGTCATTATCATTATTTCATTGCTTATCTGTCCACAATTACGCCTTTGTATGCTGGAGGGAAATCTAATACAGTCAATACTATGGCTGCAATTCACGGTGAACACATAAAAGAAAATATGTTTGATGCACAACAGCATTAGTGCTCCTCATATTTTTTTCATTATTTGTGAATCAATGCATGTCTCTCAGCAAGCATATCTTTTGTCAAGTGGGGGTACAATAGTATAGACGCGCGGTACTAGCAGCCTATGTAAATTGATTGCATTCAAACTGCACCTTTCTTCCTTCAAGGTTAAACTCCTTTTCATAGTTTATGTTGCCAAGGGAACAAAAACAAACGTAGCAACTGAGTTGGGAGTTTCTTGCAGGGTTACAAACCTCCATCTGTGTGAGCGAGGTCAACCGGGGCCTGTTCAGATACAGTTGTTCCTCCAGGGCCTCAGAAGGAAAGAAATGTCCTCCTGGGAGCGCAGCGGAGAAGCTCACGTTCAGGATCCCTCCCGACGCCGCATCCATATCCGGCTGGATGTTGAAGACGAAAACATCCTCGACGGGCACCGAGAGAACCGCCGACACACCCTCCAGGAAGTGACCCAGTAGCGGTGAGAGGAAATGCTCCTGGGACATGTTCTGCAGGCGGACGGTGACGCTGCTGCCCAGCATGTCCTCGGTAATGATGAGGACACGAAGGACGCAGTGCGCTGAAATGCTGTGGACACCATCTGTAAGTAGGTAAAAAGGAAAAACAACAAGATTTATTAAAACATTCCTAAGGACGGTTTGAGGGGAGTAACTAGGAGTTGATGAATGAAGACACTACAGTGCAAAGAGAGAATTAATCAAATTCAGGGTAAAGGAAATAGAATGTGCAAGAGGGGTCTGTAATGTGCAATATGTTAGACAAATAGCTCAGAAAAACAACAAAACAACCATTAATAGTCATAAATGGATGGATGGCTATGCAGTGCTACAGCTAGTTTGCAGGCCTTTGGCAACCAGCCAACCCACTGCCATTGGAATATGTAATGCGAATGGGGGAGGAAAAATGACCACTCCCAAGCAAGATAATCAAGATGAGAAGTACTGTATGTGACTGAAGACACAGTGGGGATGGTTGGTGAAAGTGGTGGATGGCTCACATACAATTAGTGAAAAATAAATAAATAAACAAACAAGGACACAGTATACTTGAATTAAAAAAAAAATTCTTATTGAACAGGAGTATGGAAGAACAAATCATAAGAAAATGATGACTGGAGGATCATCAAATATACAGTCAGTGTAATAAATAGTATTACGAAACACTGGCTTTTATTCGCTCATTTTCCCGACAAAGATATTCAAATGGTTAAGTGTATCTCGTAATTTGTTAATTTAAAAATTAATAAACAGAGAGAATCAATGAATTTGGTAAAAAAAAAAAAAAAAAAGTGAAAGCAACAGAAGGACAGTAGGCTAAAAAAATGGAGAGAAAGGCAGAAGCGAGGATAGGGGTTGGCTGGTGGTGGCAGCTGGTTTGATTACCGGATTATGAGGAGCCTCACTCCCTACTGACCTCTAAGACACGCACACACATAGACGAAGGCAGTAAATAAGAAGCCAGAAGAGTCCCTGATTTATACATGAAGAAAATGGATGCTCTGCTCACACAGCACGTTTCAACAAACGACATCTCATCATCCTCAACTTCAGAGGGCAACATTATTTCATTATTGTCATCACGCCATGTCACACAAATTGAAGATGATCTCCTATTGTTATTTAAATGGAGGAAATCTTGAGAATGACTCGATAATCTGCTGGAGGAGGATTTAATCACATGCGCACACACACAGATTTTGTTTGGACATCCATTGTTCAGCTATTAAATAATAATAAAAATAATTGACTGCTCTGAGTTGTGGGTTTACTGTCTCCTGACACATTTTGTTCATAGTCATGATGGATAACGCATAAAAAAATCTCACATTAATCTCTTAGTAGATTTGTGCAGTAGTTTTAGTTAACTCATTTCTCAATTAAAAGACTAGGGGAGGCTTGAAAAGAAGCAAATTAAAGCAATCTGAGAACACCAGTGGATATTGAAACAGCTAAATGCTTTGTTGTGGTGCGGAATATTAAAACTAAACGTACATCATAACTTCTGGAAAAATAAAGACCATTTCTCATCTTTTCTATAAATTACATTGCCTTTAGGTGTGATGTTGGAAGTTATTCAAATTTGGATGAAGATTGAAATACAAAAGAACACAACATGTCTCGCTCTACTCTCTGGCCTCACAATAAACCGTTATGACTCTCTGATGAAGGTTAAGTCTAAGCTTGCTTCAGTACCACATGAGACTTTGACTGACACTTTGGAAATACATCATCAGACATTCAATGACACTTGAACAAACAAGGTCAAACATCATCTCAAGCAAAGATGTGAGTGCCTGCAGAGTGCAGCAGAAGTCGCTTCAAACGTGGGAAAAAAACAAAAACTATAGCTTGCAACTCTTGCACCGAGAAGAGAGATTACTGCTGCTGGGTGATACCATCATTTATTCATTCAGAAATATATATCCAACTTTGTGATAGATGGAAACCAGAGTGAAGCACTCTGATAGATACAAAGTGAGGACAGGTGATTTTGCACATAAGAAAATCCAAGTCATAAATAATTCATCAGCCTTTCTGATGCTTTAGCGTGCATGGAAACAATAAAACATTAATATCTTACAAAGGCCATAAATAGAAAGTTACTTTGGTATATGTTGTTGAACAAAAGATTTTTTAATAACTTGGCAGAAGCCTTTTTGACCCGTGTGGACATGAAGACATCATCTTCCCCTTGAAAAGCGGCAGAGCGCTTATAAAGCCTTTAAAGAATGAACACGCTGATGCGGAATCACCAGTAAAGTCCCACTGGTGCCAGAACCCCAAGCGGGTCCAATAAGTGTTCTGCTTTTAAGATGCTCCCTGGGTCGACAAGTGAGGATTCCAGCGCTATCTCACGTTGCCAGGTAGCTTGACTAATAGCGCGCGGAAAGCTCCTTGAATGTCAGAGCCTCCCAAGCTAACATCTAGTTAAGACGGATGCAAATAGTCTGCAAAGTCAAGTTCAATGAAACGCCACAGTTGCAGTTGAAAGCAGACAGGAAAATATGTTTTTTTTTGGAGGAAGGGGATGGGCAAAATAGAAACAAATCATCTACCTAATGCGATTATGAAAAATTGGAAAGTTGAAAGCCTCTGAGGTCATTTGGAATTCAACCAACATTTCTGAGAAAAATGATGAGGGAACTGCTGCCAAGCATGTGTTCTTTGCATACCTCAATTCAGTGACAATGAACTCTGCATATTCAAAAGCAGTTGGCCTAACAAGGTGTGTCAAGTGAAAATAATCTGAGGAGAAAAGAAGCGAGGTTACCTTGGCCAAGAGATTAAGATCAAAGCTCAACACCGCGGGGATGCTGGTTCAACATCATCGACCGGTAGACGATTGTGGCAAAAAAAAAAAAAAAACGATTTAGCAAGCGTAGACAGACTTCAGAGGATGCAGCAATCGACCATCAAGCCCCAAAAGTCTCCGGACCCCCAGCTGTGCTGTCCTTGAGCAAAACACCGATACCATGAACCGCTCCCCGGGTGTCAAATCACTCCCCGCTGATCCACTTTGTCATCATCGCCGTTACCGGGTGATTGGATTGGAGTTGTCAAAGTTAGATGTCTTTCCGAGTTGTTGTTTTGCTGTTACAGCGGTCAACTTGTTTTGCAGCTGTATGACAATTAAGAATGTTGTAAATCAGATGGATGAGCTGCATCTACAAATCATTCCGCCTTCATAAAACAATAAATTTACTGTTGTTTACACATAACATTTATCTTTACACTTGTATGGCCACAACAAATGTGAAAATTGTACTTGGAAAATTAAAGTCAATAATTAATTACAGTATAATGGAATGAGGCATTGACTGTAAACAACACCAATAATGGCGCACTTGCTCGCAAGTTTGCATAGAAAAGAAACACAAGGTATTATTTTTCAGACAGCATTTTTCCACCAACATAAACAAAATCCTTTCACAAGGCACGTTTGGTCTCTTAAGGGCGTGCTGTGGTTTAACAAGCAATCTACCCACCAGAAATTGTAAGCCTCATTCAGTGAGTCCTAAATTATAAAATTCTGGCCTTAGATGTGGAAGAAAGGTGCTTTTCATTTTCAGGGCATGCATTACTCATGAACAGTCGATAAAAAATTGAATGAGTGTGTTCAAGCCTATAACTTTTTCTACATTTAAAACAGGAGACAAAAGTAATTTTAGTTGCCAAGGTACTATTGTAAACATTGATATTCGTAAGGCAAACCAGTTTGGCACTTTAAATGAATAACTGCACATGACTAAGAACCAGTAGAAGAAATGCACTCCATTAATTTGCCAAACATCAGAATGAAATGCGAAAAGAAGTTGGTGAGCGATATAATCCGTTTTGTTTAAACTAATACTTTCTCTCATCATATGATGTCAAGTTCATGGGATGTACTGTAGATGTAGCAGACACGTCTGACAGGATTAAATACTTAAAAGGCCCCTCTTGCTTTTCTCATTCATATTCACCCGTACTGTTGTGGTTGAGATTCTGGGCGAGTATCTGCTCTCTTGCTCATTTAAGAGATTGGGATTAAGAGTAAAAAGCCCAAAGGGGGAGATTTATTACAACTAGCATGCAAACCCGTTTAAAAAAAATATGCAAAAATTGGATTTAGGGTGAACAAAAACCATTTACTGCTTCTCAGAAATACACAAAATGTCTGTCATGGTGCCTTCAGCCCATTAGTGTTCAGGCCATGTCGACCCAATTGGATGGGTTCAATCCCTTTTTACACGGCACTGTCAACATGGTTTTGTTCGACCCTCCTCTCCCTCTTGCCAGAAAAGCCCCCAAGTGCAAGAGAAGGTTGACCTCACAACACACTGCTGAGACAGATAAGACAAGGTATGCTGAACTCTGCATTTGACAGCCACAAAGAATGAAAATCTCGCAAAAGTTAACAACAGTCAACTTGTTTGACGATTCAGAATGTTACTTTGATTATTGCCTGTACATCAATATGTCACTGATGACCCACAATAGATTATCTCTCTTTTTTTTTTTTTTTGGAATATGAACACACTGGACTTCAGAAGCAATATGTTGTGTTGTATCCAAGGTTATAATGGCTTTGTGCTTTGTTGTTGTTTCTCTGCAACATTTGTCAACACTAAAATGGGTCATATTAATTTATACTAAAAAATGTATACTAAAAAAATATAGTCTCTCTATCATTGCAAAACACACACATGCGCGCGCGCACATGCAGCCCAGCCACTGGCTGGACTGCTGGTTTCTGCTCTGTTTGTTTTGAAAGCCTTTCAAGGCCTGAGGTCAGTGATTATACTAAAAGTGGAACTCAGTTGAAAACACACACACACACACATATGCACAGGGCAACTCCGGCGACATTAGGGTTCAAAGCAGCCTTCTACAACAAAAGCTTTAATCCTTTACATTAAACCGGATAGTACGTTGCACTGACACAAAAGCCATCTCGCCCGTTAAGTCTCTGCCCATTAGCCCGTATCATAATTCCTACACGCTGTGTCTATTATACTCCCTAGGTTGATCCACAGCCTCATACAAATCCGCACAACTCTGACCCCTGACATGCACGTGACAACAGTTAGCAGCTGGAATGTGGCGGCTGCCAACATCCTATTTGTGCCTTTTGTCTTGTTGCTGCAGCTGGACTTTTTTTCCTCCAAATATAAAAATACTTCATTTTGTATCAGGGATATTTTCTTGAATATAATTTTTTCTGATGATTTTTACTCCCAATGTGAATACATCTTTACTTTCTACTTTGTCAAACTAGGTCTGTTACTTTTTTCATTCTCCACGGATCACAAACATTATGTAAAATGGGAAAATAGAGATCCTTGCATCTTTTAAGGTGGAAAAGTGACATTGAGAAATGTGAACCAGGGAGCATTAACGACAACGGAAACGATTTGAAACAAGATATGCCCTATTTTAGAAAATGTTTATTTTGCAAAATTTTATGATGTCTGCTCGAAGAACATGTCAATACTAGCTACCGCATTCAACAATTATCTGTTCAAACTGTTTTATTTATTTTTTTGCATTAGCAGGTTGGCTTCAGGAGTTTTTTTGCATTAGCAGGTTGGCTTCAGGAGTTATCAAAATGAGGACTGTGCATAATTGACAGTAAAAAAAAAAATCTACATTTTTCTACTGTTTAATTGTGAACATCCATTGAACCACACATGGAGAATGTGCTCCCCTTGAGCAAACCGAGTACATATGCAAGCCATTGAAGCTACTGACAGGGTCTCAGGCTATGGCATGATTGCTGGCCACAAACAACCCAAAAAAAAGGTGACATCTGGTCCATTGAGCCGATGGCAGGGTGCGGAAACTGGGACTTGCTGCACCACCTGAGAAATATTTAACGTCTGGCAAGCGACTGTGGACCAGGAGAAGATCTAATGGCCTCTAATGGGCTGGTGAAAGCACTCTTTGGTGGTCTTAGACCAGGCTTGACGTGTACAGTATGGATACTGTATAGTCAATGCATTCAGGTGGCTGTGGTTGCAGAGTCAACATGCTCATGAGGTTTGAACTTCTGCTTTTACATAATGGGCTGCGTAACCTGAATGAAACTGCATATTACATGAGGATGGCACTCAGTACAGCATAGACCTCAACCAAGGCTCAATTAGACCCGCATCAAACTCTTGCATTACTTGCGCAGCAGTTGAGAAAACCACTAAAAGTCTCACAACACAAAACATAAGTGGGGGGAAACGGGAAATGTTGGATCGGCCACAGCTTGTAAAGTGGTAGCGTCTTCTTTCTTTGACCCACGCTGTGATGGAGTATGTGAAAAATCCCATTTGCTTGCTTGTTTGGTTGGTTTTGGTCTATTTTCCATGCAAACGTGTTTAAGTGCAGTAAGAACTAAGCTTTTACTATTTTTTAAAGGACAATATTTTTGATACACCCTTTATATTCTAATTGTTCTGCTGAGAACATTTGTTGTTGTTTTCTTGTAGGACGTACAGCAAAATTGTGCTACACCACTGTGGGGGAACATTATTTACCATTGATGTCCCCAGAACAAATTGCATTTTCTTTTTTTGTCCTCCAGCAAAGCCTTGCCTCTGAGAGTTGCCGAGTGCAACCAAAGCCGTTCTTGGCCACTTGCTCTTTTTTTTCTCTCCCGCTCTCTCTCTCTCTTTGATCAAGGGCACCTTGAGCTGACACCCTTTGTGGTGCCACTCTACAATAAAAACATGATTTGTCTGCAGTCTACTGGCTGACCCTGCAGCAAGATTCATAATCGTGTGTGTAAAAACTGGCTAAACATGAATGGGCAACGCATTTCAACAACAATGAAGTACAAACATGGGAATTATATTCATAGCGTGGAAACTGAGAGAAAGACCTAGAGAGGCCAACTTAAAAGAGAGAGGAGTGCAGCCCCTACGCTCTCTGCCATGCACAGATACTATTGACTAAAAAGATGTGAATACCCTCTGAAGCGCAAAGCTTTTGAGCCACCTGAGAGTACGTACTTTGTAATCTGAAAACGGGGAAAATAAACACACAAATATGATTCATATTGTAAAAAAAAAACAAAAAACTTTTGCCTGCTCACAGCTACAGTATACACATCTCTTGCACAGGTATGCAAGTACACACACCATTGAGGAACAACACAAATACGGAGATAAAAAGCGTGGAAAGTCAAGAGAAAAAAAAATCCATGCAGAAGAAGCAACCCAGGAGATGTTTGGAGGATAACAGTGAAGTTCTGAGAAAGGAGAGGTGAGTTCAATTGAAAGTATATAGTAATATAAGGTGAGAGAAGAGCACAGTGAAGACTGAGGGAGCAAAAAGACCAGCGAGACAACTAATAGGAATTAATTCATCCACACATCCATGCATATAGAGAATAAAAAAAGACCAGGAATCATTGACACACGCGCGCAGAGCAAGCGAGAGAGAAAGTGACAGCTATGCTCCGAGCCTGACTGGCGCAAAATGTAGTTTCATTATAATCGCATAACTGTCACATCCTGGAGGGGAAAGATAGTGGGAGAATCTTATATGTGAGTCAGTTTCAAAAAGCTGAATGCTCTGTGGAACGAGTCAGTGGGGCACCGTTTTGGCACATTTACAAGTCCGCTATGCACACATATGCTCATTTAGTATCTGGACTGATTCCCATTAATAAATGAAACTTACATTTCTCACTACACATGACACAAAAGACACAATACCTACACATGCAGTGCTATAACTGCTGATAAACACCACCAAAAATGAAATTGGGAAATCATTGAAATACTTGAGATTTTTCACCCTAAAAGAAGGCCAGTGTATATTTCATCATAAATCATTGCAGTTGTGTACATAGCGTAACCAGTGAAATGACTGAATGGTTCACAGCATTATGGTTGAGTCAATTAGATCCAATTTGTAACATTAATAACAAAAGATGTGCTGTTAAATAATTCAAGCACTATGTAAAAATGGACTCCACACCTTACTCACTCACTGTTTGACCTGCAGTTATTCGTTGTCTCACTATCTCATTTGACTGTCAGCTGAATTCTCTGCTGTTTAAAAACCACAGAAAAATGAGTACTGTATAAATCGATGCCGTCACTGCTAATTATGGTAAAAAAGTTAGAGAATTTAATCTAATATACACATGCTCACAAGCTCACACACACTCTCCCGAGACTGCGCTTCAAAACGACAACTTAACCAACCTTCAAAGCATTCGTTTTTTGCACAGTCTACTTTTAAGGCAAAATGTTTGCAAACTCTCCATGTTTGTTCACACACCATTCCATCGTTCAAAAAATTACTTCTTTTTGGGCTTTTTGGTTATCTTCTTGGTATTTGTCACAGTGGACTGCTACACACACTTCCCTCCCGTGTCCCCATTCAAGGTCTCTTACCTGTGACAGTGATCAGCATGGGAGCCACCAGAGGCCTGTTATTATCCAGTTTACGGCTCAGTCGGATCTCTCCGCTGGTGTGATTGAGCAACAGCAGGTGAAGCTCGTTCCCCCTGTCAATCGTGTAGTAGAGCCGGTCCGACACGTCAGGATCGTTGGCGGGGACTCTCCCAATTATCCCGTTGGGGAAGCTGTTTGAACGGTTTGACACAAAGTTGTTGAAAATAATTTGGAAGTCCTGCAGACTGGGTTTGTTGTCATTCTGGTCCACCAATTTGATCCGTACAGTAGCCCGGCTCACTAGAGGTGCTGAGGTGGCCTGCACTACGATGACGTACTCGTTGCGAGCCTCATAGTCAAGATCAATAAGTGATGTCAGCTCCCCTGAGAAGATGTCCATCTGGAATATCTCTGGAATGTTGCCCTCCACGATTTGGTACATAATTTGGGCATTGGCGCCCTCGTCCGGGTCCGTGGCGGTGATCTGTGCCACCACCGAGCCCACGGCACTGTTTTCCCTCACCAGAACTTCAAAGTCATCAGCAGGGAAGACCGGAGCATTATCGTTGACATCAAGAACCGTCACTTGGATGTGGACAGGTGTTCGCTGAGGAGGTACGCCTCGGTCGACAGCATATGCTGTGAGCTCATAAAATGGCACACTCTCACGGTCCAACCGGCGAATGGTTCGCACAATGCCGGATGTCGGTTCAATGGTAAAGTCTCCATCGCCATCCTCGCCATTTTGGAAAGTGTACTGCACGCGGCCGTTGGCGTGTGCATCTCGATCGGTGGCTGAGATTTGGAGGACACTGGTGAAAGAAGGTGCGTCTTCACTGACAGTTCCCTGGTATCTGGGGCTGAGGAACTGAGGTGCGTTGTCATTCACATCATTGACATTCACCTCCACGTACGTGGTATCGGATTTCTGCGGTATGCCGTTGTCTTTGGCAGTTATGGCCAAAGTGTAGGTCATCTGGTCCTCATAATCAAGCTCCGTCTGCAACGTGATAGCCCCTGATGAGGGATCAATGCGAAACTGAGGGATATTGTCCTCCAGGAAGTATGTGATGCGGGCATTTTCACCGACATCGTCATCTGTTGCACTGATAACTACCACGGTGCTCCCAGCCGGCCGGTCCTCGTTCACGCTCACAGAGTAATGCGCGCTCTGGAATACAGGTCGGTGTGTGTTGGCGTCAGTGATGTTGATGTGCACCTGACAGGTGTCGTGGAGCGTGCGGTCTGAGGCAGTGACAGTTAAAACATAGCGCCGCTCTTGTTTGTAGTCCAGTGGGAGGGCCAAGGAGAGCAGCCCGGCACCCCCCGCGGTGCTGATGGCAAAGCGGTTCCGAGTGTTCCCGCCTGTGATCTGATAAGTCACCGCACTGTTGACGTCCCGATCCATAGCCGTGACTGTTACCACACTCGTTCCTACCACGGCGTCCTCATTCAGGCGGGCATAATATTCTTTTTGCAAAAACTCGGGGTGGTTATCATTAACATCCATAACTGTTATTGTAACACTTGCCGTGGCAGAAAGAGGTGGCATTCCGTAGTCCCTGGCCTCCACGCCAAAGAAATAGTGCTCGACAGATTCCCTGTCAAGAATGGATTTGACGGTGACCCAGCCCGTCGCAGAATTGATGACAAACGGTGTGTCGGAACCTGTGCCGGTCAATCTGTATTCCAGACGGGCATTGTCACCAGCATCGGTATCGATGGCTTGGATGTGGAGGATAGAACTTCCCACTGGTGAACTTTCAAGCACGGATGCTTGAAACGGTGTGGAGACAAAGATGGGCGGATTGTCATTGACGTCGGTTACCTGCACACTTACGATGCCAGTGTTGTTGGAAAGTGGCGGTCGGCCATTGTCTTGCGCACGGACACGGAGCGTGTACTCCCGCTCGGCCTCGTAATCCAGAGGCGCCACCACCTGGATTTCCCCTGTGACACTGTCGATGGAAAACTGCCCACGGCTGTTCCCGCTGATGATGTTATAGTGAACCGCAGCGTTACTGTCTTTATCCCGGTCTGTTGCACTCACACGGAGGATTTCCGAGTGAGGTCTCACGTCCTCCTTGACCGCCACAACGTAACGCTTCTCGCTAAATTGTGGCACATTGTCATTTTCGTCCAACACGGTGATGAAAACTTTAACTGTTGTTGAGCGCGCACCCGGTTCCTTGCCCTGGTCGCTCGCCTCCACCTGGAGCGTGTAGTGCTCGTTTGTTTCCCGGTCAACAACTCCACGGGTCATTATGAGCCCCGATCGTGGGGCTATCTCAAAAGCAGCTTTCCCAATCGTGGCGGAGTCGCCGACAAAGCGGTAACGAATATCGGCATTGGCCTGGGAGTCTAAATCTGTTGCTCTTAACTGAAGGATGGGGTACCCTTCCTCAACATTCTCCCTGATGGTCTCCCGGTACTCTGTCTGCTCAAAGATAGGAGCGTGATCATTGCGATCTGCAACTTTAATAGCTACCATTGTGGTGCCAGAGAGACGAGGGGAGCCATGATCGGTTCCAGTGATTCGGAAATAATGTTGATCCATGTGTTCTCGATCTAAAATCTGCGTGGAGGTGATCAGGCCAGTATCGGGGTGGATGTGGAAATAGTCAGACGACCGGCTGTTCATCAGCGGTGCCATGCTGTAGCTCACCCTGCCGGCATCCCCCGCATCAGGATCTGTGGCAATAATGACAATAACAGAGGTCCCAGGTGGCTGGTTTTCAGCTATTTCTACTTGGTAGTTATACAGGGAGAAATGAGGATGTCTGTTAGCTGCCCGTCGAGAGCGAGACCACGGCATCAAAACCTTGTCCGTCCTTTCTTCCCGTGAGGTTTTATCATCTCTCTCTATTATCAGCCTTTCCAGGCTCCTCTCTCCCCTTGAACTGTGCCACTCTTCAGCTTCTCCCTCTGGCTGCCTCTCATCCTTGTGGCTTTCATCAACCATGCTCTCTTTCTTGCATCTTTCCATATTTGACTGTATGATGGTGGCGGTGCTACTGAACCTATCCTGACCCTTCCCTCCCTCAACCTCTCTCTCCTCAGTTTGGCCTGGCTTTGTTGTCCCCTTTTCGCTCTGCCTCTCTCCCCATGGTCCTTTCCCTCCCATTAACTTGCCCTCCCCCACCTGTAATTTTCTTCCCCTAGCAGGGCCCTCCAGCCCGTCCCTCTCAGCCTCGCCCTCCCTCCTCGCTCCTCCCTCAACCCCCATCTGCCGCCTTTCTAATGGTCTGACGTCATCTAACAGCCTTTGCTCACTGGACATAATTATTTCTGATTCACCAAAACCGTGTATTGCCTTCCCCCCCTCCTCTTCTTCGTTGTTGTTATTACTGTTCATGTTGAATCCCCGCCACATAAACATTCCAACATTCAGGGGAGCTGTCCATAGTGCTGAATCCCACTTGTCCCTAGCAGAGAGAGGCAAAAAGGGAAATTCACTAGACCAAGCGGTTAGGTTGCTTTGTGAAGCCAAAAGGGGATGTTTTGCTGAGATGAAATCATGTTGCAAAAAAGGACTTAGCTTGGTTGAATGAACAGGAAAATTCTCATGCATAGAAAATGCTGACTCAGCTACCTCTGGAGTTACTTTAACTTTCTCATGAGAGATAAGGAGAAGTTCAGCGGGTTCAATCTCTGCATCACGAGGTGTGTGTAAGCTTTTATGCATTTTGGTACATATAAACCACTGACCTTGCATTTCTTTGATGCTGCCTAGTCTAAATTGGATGACTAGATTTTTCTGTGTTCTCCCTCCCCCGAGACCCATAAATTCAGCAAACAATCCACAACACGTCCCTAGTCTCTTCAAATAGCAAATGGAACTGTTGGTGACCTCCCTCCTCTCTACCCAGCCTTCATAGCTCCATCTCCCGGTAGTAGCCGCAGCTTTCCTATCAGCCCTACATTGTCGAGTCAGAGTCTCAAAAGCCAAATCATTAAGCGCATAATTAGATAAGTTAATGCATTTGTTGCCTTGGCTCACCCCTCCTCCTCTTCTACCCCTCCTTTCACCCTTTTCTTTGCACCTAAACATTGTTGGTGCACTACATCTGTCCTCTTGCTCCCCCTCCAACCGGTCTTTCCTCTCCCCCCTAATGCGTTCCGTGCAGCAGGCTCCCTCAGCCCCCACTCGGATGCTGCTTGGGTCGATAACGCTGTGCCTGCCCAAATGAGAACAATTACCAGCTGGCCTCTTAACCATGCCACCACCACCATCATCCTCATCATTATACGCCTTTTGGTACTGATAACTTGAATTCTGGAAAACATTGAATGCAGGGGCGTTTAGAATGTCCTCCAATTTTGTTGCTTGGCTCCAAAGTGAATTTCTGCTGAAACAAGAGTGTGATTGAAATGTAGACTTAGAAGCCTCTGTCCACGTTGAATTGTATCCATAAAGAGAAAGGATGCGACAAGGCACAGGGTCGGATGATGGTTTGTGAAACGTGGCGGGGGCTCCGAGTCTTCTCACCTCACGAGCCCTCTCGCGCACCTCTCCGCCACTCCTTCCTCCACTTCCGGGTGCGTCGCGCAGGCCAAATGCTCGCACAAAGGCTGCGCCACGTTCTGTTAGGTGTGGCCGTGGCAGCGCGCACGTTCCGGTAGTCCTTTGCACCGTCCGTTTTTTACCACTCTGAACCGGCGAAAAGCTGAAAGCGGCCGAGGTGGATGGCGGAACAACGCCCTTCTCCCACCCCCCAGAGCGTCTCCTGTGTGTGACACCGGGGAGGAGATGAGGAGGAGGTAGTATCGGTGGCTCGTCTCCGCACCTCCAAAAGGTCCCGACTCCTTCCCGTGCCTCCTTTCGTGGTCCCAGCATCCCTCCCGCTGCTGGTCGTTCTCCTCCCTCCGGCTCTGTCCGGCTGGCTCCCGGCGCTTCCCATTCTCGCTCATACCGCTCGCTCGTTTTACCGGCATCCCGATGGCGGGGGCCCGGGGTGCCCAGGTCGGAAGACCCCGCAGCATTCCCCGTCCGCGGGGTGATGGCGAACAAAGAGCCGAGGAAGAGGAGAAGCAGGTGAAGACCCAGAGGCGAGAGCGGGGTGAAGCCCGGTAGCCGTGTAGCCATTTAGTCTCTTCCTTTCTCGGTCTCTCCCCTCCTATATCCTCCTCCACCAATCTCTCCAAAGAGACCGTCTTTCCTTCTTGCCCGATCACTTTTCTCCCCTCCACTCCACTTCCAGGAGCGCCGGCACCGCCCGAACCCTTTCCCCAGGCTCCCCCGTCTCTTCGTCAGCCTGGAGAGTTGGCATCTAAACGCTGTGATGCGTGATGCTGGGGCTGCGTGCGTCAGGAGCTGCGCGGCGGCAGCAGCAGCAGCATCTCTCCGCACCTTCACTAACATCCAACATGGCTCACACGATCACTGGTTGCCTCTCTCACTCGCACACCCATACACGCGCATTCACGCACACGCACCCCTGGCGACGGCACAAGCCTCCAGCATCTGCACACACACAATCAAACTCTCCTCCTCCATCCCCTTTCTCCCCTCCCCTTTACGGCCAGCGTCTTTACCTAGAAGTGGTACATATATAGCCCACCAAAACCGAGGGGACGTGGAGTTATCACCACTTGAACTCGATGCAAAACCTGCACGTTTCTTGAGAAATCTAAAATTTCAATGTAAAAAAATAGATGGACATTTAGATGCTCTGAAAGTTTGTAAACTGTGATTTGATTAATTGAAACGTTATTATTATTATTATTATTATTACGATTTCATGTTTTATTTGCGTATTTTGCAGGATTCCTTCACTTTTGTAACGTAGCTATTATCGAGCTTGATTAAAAAAAAAAGTCTATTTTGCGTTGCTTTAACTCTCATATATTTTTTTTCTGTAATGTTCACAATGTTCTGCTGCCTATAAGATATTTAGAATTTAAATTACCATCAAAGCTAACAAACAGACTCGCGCCCAATAAAAGCTTATGCGACGTGTCCTTGTGTGTGTTAGCGGGTTTGTGTTTGCGCACGCGTATGTGCACGCAAGTGTGTGTGCGTGTTCGTGCATTTATTAAATATGAATGTCCATATGCTTGTCCACGGTATCATATCATTATAAAAGGAAATCCACAGTAAATTCCAGTAGGGTGACGTAACCCTGCCAGGCAGCTCACAAGTGACGTCATTGTCTGTATTGGCCATGATGAGTAAGATTTGCTTCAGTAAATATTTTAAGACTGTCAACCATAAATAAAAATGTCAACATGCATCCATCCAATATCTGAACCGCTTATTCTCGCGAGGGTCGCAGGCAATTGTCAACATATTCAAATTAGTTTACAAACAAATAATAGTGATAGATTAAGTATAATTGGTCTGAAAAAACTGATGCATATCATTTATCACGGTTGTAAAGTTAGCGCTTGCACACAACATATCAATTTAACACCAATTTGCACATGGCTAAAAGATCTTGACTGTGTTGGAGAATGGAATGAAATCACATCATGGAAATTACCCAGACTGCCTATTTTCTACAGGAAATCGTTTACCATCCCACCCACATTCATTATCAGTTTATGTTTATCCTTCCGGTTGTGTGGGAAGGTTTTCGGGTTTTTTTGGGGTTTTTTCTCCTAATGGGATATTGGTGGGACTACATTTCTCGCGTTGCGTGCAAGATGGAAGATGAAAACACAAGGCTGCCCACCCGCTAGGAAGCTGAACAGCAGTGAAACATGTGGGAGCATGAAATCGTGTTTGTGTGCGCGTGCATGCATGCATGCGTGTGTATGTGCCTGAGTGTTTGCACGCGTGTGGTCACCTAGGATGAAGTGCGTCACGTGGCACCATGCAATCTCATGATATTTTCAAAAAAAGAAAGTCCAGTTTTCCAGCAAATATAAGCAGCTACCTGAGGGGAACATATCTTAAGAAACAACATGATATTGATCGACAAAAATGAATAACAAAAAATGTAAATAAAACCCATATCTTTTTATTTTCTATACCACTTATCCTGTCCAGGGTTGAAAGGCAAAAAGAAGACTACAGACTGGTCTGGCCCACAATCAATCACAGTCTGATCACACCAACACTGTGTGGAAAAAGAATTAATGCTGAACTATGACCCTGTCAATCAAAAGTGAGCAATATCATCTGCAATATATTGAGGCACAAGATAAAACTAAACATTAAGGACACGTTGCATCCATTTGGACCACTGCCATTTTATGTCCTCTCTCTACCAGCGCTAATAGAAACTTGGAGCTTAACCACAATTACACGGTATTCCCAAAAGCACACATTCCATTTCTCAAGACGATTTAAATGCACAAAAGATAATGTTCTCCTCTATCGGCCTCAGGAATGCCTGCAGTCTGTCCCGCAGCCTTTTGCTTTGCCAACAGGATTTGTTATTTTTTTCCCAATGTGGATGCAAGCCCATCGCACGCTTTGGTCACACAGTGTGATTACAGCAGAATGTAGGTTACTTGGCACTGGCTGGTGCCCTTAATAGGATTTGGAAGGGGCGCGTGTCAGGGGAGCACGTCGGAGGATGTCTAGTCAAGTTGTGTGACGAGGCAGCGTGTACTTTAAAACGCAGTGTGACAGTGTTGTTCTCTTTACAGACACACACACACACACACACACTTTTCAGCAGCGAGATCTGGAATCAATGTCGGCTGACTTTGGGTGATGGACTGGTCACCACAGGGCAAAATGTGGACAACAACCATCCCTACCCATGCAAGCGCGGGCAGAACAAGCAAACTCCACAGAGAAGACAGAGCCAAGAGCGAAAGGCCAAACCTCCAAAGTGTAGTGCAGACGTGCTAACCACTAAATCCCTGAAATTTACACGAAGAAAAAAAAAAACCAGGCGTACGCACTCGGTTTTAGTGAATGCAATAAATTAGTCATTAAAGTTCCCCTTTATTGGCGTCCTCATTAACTGTCAGACAAGCTCAGTGAGACTTATGCAAAGAGTTCAGTATAATTTCTGTGTCAACAGAACTCATTTGAAAATTAAAAAAAACGATGAAAAGACTTGCTCCATAGAGGAATAAAACCTGTATGCACTGTGACGTTCTAATTTCAAAATGAATTTCCATCGAAATGGAAACTACTCGATTCATTACGGAAGGGTTGAACTGCCAATGTTGAGAACAATTTTGACTGGACTGTCGCTCGAGTGTAATTCTCAAAACAATTTGGTAAAACTGTTGTAAAATTTTGATAGTCGTTATATTGATAGTCAATTGAACGAAGCAGCAATGTTGTTCTAACGTATTGATGAAGTGGCTTGCATATATTGGTGAAACGTAGGTTAATAGCTAAAAGATTTTCAGTTTCCTCCCATAATGCCACAGGGTGTACTTGCACATGCACAATTGTGCACTGCAGCCACTATACACACACATACATGTGTTTGTGTGTGTATAAAATTCTAATATCATTAATTTGTTTTGGATAACCAACTGTAAGTGAAATTTGAACTAAGGATTTTGCTTTTCTTTTAAAAAAAACAAATTTGAGTTGTCTCACAGGTGTTTCCTTCATATATGTAAGTTTTAACTAGCAGGAATAAAATTCATTACATTTTTGAAACACGAGAAAACCGTTAGGCCCTAAAAATACGGATTTTGGACCTTCTTTTTCCCTATTGGACAGTGAAGTCATCCAAAATATTTCATGAGAAAACAGGCTCACAAACACAAAAGTATTTATGACATATAGTAAATGTTTCATGTCTTCCTTCATTTCTGCTGTGAGAACCTGATCAGGTTAACAAGTGGGAGACTCTAATAGGAGGTGCTGAGTGACAGCACTGAGACTATGTCGTGCCACTTAGAGTTATTTATAATGGATCAGAGACACTCCCCGGACTACAAACACTAAACGAAAGTGACTGACTGACAGTCATGAGAAGACCCTGTGGGGCTTTGACATCAGACAGGGACTCCACAATTGTAGGAGAAGAGAAGGAGGCGGAGAAAAAAGTCAGAAAATCAGACAAAAATATACTTAAAAATGCATGCTAAGCATTCACGTTGGGCTGTTTGTAAAGACTTTTGTCATATTTTTTCCTGTGATGTTTTCTAATTCTACTTTTTAATTTGAGCAATCTCATTCTAAAAGTTTTTCATAAAATCTGAATTATGGACTGCAATTATTTTTTTTTAATTTAACATGGAGGTCATAATCAGACTTGAGTGGGTCTAATCGAAGTTGCGGTGCGCCTGGATCCCGTCTGCTGCTGATCCGCTCAGCTGCAGTCTGCAATCCATTTATCAGTGCGCTTTTGAAAAGGAGAGATTACTAAGCAGGAAAATTTTCATCGTTTAATGACTGATCATCTGTTAAGTAGCATCGTGGAAAGGGAACATGCTGGAGCTACAAAAGAAACTTCACTCTACAAATACTTGCAAAATCTTAGTTCCTTGCCTTGCTTCAAGGTGGGTATCAGTGCAATAGATAGAATAGTGGTCATGGACCACTTGGTCTGTGCTCCATACCATTTCAAGGGTATTAAGGGCTGCACAGGAGTTTTCTCTATCGGTCCACATTTGCTCTGAGGACTCTTAAAAGCCATTCATTCGGGACCCTCCTGGTATTCTATGAGATTTTCTGCCAGAATATGGATTTCAGAGATCAAAGCTCCAGGCCATTTGGTCCATGTACAATCAGCGTAGGAGTTTGGTTCGCATTGTCTGCTGCAGATTGAATTTGCTCTCAGTGGAAGTGGACTCTGCTAAGCCTGCACTCAGTCATTAGGTCTATTCATTAATTTACTGGGCCTAATATTTAAGAGAATGTTCAATTCAGATGCAATCCTGATGGCTTCTCTGAGCTGTGTTTCTTAAAGTGCGGTTGAGGATTAAAGGAAAGGTGTTTCAACCTGATTTAGAGAGACTAATCCAAGTGTTCAGTGGCAAAAGGATGAATTTGTAAAGTGTAGTTCTGCCTCACATGGAGGAGTTCATTTCAAGATTTATATGTGAGGGGAGGACGGATCGACAATGTCCCAGAACTTGTGGTGCTTTGGGCGTAATTAGATAGCCCCACTCAAAAGCAGTTGCACCTCAACAGTTGAGGGAATCGAACGCAAGAGCCTCCAATCACAGGCCGACTTCATTCTTAGTCACTGTGGCTAAAGGGGATGCTGATTGATTCAAGAAAAGACAAGAGAATAAAGGACAGCAGTGGATGCTTTTTTTAGACAGATATGCACGTGTGTGTGTGTATGTGTCCATCTACTCATCTGGACTTGTACACTAAGATCGATAACCGTCTGACTGCTTAAAAAGGAAGTCTCCTTGTTGTCTTGAGCCTTGTAGGCATGGGCCTATGTGCGTTCTGTCGGTGTTGGTTTCTATGGTAACAGAGCGATCATGTGTGCGCGTGTGTGTGTGTAGCGGTGCACAGAGACTGGCAGATTATGGCCACCTCTGTGTGTGTGTGTGTGTGTGTGTGTCTGTGTGCGTGCATGCATGCAAGAACGTGTATTAAAGTACAAAGGTGGTGAGGAAGCTGATAGCGCAACATACGCATGCACGCATGCACACAAACACACTCTCTATAATGTTTCCAATCTTCATAGCGTGCATGCATATAGTAGCCCCCTCTAATTGCCCCTCTGTTGCTCCATCCCACAGGGTGGTGGGTGGGGTTTTGGGGGAGGGCCTGAGTGATTGCGGGGTGGGGGGGTGAAGGGACATGCTGCCACAGGCTGTCTGTAACCCTGATACCCCCTCCTGACACCCACCCTGAAAAGCCTGGGGAGATGCTGAGCGGCAGGCCAGCAGGTGGTCACTGGCTTGCTGCTCATCTGTCCGCTTTCTAAGTGATGCATATTCAAACACAGTGCATGTATGTGTGTGTGCATGTGCGTGTGTGTGTGCGCATCAGACACCCCTCCCTTTCCATTCGCAGGAGCAGTCAAAGACAGAAGAAGCACTTGCTCGGAAAAGCCCCTTGCAAGCACCCCTCCCAACGTCGACCCCACTCTCCATGCAGCCACTCAGTGTGAGGGCGACATATGGTGTCAGCAGCAGGACGGCGCGTGCCTTGATGTTCAAAATTGGAAGCGCATGAATAAAAAGGCTTTGATTGACCTCGAAAGAATGACGGAGAGGAAAGAAGTGAAGTCAAAGTCTAGATGATTGTATAACCTATGACCCTGTATAACCCAGCACATTTGACCGACAGATTCGTTTCAGTCCGTATGTCGCTTTGTCTGGATCTTCTCTCCTTACAATAATCCATTTAGATTAGTTCCTTTTAGGTTATTGCCATTTGCATTAATGTGATAGAATCAAGTACTTTATTTTTTTAATGTTGTCACTGTGGACTTTCTAAACGGAACACAATTCTTCCCAGGAAGGACGTCACCCTGGCTTGTATTTCTAAAATTTCCAAACAGTTTAATTCCATTTGAGATAGGGAATAGAATTAATCTGTTCCAAGGTTGTATTGCAAAGCACGCGCGCACGCGCACATGCACACGCGCACACACACGCGCACGCACACACGCACGCACGCACGCACACACACAGAAAGTGAGCTCTCATGAGCAATATTTGCTTTCTTTTGCTTTCTGCTAATTTTTTGTCTGCTGATCTTTTTCAGGAAAACCTTCTAAAAATCAATGTCAAGGGAGCATTGCGCCTAAACTGTTTTTTCATGCCTGTAAATTGTGTCTTCATCATCTGCGCTTTATTTTAACAGTCTACTCTCTTTGTTCGCCATCTCTCTCCCTCCTGCCCGCCCTCTCCCTCCTTCTCACTCATTATTACTGGCGCCCAATTGGCTCACATTGTAACAGCTTCGCCCGAAATGATGTCATTAATTATTTGGGAGATTTGAGATTATGTGATTAAACTTGCCCTGTAGAACATGTCACTGTGTAGTTCCGTGCTCTTCCTTGTGGCCACTTGATTAGATTTAGATTGGAGAGCATGCCTGCAAACAGAATTAAATGGGATGATGTTTTACCAATATTCTTCCTGATGCAAAAGGGAAAGCAGTTTGCTTTGTTTCTTTGTTAGTTAACACCCCGGTTAGCTTGTCATCTTTGCTAGGTACTTTATTATCTTCCTTAACGTTTCGCTAAAAAGGTATAAATATTAAATGGGGAGATTGCAATTACAAAAAACACTTTTGGGTGTACTTATTGAGTCAGATATAAATACATTTCTCTGACTGATGACTTCCAATTAAATTTGTGAAAGTATGTGTAAGAAACACTTTGATGCAGGGGCAATTGTGCAACATGCAAACTCCTCTCAGAAAAGCCCCAGCAGAGAGAGATTCAAAACTGAATTTTTTTTTTAAGACAGATTTACTAACCACATGCCCCACCAGGCCACCCACACCCGTGCTGACTTAATCAAATTTACACATCCGCTTGTTTCAAAAGTCCACCAGCATCCTGGAACAAATTTAGGTTGGACTTTCTACGCTCTGCTGGTGCAACTCCACAAAGAAATTGGCTAATACAGCTTTCTGTCATATATTACGCAGAAGTAGTAGAGTAAACATGGCAGCGCCGGCAGACTGTCACCTAGCACAGACATACAAAGTCAACCCACCCAGTATTGACTTGTTTAAATGAGAGGAAGGGAGGGGAAGAGGACAGAGCGCTTTATAGGCCAGATGTGTGTCGTCTTTTACTCAGCCGCTGACCTAAATCGCAGAATAAAAAGAGCGAGAGGTTGAAAAAGCCTGAGTGTGAAAGGGGGATGATGGGGTGAACAGATCAACTCTGGGGTAAGAATAAGAGCAACACGGAAGGGAGGGAGGGGGCAAGTTAGAAACAAGTCTGAGAGAAGCACAACAAATGTTGGCTGGCTTCGGGCTACAAGGGCTGGACATTAGTGCAGCAGAAATTATGCAGCTATCAAGATATAAATATCTGAGCTTGTTAGCCTCTTTTACATTTTCACTGAAACTTCAACCACACATACATTATTGTCCTATTTCAAAGTTTGTGTGGGAATTTCACAGTAGCTATAGTCAAATCATGGTATTCTTGCATTATTGGATTATAGATTATTTCACATTATGTCAATTATCCAAGTGAAGTTATTGAAAGCCAAACTACTCACAATATACTGTATATTGCCTTAAAATTTCCAGAATAGAATTTTGAGCTGTGTCAATCAGACTCAATGTAGCATGTGCTTTTCTGCAATGTAGCCAAGAGTGATTCAACAGCACCTCTGCTGCTTGCAGCCAAGTAGTGCCTTAAATGATTTTGGTGAATTTAAAAAAAAAAACGTTCAAGCTAAAACCGTGGTAATGACATTCATAACGGGACCCAGTCGAGATGTCTCCCTTGATTTGGACCCGAGTCAAACTGCATTCATGTTCAAAAAGAACATCTTTATTTGAAGGGAGCCTCGGCTGTCACACAGTCTGTCTGGTTGGCACTGCACAAGTCTGAATTCACACACTCGCAGACACAAGATTAATAGTAAGGCCAGCAGGAGGGAAATGGTCTCATTACTACAGTTCAATATTTCATTTAACTTTATAGTACTGTACATATACACAGTATAGACAGACCACCAGACAGATCATTGTGTGCGAGGACAGAACAGAAGTATCCATGTGATTTTTCATGGTATTGCTAACATCGTCACAGTACGGCCCTACGACCTTCAGCTTTTTTCTTGGGAACGCAACACGTGATTAATGCAAACTTCAGCCTATTAAACCTTTTAAGGCACTCGTTTAAAGTACCGTACAGTTCAAGGCGAGCACTGGCTTGACAGTGTAATTGGAGTTAATCCCCACGGTCGCTCTGCAGCGTACGAGAAATCTGAATGTAATCGCTAAAATAGTGAACACGGCCTTGAGACGTGCTTTAAGCGCTCAACATTAGGAATGCTGCCATCTTTCATTCCTTATGGAGCATTTACATTTCTGCATTTACAATCCAGCCCGACGCCACTTATCATAAGTGCAGTCAGCGGAATTGGTGTGCGTCCAAAAAATAGATTCATGTTATCGTAAAAAGCCTTTCAAGGACGTGATTATAAAGCTCAAACACAGTGAGAAGAGGAAGCCTCAATTATAACCATACCACCACCTTTCAACAACTAAAGATGTGCTATTTACCGCAACCATTTAGATATGTCAGGTAAATTGGTGTACCACTTTAAACGTACACCAGTGTTATTTAGTGTCCAGCATCGTCGCCACTAGAGATTCAGACTTGTGTTCTGAGCTGTAGTATGTGGCAGTAACGTCCATCATCGTCAGTGAATCAGTTTCAGTAAAGGCACGAGTTCCACAATGTATTTAGGAAATTGGTTGAATAATTTCATACTTGAAGCCGGTGTCTAGTGGAGGTGGAAGGAGACACGCACAAGTGCTATGGCAAAGTTTGCAGTTCTTGCTGCACTCTATGGATATAGAGTTGCCTGTTGCCTTTGAAAACGCGAAAGCTCATGGTAATTCAACAATGCGAGAAGACGAGGAAACAGAGTTAAGATGTCGAATAACCCTGAAATTGTGGCCACTCCAATCTCAATTCCGCCAACAGTATAAGAACACCCCCCTACCCGGTTGAGAACACAGATGGGAATTGTGTTGCTCATGAAATTTCTCACGAGTGCCTCAAAAGACTTCCGAGTCACATCCAACATGTTAATGCGCCTTCAAAGTCACCATCCTGAAATTAATTTAAGTGCACAGAAGAGGTGAGACCTCGTCTAGACTTGTTTAGTGTTTCATTATAGCCCCAATTCACACACACAATTTAGAGTTTTTAATGAACCAAGAGCATGTTTTTCAGATGTATAAGGAAGCCAGAGTATCAAAAAAATAAACCTCAAGTAAGCAAGATGTCCAGCTTTCAAAGACATCTCCAAAAGTCCGTACTCTGTATTTAGCCCCATTGCTGAAATATCTCCTATATTACATCTTTAAATAACTGTCATGACAGCCATGGCGACTTCACCAAACTCCACAAACCCAACAGACCTTCCTCACAAGCACAGTAAACTAAGCAGGTTGTCAAGCGGCATGGTGGTACAAGATGGTGTATAATTGGGTATCTAATTTGGCCTAGGCACATTGGCTATTGTGTGTGTGTGTGTATGTTGTCCGTCGGTGTTATGTGTTGTAATACAAAATTGGCTATAATGGTGCGCTGAAGAATTTGCTAGACTGTAGTCTGTCTGGTTTGCACCGCAAAACGGAAAAAAAAAAAAAAGGTGGGGGGGATTAGTTGTTTACAGAAACTGGTCTACACTGGTTTAGGATCTAGCCCTAATAAAAAAAAAATAAAGACAGAGAGCATTCTGTCTGACATTGGATGAAGCAAAATTATGAAATAAAGACATTTCAATCCTAAAGTCAGGAGAACTAGTTGATTGGCTGTGTCAAGACTATACAAGTATTTGCACAGGAAAATAAGAGAGATTAAGTTACACAAAGTTGAGACAACAAGAATTTTGATTAATATTGGCAGTTGTTTTGTTGATCCTTTTTTCTTTTTGGGGAAGTGAGTGGGTTATCAGAATCTTTGAGAGAGGAAAAACAGGAAACAGCTGTCTCGAAAAAGGGAACTGTCGACAGCCTTGAGTGAGACATCTGAGGCCAGCTGACTTAAAGGAAGCTGAACATTTTTGATGTTTTTTTTTGTTTCCTCTTCAAAATTTCAATAATTTTTGCTGTAAACAATCAGGAGATTATTGGAAAGTGACTGAAGAAGATTTGCCAACAAAAAAAGTTGTGGAGGCAGTCCAATTGCCACGAAAAGAAAGCTATATGCATGTGTCTAGCGCACACACATTGGGGCTTCATCCCTAAGAGGAGTTACCAACGTCGAGGAAGAACGCCCGGCGACGCACAGGCAGGAGAAGTTGCTCCTACAGTGCTGGAAAGACTGTTGTTGGAGGTTGTGAACAGACGCGCAGGAAGCGTGAGAAATGGGACAAGACCCCTTGCGGAAAGTGGTCCCGGATGTGTCCGTGAAGCAAGTGGTGTCGGCCGTACAGTTAGCGCTAGGCCACAGGAGCCCCTTGCCTACACGGAAGTAGTTGGAGAAGCTGGAGCTCTGGATTTCCGAAAATGCAATTCGTGCTGCCTTGTGTGAACTGTGTAACAGGTACAGCACAGGTTGCAGACGGATTGACTTTCAAGCACTGTGCCATGGGGGCCAGTATGTCGCTGGACCCATGGGAGTCGATGGCACAAGAGGTGTGCTTGTGGACTCTTTGTCAAGACATGAAGGGCTGGAAGCTGTGAGAAGAGCCGACGGTAACAGTAATCGTGAGCGTGATCAAGACGCTAGAAGAAAAGAATCCAGAATGCCAGCTGATCCGATCCGAGCGAGGAAGTAACCAAAAGAACCAGATCACAGCTGAAAACTTAGCTGTCCCCGCCTTGGTGTGTTTGGCTGCATGCAAAGGTGCGTTATCATACGAAGAACACCGATCGGCAAAGTGGCCAGTCGGGCCCTGGACCTGCTGAGAAGAGCCACACGAGGCTGTGTCCCTAGGCGACGTGACTCTTTTTATTGGAACAGGGACGACAAAACACCGTGTGAGCATCAATGAGCATCTGTGAGCATCACTGTCAAGTGGAAGGAGTCTAAAGTGAAGACCCAGGCCTCCAGGAGGAAGACGACGGCGGTGCTTCGGAGGCAAGACACATGGACTGACTTTTTGACGACTCCCGGAGCCTCTGCGGCCCCGGGTCTCCAGATGTTTTACAAGACAAATAGGGAACTAGTGAGTGACTATGCTTATTGTCCCAGCTATGTTGAGTTGATGGGGTAACTCCCCAGCAACAGTAATGTAGAATGGTGCGAATTTAGAGAGGTAAATTTAGTAGTTTTAACGCACCGGCCAACTTTGCTAATCTAACATTATATTTGATTTGCAAATGTAAGTAGAGGATAAATTTGTTCGAAGAAATTTATCTTCTAGGAGGGGGAGGGTCAAGCACAATGGTACAGCAATGCCTAGTGTGTCCCGTTACCCAAGACCAAATGAAGCAGTTATTGAGAGAAGAAAGCAAAAAACAAAAAGTACCGGAGGAATTTGCATCCCCGGCCCCAACTTCCTCCTTTTTAAATTGTAAATGTCTCCTTAATAGGGCTCCAAAAAGCCTGTCTAGGAAGGCGTTAGAGTGTTCAAAAAGTATTTGATAGATTAAGGCTTGATTCTATAATGTTGAAAGAGTTAGTAATGACAACTTCCTCCTTTTTAAATTGTAAACGTCTCCTTAACAGGGCTCCAAAAAGCCTGTCTAGGAAGGCATTAGTCAGAGAGAGTCAAAGTGTAATGTTGAAAGGTTTTGTAATAGCAACTTCCATTTTATTTTTGTGTTTTTATTTTGGAAGCAAATGTGAGCGATAAACACCTGCCGGCCAGTCCCTCTGCCATGCGGAGGGATTGACCGTTCTATGTTCTAAAATTGTGCGTCTATGTGTTTCCAACAAGTACAGGTTTTGGATGCACCCAGGTGCATTCGTAGTTAATTGAATCTGTTGAAATTCGCCTGGATGGTCGGAAGTGCGGTTGTGGGGAGCTGTGGCTTTCCCACATCCCCGCCGTCCTTAAATGGCTTGCCCCTGATGTCAAGCAAGGAGATCAGACTGAGTGGAGCGCCTTAAATAGGGTGGCTACTCTGACCTGATGATCAACGCAACTCAAGACGTCCCATGGCCCACCTAGATATTCCTATGACCTAGTGCTGGGATTCTGACCTTTCACCTAGATATTCTTATGACCTGGTGCAGGGATTCTGACCTTTCACCTACATATTCCGACGAGGTAATGCCAGAAGCCTATAAATATGTTGTCCTGACACAGAGCGAGGCAGTTCTTCCTCGTCAGGGCGATGGCCGTGACGCTGCCCGGAGTAAAGAACGCCGTTTAGACGAAGATGGATTTTTCATTCTTTTTGAGATTGAACCAAAATCTACTAAAATGAATTTCCAGAGTCTTCGAATTGAACTTCGTCAAATTTTAAGCTTCGAATTGGACTTTGTCAAATTTTAAGCTTCGAGGAAGGCAGAGGAGAGCTCAGCTAGGGCGAGTGCGCTCCAGTAAATCAACAAATCCCTTTGGTCTTACCAAAGACAGATAAATTTATCCGAGTGATAACAAATGCTTCAAATAAAAAATGGGGAAGGAGCCGCTGGTAAAAAGGGCGCGGTCATCTTGATTCCGGGCTTCAAGTGGTTACTCTGCACCGGTTTCAGAGTGACTTTAAAGGGATTGGCGACTAACAAGAATAAATTAATTCTGTCCGAATTGATATCTTAGAGGCGGTTAGACGTGGACGAATCTTTCCCCGCCCCGACCTGGAAACTCTCGTCTCCCTATGAGGGTTGCGTTACAGCAGCGGGGTCGAAGGGTCGAAGGGGAGTTTAACCCTTTAAACGGAGGGTCGGGTCACTTACGGTGCGGATTTGACAAGGTTGAACACAAGTGACTTGCTTACTCCCCAAGCAAAACAAAAGAAATGTCATTTTGTAGGAAAGACATGCGACAGTGCACACAGGTCTGCTGAGGAGAAATGCTGTGGTAGAGAGACACAGCAGGGAAACAAATGGTGATCGAGACAAAAAAAAAGTGAGCCAGCTACTAAATAAAGTACGGTCGAATCTACAGTTTACACAATTTCAAAAAGAGGACAAACTCTAGAATGGTAGTAAAGCAGTGGTTATTTAAAAACAATCTGAATAGAGTTGCTCCACTAAACACTCAAATTTTAGGCACAAACAATTGATTTCTTTTATAAAAACAAAACACACAAGACATTCTTCAATTCTACAAGTCAAATTTCATGTCTAAAAAAAGTGAAATACACATGACTGAGTTTTATTGTCCTCATGATGTCCTTAAAAAAATAAAATAACTGCTGGCTATCCTCCCAAGGACAGAAGAGAATAGCATCTCAGTCTGAAAAAAGCTTTCTGGCCTTGAACACATCACAGCAGTCCATAGCAATTAAGACAACACAGACTATTAATCGAAATGATTTAATTTAATTCAATTCTCAATTTATTCCATTAATGGAGAACACAGGCTTTGCTTCAGCTGCCCAAACTCCCCCACTTCACGTGATCCTCGGCCCCCTGCCCTCACTTTCTTTTGTCCTTGCCCCTTACATCCTGTTAATTACGGCTGGCTCTTGCACTGAAATTAACTAAATCACATCCGTGGTGAATCATCGGCATTAGCTTGGCGTTTGCTGCTGTCCTGATCATTATCACAAGCAGTGATCATCATTTACAACCCGAATTTGAATATTTGTCCCAGAAATGGTACTCATTTATTCCCAATAACCTGTTCTCTTCATTTCATCACATTTTCCTGGCAACACCGCTTGCTTGCAGTGTGTGTTTATTTTATTTCATTCATTTTTTTTGTTTTTGTCCAGTTAGATTCCAAACGTTAGAGGGCCGAAAGATCAAGAGACATGACAATTGTACATCAATATTTCCAAACTCAACATTGTTGATTTGCTTTGCACTTTTACCTTCTCCTTTCTCCTTAAATCTATCTTGACATACTTCCTCATCTTTTTCTCTCTTTTTCTCCAACAAAACTACACCCACCCATCTCTCCACCCCACGTTGCTTCTATTCTCAGGGGTATCCCTGACCTCATTCATTCATCTCTCCTCATGACACTAGATCGCCTATTACTCCACATGCTCCTCTCTCGCTCATGTCTGTTCCCCCCCTCCCATTCATACCACTTTCACGCCCCCCACGAGCACCACATCCCTTCCTCCTGCTCGTTTTGTACTCCCTTTCACTTGCTCCCCTCCCCCTTTGTCTTGCTCCAACCCATTGCCTGAGGGGAGTGATTGACAAGCAAAAGAGGGACTTGTATAAAAAAATATATATATATATATGGGGGGGTGATTTTAGATTGGTGGCTCAGCCAGTGAGCAAAGCAAGGGAAATGCATGAGGCTGCACAGGAGCTCTGCATAAAAAATAGCTTGATTAAATGGCTACTTCAGAGAGTGACGCTTTACCTGAGCTGACATCAGGTAGTTGAGCATCATAATCTTCCACTTGTAACCATTGAACTTTGACGGGAAAAAATAAAAACCCTTTTCATATTCAAATGACACTTATTCATTATTCATAACTTCCAATCTTTCCAATGGGCCCATAATTACGATTTCCTACTAAAATTTAGCTAGAGCGACCAATCCTATTGTACACACTACTTACAACAAACACAGAAAACTGCAATCTGTATAAATAAACTCGCGTGAGGTTTCAATCAAATGTGGGGCTTTATCTGGAGTCCCTATGGATATGTGCAGTTTTTGAAAAATCTTCTAAATCAATTTTCACAAGCTTTTAGCATGTTAAAGTGCTAATTTCTCACAAAAACAACTGCCCCAAATACTAATTTCTCTCCAATAACCCATCTTGGTGTATTTCTATTCCTTCCTCCTCTTTAAGCACCAGCCGAATGCAAGAAAGCGACTGAGTCCTCATTTATGACGTCACAAAGTGAGAACCCCCACCCACCACCACTGCTCCGCAAACAAATACGCCTAATTTCTCAGAGCAGTCGTCGTTGTTTTGATTTTGGTGCCATCAAATAAACTATACAATGTTTCCATGTACCCAAAGTGCTCAAGTACTAGTCATTGTTGTTTGGTGCATTCAGTTAATTGTTTTCTTTTGGCCTAGTTCGTGATGGGTAATTGAACGCACCCCAAGTCTACCGACGAACTTGATTGAGTACAGCGGAGTCGGAGTTTTTGTCAACCGCCAGGCGTCTTAGAAAACAGCCAACCAAATAACTCATATTTCATAAAAACAACAGATTGTGCAAAAGGTAATATAGAATCATATGCATGCCTAAAAATGTTGAATAGCGTGATACAATACAGCTCCTTTGAATGAAACACCTGTCGAGGTTTTTGAGTAGGGAGTATTTGTACTTAGCTTCTTTTGCAGCTTTTTCCCACCATGTAGGCAACAGCCAACGCCAACTGGTCCAAAATGAGTTCTTCCCTCTATGGTTCAAACTGCAGTCATCCAGGGTGCTGTCATATCAGCAGCACATAGCATATATTTTTATTGGAATTCTCCGTTTTCTGTAGATTATTTTAAAGTTAATGGCAGACACTCCCTTACTTCTCCAACCTGCGACTTTGCACCATGCTACTTTCAGGTATTTCCCAAAATAGAATGGCTTTTAAGTTTTTTCCCCACCTCCTTTTTCTTGATAGCATTTCCGGTGTTTTCATATTATTTGAAACATTTTGAAGCATCATGCAATACATTAAAAGTTGAAGCACTAAGAATGTAAAATTGTGGAAACACTCACACAAAGAAATTCAGATTTGTGAAATTTGAAGGCAGCCAGGAGAGCAACAAAGTATTCTGAGTTTTACATGATATTTCATGAAATATGACATGGCATTAATTACTTTTTTTAAAGTATGAAGTGTTGGATCAAAGGGAGCACTACTTTAAATCAATATTGGACATCCATCCATTTTCTATTTTATTGAGCCTGCTCAGACAGACTCAAAGAGCTGGAACCCATCACACTTTGGATGAAAAAAAACAGGACCGGTTACCACTCGCGAGTTCATTACGGTCGTATGTAGCGACACACTACCAGTACCTCTGCCAGTGAGTTTTTGTCCCATCCCTTGAAAACATGTCGCTCTCTAGTGGTGAACCTGGTACATTACAGAATTACCTCAACTCCCAGTTAAACCAACAGGCAAGGCAGCAGTTCTCTCACCTGTAAAAATAAAAAAAAAAAAAACCGTGGCATTAATCTATGAGAAGAAATTTGTTTTGAAACGTGGTTTTCACTCCTGTTTTAATAATATGACCATAGCCATGGAGGCAAACAAGTTACAGTGAATGAATCAGCATATTTTGGTCATTTCCCTCCCTGCCTCCACCCCCTACTGTCAGGTAAACAAGAAAAGGTCATTTAAAAAAAAATGGACTGAACGAGCAACGACAATCAACATTTAGTTTCATGCAGTGAAGTGACATTTGTTTGCAGTGTAGTTTTGAAAACAAGCGATGGCACATTTGATCCAAGGTAAAATGGCAACACAATCACTTGATAAACTGACAGAACAATAATAAATCATGACAGTCCCCTCCCAACATTTATAAATAATCATTTTGAAAAGGAAAAATTTCATATACAATATGTTCATGCTATTTCATGCATTATCTTAACGGCCTGACAGGAGCAATAGAAATTATAAAACAGATTTTAAGGATCAAACTGTATGTTGAATAGCTATTCTGTACACACCTTTTTTTAATAGTTGTAATAAATTATATTTATATGCCATTCATAAATACAGGATAGATAAATCACATGAATTTGGGAATACGGCTCATTAAAAGCAGATTTTGTCGTGGCAATGTTCTACAATATATGTACTTGGCACAAGGAGAAAGGACAGAAAATCAGCATCATAAAGATAAGCTGTATTGAGACACACAACTAAGTGGGATCAGATTTCAGGAGCCAGTCTAAACTAACTTTCATTTGATCATTGAAATGGGCAGGGTTGCAATATTGTCTCTTGGTGGAATACGAGGCTACAGGTGAGTAACAGGAGTAGCGGAGTGATGTGCAAGACATGGAGGTTATAGTTGCCGAATAGGGGGAAGGTTGAGAGTTTCCAGAGCGCTGTGGTAGAGCTCCCGCAATGCTCTCAAAAGATGCAGACGGCAGAACATCTGGTTGAAGAGATGAGGCAACGGCTCCTGGGAGGAAAGACATCAAAGGGAGTCAAACATTACGTTAGAGAAATACAGATTGCACATACGGTCCAGTGAAACCTACAACGACAAAGGACCCTCAGGTAGTACGATTCACACGTTTTTCTGTGCAACATCAATTAAGCTAGCTGAGAAACATGCAAAGAAAGCAGGCTGCTAAACTCTTCAAGATGATGCGGAAAGAAGAAAAGTTGTGTTGTTTTTAATCCCTCAATATAATTTTATAGTGGTTCACACATTTTTAAACTTGGGTGCTTGTTCTAATTGTTTGAAAAAATGCAAGTATAGTTAAAAAGTGTTTTATGATGCAGTTTGACACACTAATGGATTCTTTCTATTGCCAATATTGCTGATGGGGAAATGGGATTGTAAATATGAACAAAGAAGGAGTGATGTGTTTTCAACCGCGAAGGTTTCACTGTACAAGTTATTATTCGCTTAACTCATTTCCCTTAAAGAACTACAAACACGGTCTCACCCCCAGGACGTGGACTCTGTTGTAGTACGAGCTGAAGTCTTTACTGAGAGACACCAGAAACCTGCAAATCTGTGTGTTGGGGGGGGGTATTAATAGAGCAGTTAAGTATATGACCCAACATTCTATGCAAAATGAAGTCACACATGATGTATGACGTCACACATGACGTATCCACTGACCTGCTCGGTTTTGAGATTGACTCTAGCCCTTCCCCTTTCACAGTCCAACACTTGTCCTGATTGGTCCAGCAGCTCAGAGAAGGGAATGAGGTAATTGAAGAGGAGCAGCCACTCACCCTGCAAATCCAAACACAGATGCAGTGCAGCAGTCTTTTCATAAGGTGAAAGGAAGAGTAGTGAGGGCATTAAACTTCAGTAAATACAATTTTGATGAAGACGTACCTCTTCTTTGAGGGCAGAGAAGTCCAGTTCCGAGACGTCTGGGATTTCTGGGTACAAACCTGAGAACAGGAAAGAATACATTTAGAAGAGCAAGTATTTTGTTGTGCTTTCATAAGAGTTTAACAAATGGGATAAATAGTATTATGGAAAATATACTTTTCAAACACTCTTGTATCTTTTGCTGGTGTTTTCTAATGAGACATACAGTGCTTTTAAAATATACTGTTCTGCTTTAAAGTGTTAATTTGGATTCTCCTGCCACTTGACGTAATGTTACATACTCTCTCTGACGTTTGTGAATCGTTAAGTTGATTCAAAGTCTGGACTCTGACCTTTTTCCACCCCTCGGTCATAGCTGTCGAACAGCGTGTGCAGTCTGGCGCAGTTGTACATCACAAACACACCGCCTCTCGGGCCTTTGGTTGACACGCCGCCTTCTCTCTGGACATCCAAAGTGACCTGAACACACAGGCCTGGACTGTGATTTTTGAAGCAAATTTGTAAACTTGAGTCACTACGTACACCATACGCTTCACTATAACGCAGTGGAGCCATGATATTGCACTTAACTACTCAAGTAATGACAACAGACAAATACTTTATTTTATTGGGGGTGTAGCAATAATACGCCAGTATGCCAAAAAATCACCACCTAATTACAGTTGATGATGTTACTTGGTGAGGCAAGATTTTCTTCATTTGATGTTTGATTGTGGGGAGCATGGGAAAAAAAAACTCAGAATTTGTTTTTCTGAATACCAATTAAAATGATTACAAATTAAAATAACTATCAGTAACTGCATGTCTTGTTTTACAGTAGACCTACTGGACTGGTGTGGACTGTTGAGAGAAGCTCAAATCTGATTGTAGCAGAGCTCATGACCCTGATGATGTCATCCCATGTCTGACCTACACGTGGTGAAAGAAAAATTAATTTAATTTACTCCAAGTAATGATAATGATGAAAATGAGTAGTCATATACAGGCATACGCACACACACCTTCTACTTCATCTCCATATTTCATCTCTGAGGCCTCCTTCATTTGACCTCTTCTAAGCCTGTTGAAAGAACAAAAGGAACTAAATACAAACCTTAACGTGGAAAAGTAGTTGAATGATGAGCAAGTAACCTGCAGAAGAAATTTAACAGCATGTGCATGTTACTGCAGAAAGTTAAAAAAAATAAGGACAGAATGTGTGACGAGACAGAGGAAGAGGAGAAGAAACAGTGTTTAAAGATGACACTGTATCTTACTGCAGGTACTGTGCAGAAGAGAGCTGAGAAGGAGTCTTGACAGGCCCACACACCAGATGTCTCTGCAAACGCCCAAGAAGACCAGGTAAAAATAGTAACACAAGCCAGTGCGCATGTGTGCGTGCGTGTGTGTGTGTAGTTACCTGTCTGTGTGTGGCCCCACTGGCTCTCCACAGCATCGCTATCTGCTGCTGGCGGAACTCATCTTGGCAGGAAGTCACATGCAAGGCTGTTGCCATGGCAACCTGTGAATCGTTATATTGTTAAATCTCCCATTCATTGGGCTGTTGTGAGCCATTCCATTTAATAAGTGGTGCATCTCTGCGATCACGTGTGCGGTGTCTTACGGTGCAGTCAGCTGTGGCAAGGTCCAGTTGTGCCAGATGGGAAACGCTGTCTCTGTGGACTGAACACACATGGACCAAAAGGACACATTGCTTCGTTAACTCATCAGTCTGAGGTTGGGACAGTGAGACCCTTTTGTTCCATCTGAATCAGCACCTCAGTGGGATTTGGGACTATTGTACACTTCCATTGCATGTTCTTCCTTTCCTTACGTGAGTTTTCTCTGGGTCCTCCAGTTTATTCCAACATTCCAAAAACATGTTTTTTTTTTTTTTTTTTGGGGGGGGGGTGAATGGTTTATAAAAACGACAATAAAGTTGCACCGAATCACACATTTACAGTGCCTCAGTGGGTGGTTACTTGTTTAACGTACCTGTGCAGGTTCCCAGGCTGGGATCATACCCTTGCAGCCCCTCTTCCTGGAACACTCGTTTTAAATTGATCCTAACTGCTCCTTCATTCTCACTCTTGTCCGCCTTCTTCCTGCCTGGCCCTCCGCTCATCCTCCTGTCTCTCTCAATCTCCCTTTCTCTGTACATCGAGTTTTCCAGCGCTTCCTGGATCTTTGCCTCCCGCTCCTCATTTGTCCAGTAGGCTGGGAATGTTGGCCAGTCGATGCCCAGAGTGCGGAGGAATTTGACGATACTGCTGTCTTCGGGCAGCAGGGGGCACAGAGACACTGTAAATCTGACGCAGGCGGCAATTGTCAGCTTGTGTAAAATGTCATAGATACCATATCTATAGTAACAGTCATTACTACAATGTCAGGTTAGCGCCACATAGTCAATGTCACTTTGTTTAGCTATAGCATTATTTATTTTATGATCAAGTTTATTATTGTGCTAAATCACGTTTAGGACTGAAAGACAAAAAAAATTCCAGTGGACAATATTCTCCATAGAAAAGCTGTCCACAACAACAACAAAAAAAACCTCTAGTGAAATATACGATTCAATCAAAAGGGGCTGATGTGACAAATTGTACAAAGCAACTCACCCTTGCCCTTTCAACAGGGCCCCCATATGGTCAGCCAACAGAATCGTCCTGAGGTGTCCCAGAGTGAGGCTATCAGGAGTCGGGGGTTCAGGTTTTGGATGCAGGGCCGGACAGTTGAGCACCATGTAGCCCTGCCTCTGAGCAGAGGGCGTCAGATACTCAGTAGCCCCGCCATCCAGGACAGCTCTGAAGGCGGCGGCTCGGTCCACTCTCACCCGCAGACCTTCATCCATCACTTCCCCGCCCGCCATGGGCAAAACGCCATGGCCTTGGACAGACAGGATCCTGGACATCACTGCCGGAGGAACCTGAGTGGGAAAAACAATTTCAACTCTTGTATGGTAGTTCATGTAAAACAACCATTGATGTTTCCAAAATTGGTTTGGGTGAGTTGTTGACCTCTTGTTCAGTGTTCATGTTCAAATTACATCAAAGTTTCAGTGTCTCACAATAAAGCTTTTTAGAGATAAAACATCTACGATGTTTTTCATGAACACCTTACTACTTGACTGTATTTAATCTTTTTGGAGGTGGTACTGGTGTAAAACGTTTGAGAATCACATTGGATAATGGGTGAATGAATGGTCTACTCTACTCTGTATGTACCTCGCAAGTGAGGTGGTGACCAGATTCCAGATATCCTGCCTCTACATGACTCTGTACAAAAAAAATGATGGATAGTTTGATTTTTGCGCAAACGCACACACATACATGTACACACTGTTGCAGTTGTGCGACTGTCTGACCCACATTGTGATCTGCAACTCATGGTTCATGATCACTGCCTCGAGCACAATGTCTGGTCAAGCTTGACGGCCCTACCCTAAAATACGACTTTGTGTTTGTGCCTTTATGAATATATACTTTATTGTTCTAATTGGAAACGTACTGAAACTCCAAGTCTCGTTCACGTTGACAGAATAATGACGATGCCGGGGCCTCTGTTCTATTTTTGGAAACCTAACTACTCTGCACCGAGTCTTATGTACGTATGTTGTAAATATGTGACTTCAAAATGTATTTGGTATATGACTCTCGGGGGCGAGGGTATTTTACTCACAAAATAGTCATAGAAATCGGAAAACATATTAATATGAACAATATTAAATGAACAAGATTATGCTCTACAGCAGTGGTTCTTAACCTGGGTTAGATCGAACCCTAGGGATTCGGTGGGTCAGTCTCAGGGGTTCATCAGAACCTCCACTGCGGAGGTCCAAACACTTGTATGTCGTATAAATTTGTGATGACGCAGAAGTCTTACTGATTTCCTGATATGTAATTTGTTGTGAGTTCATGCATTGTGTTGGTTTTGTTCTTAGAACAAGGTAATGTTCATGCACGGCTCATTTTGTGCACCAGTAAAAAAAAAAAAAAAAAAATCTGTCTTGAATATGAAGAAATCTTTTTTTAATCTTTACTAAAGAGGGGTTTGGTGAATGCGCATATGAAATTGGTGGGGTTCGGTACCTCCAACAAGGTTAAAAACCACTGCTCTACAGTCTATACGAATATGATGTGTTTGGATGAATTCTCATCCGTTTCATTCATTCAGTCCATTTGTTAAAAATGTGGACGCGGTTAGGTAATAGTGCTAAACGGGACGGGAAGGTCCGTGTATTGAGCCAGTAGCCAACCTGTCCGTCCGCATAGAGCGTGTTGAGCATGGTACTTGGCGACAAAAAGTCTCGAGTTCGGAGGTTCCTGGCGTTGCTCTCCTTAAACCATAGCTTCTCCTTCTCCGGATCCGGTAACATCCTCTCGCTGTCCCTTCGACCAGAGTCGTGGGCATTGACAAGCTTGGCCCGCAGTGCGGAGCTCAGCGCTCGGACCGTGGGAGCGATACGGAGGGGCGAAGACGACTCCTCGATGTTCTCCATCGCTGCTATCATAACAACACAAACGGGTGCAGCTAAAAGCACATCCGCGACATGCTAATACAGACGCGGTCGTGGTGAATGGAAATCAGGATTCATTCAAGCGTGGAGGCGGCCGACATAACCCGGGAACTATCGAGTACTCGTCGATGTCATATATTGGCTAAAGTGGTAGGTCGCATTGCCCCCCCCTTCCAACCGGAACCTAAAGCGCCAATTCGTCTTCCCCATCGGGCGTTTTTCCGCGTTGGACCGACCGTGGCACAGCATAATAACGAGAAAGTGTGCAATTTCGGTTGAAATTACGTGTGAATGCTAAAATGCGTAAATGTGAACGCAAACGTGTGAGAATTTAAACATACATAAAGTAATACTGTACATCATTTACTAAATTTGAATGAATAGTATTTGATGTAATAGACGCTGGAGTGGAAACATACCCTGTGCAAGGATCGAACCAGTACCTCCCAAAGTATAGTTAGGGTTTCCAACTACGGGAAGTATTTAAAATTAGGGTTTGAAACTAGGGTCAGGGTTTGGTAGTTGGGTTTCAATATAGTCTTATCTTATAAAGCCTATCCCAGTTGACTTCGGGCAGTAGGCGGCATACACCTTGAACTGGTCACCAGTTCATCCACACATAGATGAACAACCATTCACACTCACAACCACCTACTCTCAATTTTGGGTGCTCAATTGGCCTACCATGCCTGTTGTTGGAATCTGGCAGGAGAACGGAGTACCCATGCAGGCATGGAAGAACATGCAAATTCCACACAAGAAGACCAGAGCTGGAATCAAACCCCACATCTTAGCACTGTGAGGCGGAGGTGCTAACCAGTGTTTCATTGTGCTGCCAAGCAATAATAATATAAATAATAATAGTAATAATAATACAGAAATGTATCATGGAGATAATAATGAAGTATTTATTTGTGATAATTTCTTGTAGACAGTTTTATAAACATCTGAAAGAAATATAATGTGGTAAATGTAATCTCAGAGATAGTATGGTTGCATTAAAATTCCACATAGGCTACTGATGAAGATTTATATTTGGTGTCATTCTTTACTGACACGGGATTCCCGGTTGCGTTCTGTTGGCTAAGCAAGCCGGGAGAAAACGTGTCATTGAGGAAAATCACCAACGAGTCTTCCAAACATGTTTTCGGTACAACAATCCTGAACCAAAAAAAAAACAAAAAAAGTCACTTGGTGTTTGTACTACTATAAACCATCAAATTCAATTAGGAATCACAAACTATGGGATGTGGGCAGCTCAGGCGTTGAGATGTCTTATGCGTGGTGGGATGGAAACGGAGCCCCTAACCAGCTGGAGGTCCGAATCACAGCTGCATTATGGGTTCCGTTACAATCCCACCCGCCAAAATAAAAGGTGGGCATCTTGTCCTGACAACACTCCTGAAAAGGAGAAGAGAATTACATATTTTATATATAAAACACACAATCCACACACTATTTTTGTAATTGTAGTGTATACACAACAGACACTTTTTTTTTTTTATAGGCCCAATGGGATGTTGTTACCATGACGATGACTGGAACGGCGCTCTGGTGTGACCAGGTGAACAGTTTCTTGTACTCAAACAGTCTAGAGTGTGAAGACAGTCAATCGCTTTAACGAAAGACATTTTCTTTCAAGGAGGCAGCACTTCATCTTCATGCCACTAGATTACACTCAGTCAATCACTGTCTGGAAACAACACCAGCTAAATTAATCTAGCTACAATCACCTAAAATTAATCTGTGACGATACTGTAGCACTGTTTAGCTTTTAGCATTGACATGATAGTGATTGAGTTAATCTTCAACCAGCTGAGCTTCAAGTCATGATTAATGGGCAAAGGAACACTGTGCAGAACGGTGTGCAGAATGAATTGAGAAATTCTTGTTTACAAATGCATATTCAGAAATTGGCAACTCACAAAAGATTTACCTGGTTGTTAAATTTTACCCAATAGGAAAGGAGGCACCAAAATTCCTCAAATGTTGACAACGTCACTGACTGGGAATTGAACACACATGGTGGAGTTAACAACTACACTCTTAATTACTTCAAGCACATTATGTAATAGTAAATGCTATCGAGTTTGTAGAACTGTGCTAGATTAGCAAAAACGCAAAGAAGTGGTGTACAACTAAAATGGTAACACAGCTTATATAACACCGTGATGAGTAAACACATTTCGGCGACAGGAGAAAATAAATAGCACGAATTATAATTGTTTGTTCCACTTTCAGATGTGTGTCAAGGTCAGCGAGAACAGACTGCTCTTGTTTTGGTTCCCAATACAGGGATGTGACACAAGGTGTTGCTCATTGCAGGGGCACACCTATTCTGGTGGGATGCGGGGCCTTGGCCACCCCAAAATCCTGAGAAATCTTTGACTTTTTGCTTAATCACCTCAATGTTATATTATATGTGGCTGCCTTTCTCTGTACAACCGCCCTAAATTTACCCGCTCAATTCACCCCAGCACACATTACTCACCCATACACACACCCATCCACACACCCAAGATTGATGTGCTTGAAGACAATGCTGCCCACTCACCTGTTGTTTCTTTTGTGGACATAATAGGAGCTGCCTTGTCTTGAAAAACCAGTTGACTCTGAAGGAAAAGTAAAACTGATCGTGTCACACGAGGTCGGATGGATGTGCCTGACTAGAATGGAGACAACTCTGACAGGAGGTTCTGTTGACTAGAAGTTAGGAGCAGGAAGTCCTGAACACATGGATTGAAACACTATTATTTTTTTTACTCAGCCTAATGAGGAGCAAATAACGATAGTCAGCTTGAAGTTAAAGGCTCATACGTCAGACGAGTCACACACACAAGTAAATGACACCCACACACACGGTGATGAGATTATGTAAAAGTATGCAGTTTTGTTGTGTATCTCACCAGGGCTGCAGTGTCCCTCTTCTCTTCCTCCTCGAGCAGTGGCGTCTTGTCAAACAACTTCCTCTTTATAAGCACTTCACATTCATTTCACTTTCATTTCTAACCGCAAGACAAAACTCCTCCTTCCTGATTCATCTCCTGACTGGAGAGGGAAATCACTCTGTCTTTTAGTCTTGTTTTTACACATTTGAAACAGACAGCATTTTGAATACACACACAGGATCTACTGTTAAAGTACTTTTTGGGTTCATTATTCAAATGCTTTCATATTTAAAAATACAGTATTAATATATACATTATGACAAAAACTGCTTTAAGATTTTTTTTAACACATATCCAGGACTGTTTTCCCAACTTCAATGATCTATAAATGTGAAGCTTTTATTTTACTTTACAAAGTTTCTAAAATGTTATACCCCTTTTAAGGTAATAAAATGCAAATATTTGTACTGACTCTTTAGAGTTTACTGATGTATTTTTCATGAAATTTGTTACTTAACTTACTTTTGTTCACCCATTATTTTTTCCCTTAAAAAGGAATCAGTACGGATTATCTTTTCTTTTTTTAATTTATGAACGTAATGCTGCTGTTTAATAATGAAATACACAAACTACGATTGCTTATTTTATGTTGCATTCAGAGATTGTTGTAATCATTGGCCACAACTTTGGACACATTAGCAAACTCTAATGCGCTCCAGCAAGAGCTGTAATTGCCTTTAAAAAGACAATTAATGATTGGTTTTGATTGGTAATTTCACAAATTATTTACTAATAAGTTACTTTGGTAAAGCAGCAGCCAAGGCCAAAACCTATTTGCAGTCACACACATTGCAGGTATGTTGTGAAAATTTCCTTTCATGCTAAAAAACAATCACATTTCATCAGTGAAGACCTATACTGAGGGGAAAAAGAAAATCAAATGTTTGGCACTCATCAAAACCTACTAAATTGACTGTGTCAAATATGGTGAAATTGATCTGCTGTACAAATCACAACATAACATTCAAAACATAACATTAATTTCACAGTATTTGTGCAGTTGGGTTGTAGAATATGAACTAGATGTTAACATTCTAAGCTAGATACAATTTATAGATACTTGCACTCATGCCATTTAATTGTGAATGTGTCAATGATGAGTGAACATAACAGATGAGGACGCAAGGCAGGTGAGACCAACAGAGTGTGACCACTACAATTCCCACACGACTGTCGAATATCAGGCCCGGAAAGTCCGGTGGATTTGTCTGCGTTACCTGATCCTCCCTGGAGACGAGGTGCAGGTGAGCGGGCTTGGCACGGCCAAGTACGAGTAAAAACTCTTCTGCGTCTTCTAAGATGAAGAACGGTTGTCATGGCAACTAGCTTTTGAGTCCCAAAACAAGGATCAACAGCACCAAAAGGG
Organism: Syngnathus floridae; assembly: GCF_059516105.1. Taxonomy (NCBI): domain Eukaryota; kingdom Metazoa; phylum Chordata; class Actinopteri; order Syngnathiformes; family Syngnathidae; genus Syngnathus; species Syngnathus floridae. The sequence goes on along the minus strand of NC_142414.1, from coordinate 22,909,694 downwards.
ACATTAACTTACTAGGATTGTACCTTTCGCTATAATGTGACATTTCTAGTTAAGGTTAGACAATTAAGCATTTCGCCGCCCTCGTGTTGTGTAAATTAACCAATTAATTGACAACAAATCAATTATCACATTCATCCCCTAGTATCGTAAACAATCGAAAAGTCATTTAACGCCACTGTTTCATGAAAGATTGTCCAAATCTTCTGATTTCAGGCTCTCAGAAGTAATCATTCTGATTTCTTTAGCTTTTCATGCAAGCAGACTGATTTATCTTTACGGTTTAATCAAAATAAGATATTTGCAAACAACTGCTTTTGATTTGAAAAACAATGACTATCAATCCATTTTGTGTGATATTGTTCAGTTTCTTATTTTTAAATTACTGAATAATACCAAATAAACAAAACTAATTGGTTAATAAAACATTAATTAGGGGGAAATCCATCCATCCATTATCTGTACCACTTGTCCCCACGGGGATCGCTGGCGTACCGGAGCCTATTCCAGCCGTCATCGGGGAGTAGGCGGGGGACACCCTGAACCGGTTGCCAGTCAAATGCAGGGCACACAGAGATGAACAACCATCCCCACTCACCCCTACTATCAATTTAGGGTGTTCAATCGGCTTACCAAGCATGTTCTTGGGATGTGGGAGGAAACCGGAGTTCCCGAGGAAAACCCACGCAGGAACGGGGAGAATATGCAAACTCGAGACAGGGAGGGCCGAAGGTGGAATCGAACCCGCACCCTCCGAACTGTGAGGCGGACGTACTAACTAGTGTTTCACCGTGCCAATTGCAGTTTTATCTTACTTTAATTTAGTTAACATTTTGCAAATGAATGAGATTAAATGAGAACCTTTTGTGAAAAATAGTGTAACTTTTATTCTTTGAAAATGAACACATCCATATGGTGGACACTTTCTATAACAATATGGAAGGCATCACCGACTCATAAGGCTTAGTTGTCCTTGACACATTATTCCAGGATGCATAGAGGACACTAATTAACTGGAAGACTTGATGAATAGAAATGCTTTGAGGTCATGCATATGTGCACAAGTGCGAGTGTGACAATATGAATAGAATATGACAAAAAAAACCTGGAGCGTTTTGCCATCATAACGTAGAAAGGATTGTCTCCAGCGGAAGGTTCTTCAAAACAGACGTTTCTCATAACTGTCACGAAAAGAAAAGATAAAAATCACAGGACTGACGACGGCATTTCCTGTCAAGAAAGATGGCTCTGGTGTTTATTTAAAGAGGAAGCCTGAGCAACCGTTGAAATGAAGAACCTGTACTGTGCCCAAATGGCAGGGACCTCTTGCGAAATCGCTTGAGGTGTGGTCCCATGCAAGTGCGTACCTGTGTAGACTGTGGACGCCACCCTCCATTTGAGCCGATGCTGTCCTCTTTTCAAATCGCAGGCTTCCGCTGTACATCATGTCTCTGACAAGACAAGAAGACAATTTGTCAGTTGATTCAGAAGTGCATTTGTAGGCTGACAGAACTGCCACAGATAACCAGGGAGGTTTGTATGCTTTGTATGGGAGCGGCAGACCAGAAATGTTTTTGGACCCTCAACCATTCAGTGCTTTACACACTGAACTGCATTTTTTTTAAATTATCTTTGACAAATATTTAACAATCGCAAAGTAATCCGAACTGGAGTGAAAGCAGTCAGTAACACTGTCTCCTTATTGCGCATTCAAACTACTTGTGAACTTGAAACATCATTAGTTGGAAAATGTGCTAAGCTTCTGTGCATGGAAGAACGAAGTGCAGAAAGGAGTGATATTCCCATGTCACAGCTCATGCAACGTGTCATTTGTATGTACCGGAGCTGAGTGAGACTCTTGGTGCCGATATCCTGACACGAGTGTTGAATGCCAGCCAACAGGTAGGGCACAAACTTGTGGATGGAACCTTTGTCCTGCACAGCTCCCGAAACACCCTGAGCAACTTTGATCTTGTCACTCTCACTGTAGAAACACACAAACACACCCAACACACACACAAAACAGTCAGCTGTCTGTCTGAACATTCAAGCAATTGTCTGGCATTATTTTAATTTTTTTTTTTTTTTTAACATCATCACTGCTGGGCCGGTACAAATTTGTTCACCAATTGAAAATAGTATTTTCCCACATCATTCAATTGTTAATGTGTTGAAATATTATTTTGAGCTTATGGTATGACACCTCAATATTTCTGATTGAACTCATGAGTTGCAAATTACTGCCACCTAGTGGTCAACTTGATGTACCCTTTGTACTGCATAAAGACTGGGGAGTTAATGAGCAAGTTTCCACACCTGAAGTATCTCGTCTGGGAACCCAGGTTTTTGTCCATGGCATCCAGAGAGCCCATACCACGGTATTTTTTTAGCCTGATGCCATCTGAGAAGAAATATTCACCAGGAGCTTCGTTGGTGGCAGCCAGCAGAGAGCCCATCATCACTGCATAAAGAAAGGAAATCGGGCTAAATTGTTAGCCCAGATTCAAATTCCACACTGGGCGGATGTGCTAACCACAAAAAATAACCACGCAGTGCCACCCAGATGTGTGACATTTCTAACAGTTCATATGGGGAAACAGTTAAAACCAAGCAAACTAGAGGTCTATCAGACTTGTACCTGTGGATGCGCCAAGTGCCAGGGCTTTGGCGATGTGTCCCACAGTCTGAATGCCACCATCGGCGATGACGGGCACACCAAAGCGTCTGGCGTACTCGGACACCTTATAGACTGCTGTGGCTTGAGGTCTGCCGCAGGCCAGTACTGTTAGGAAGAGAAGAGGGTAACAGCATTAAGCCGCAGTGATGTAAACAAAGTTTGGTCACATAATGACTGTGTTTACAGACTTTGAGATGCTAAACAATTTGTGCCATAAACTTTTGGTATGATATGAAATGCTGGTAACTGGTAATAAAATGGATTATGTATTTATAAACAAAAATATAGACATGAACTTAAAGAGTCTGTGAATGAACAGACAGGAGAAGTTGCCCCTCTGGAAATGAGAATGATGCATTTTTTTAGCAGACACAGACTCAAAATCTACTGACCGACAATATAGCGGTAGTAAAGTTCAAATTACAATTTAGACGCAATTTCTCGTGTCTGCGGTCCTTGTGGACAACTTTGTGGGAGGTGTCATTTGTTGACTTTGCAGTCCAGTCACTCACCTTCCTGTGTGATGCAAATGGAGCCGCTGCCCATCCCGACTCTCAGTCCATCCACTCCTGCGTTAATCAAGTTTTTAGCTTGAGCAGTGGTCACCACTGAACGACAAGACCAAACAAAACATGTTGGAATATACTGTATTCAAACAAAACACTCACTATGGTATTTAGCCCAAACATAAATATCCCACTTTGAACATTTACAAAATCTTGAAAATGTGTGTACTTACCATTGCCACCAATGACTTGCAGGTTAGGGTACTTCTCTTTGATATATTTGATCATGTTGATTTGAAATATTGAGTTACCCTGAGATGAATCCTGCAAGTGGAGGATTCATTCATCATTCATTATTTACCCCCCAAAAATTATTTTGGGAAAACACTGCAAAAAATCTAACCACGTTCATCACATTATTATGACACACAGCAACAAACATCATCAACATAGAATGAGGGTCTATATTTATTGTACTTATCAAAGTAGGGCTGGGCAAGGAATAGGGACCCATTTTATCAATGAGGAAGTTAAGGGCAGCAAGGAAATATACAACTGCTAAAATTTGGAGACACTAAAGTAAAAATAATACTAGGGCTGCAGCCGTCAATAATAGAGATGACTAAGTGCAATGACAGGTTTCCCTGTTCTGCAAAATATTGAACAAAGGAAATAATACATCAGAGAACCAGAGTGCCCCTAAATGGTGGCCCTAAAATTTGAGACAGTGCAAGTCAATTTTTCAAGTAGCTACTCATGCATGCGCGACCACTAAATTTACTGTGTTTGCTTTGTCAATTCTTGAATTTCGTTGCTGCTGATAAACATCTGGTCAACAACACATTAGTGAGAATGAGTGGAAATGAGGATATTGACTTTGCATATCGGTTCCCCCTACAATTTCAGGTTAGGATGCCATTGTGCTCCTAGTTAGTCTGCAGCCCAGAACATGACAGAAACTTGATGTACTGGCCAGTCCTCTGCATAGTTGCAACCAAAGGTGAAAAAGGACCTGAAATCGGAGCGGTTTTTGCTACAAAAAATGCGTTCAGAGCAAGTGGGACCGTGTCATGTGTGCTTTTAGCATCTTCATCCTTACCAGTACAATCACATCCACGCCGCTCTGCACCAACAGATCAAGGCGGTATTTGTCATCATTATGTGTGCCGATGGCTGCACCACATAGCAGCTGTTTTCTAGAGTCTTTGGAGGCCAGAGGGAAGTCTCTGTTTTTCTTAAGGTCAGTTCGGGCAATGATGGACACCAGGCAGCCGTCTTCATTAACGATGGGAAGTTTGCCTGGAAAAGAAACACTGGCTTAGTTGCTTGTGCTTTCTAATTGAAAACATAACAAAAGGCTGGCAAAGTTTTCATTGGTTCAGTCAAGACAACCATGGCCGACCACTGAGCTGTTTTGTGCTTATAACGCTTCTCTGGCAAAGTGTGTGTTAACTACGCGGCTCATGTGTCCATTATTGGACTTGCAAAGTGGTCCTGTCACAGGGGTATTTGAGGACAGGACTTCTATCTGTATGTAAAATGTAAGGTGAACAAACACCAAAAGCGCACAATCACTTGTCTTCACCTTTCTTACTCCGTTGCAGGATTTCATTGGCTTGTTTCAGTGTCACACCAGCAGGAGCAATAACGAGATCCTCTAGCTTTGTCATAACCTGTCAAGGACACACACAATGAACTACGCACATTGCCAAAAAGCTACAATTCATTTGACTTGCCAAAAAGCTACAATTTTGTCTCAGCCTTTAAGAACATTATCTTAGAAGCTGTGCGACTTGTTAATTTGCATTTTTGTCAAATTCCAGTCTGTCTTTTGTTTTTTTCTCCTTTTAATGGAATGGTACCAACATTTTGTCCATGTGTAAACTTTACCCAAATGCAATCAGCTTATCCCAACTTCTGGATTAGTTAAATATCAGTCACCTCACTGAGAGGCAGGTTGTGTTCCTCTGCCTTGAGAAAATCGATGTCCCTCGAAGAGATGATGCCAACCAGCTTGCTCCCCATTTTGCCGTCATCAGTGATGGGAATACCGCAGAAGCCGTGGCGGGCCTTGGCCTGGAAGACGTCGCGCACCAAGTGCTGAGGGCTCATCACCACCGGGTCTGTAATGAAGCCTTGCTCGTACCTCTGCAGGAAGGAGAAAAAACATGTATGGATAAATAATCAACTGTGGAATTGATGAAATTCTACAGTGAGGTGAGCAGACTTTGAGAGAAGAATTTCAAGGTACCAAAGTAGAAATCAGTCAGCATTCCATACCTTGACTTTCCGAACTTCATTGGCCTGGAATTCTGGTGTACAGTTGTGGTGGATGAAGCCGATGCCACCTGTTAACTTGGATAAGAGCATACAACTTCATGGAGATGACACTAAATTGATGCCTCATACATATGTCACCACCCAAATTTGGTATATTTGCAGGTGATGCAACACAAAAGCTGTGATGGTGTAGGTCAGTGCACTGCACTGTAAGTACTTGTACGAGTGGAGTGTGAGGGTGTTTGGCTTACTGCCATAGCGATGGCCATGGTGGCCTCAGTGACTGTGTCCATGGGGGTAGACACAAAGGGAGTTTTCATTGTGATTTGTTTGGTAAGCGATGAGGTCAGGTCCTGGTGACAGAAGGAGAATTGACAATAGCAATCATCAAACAGGCAATCACAGGATTTGGACAATTTTAAGTTAAACAATGGCTTTTGACCAGGGATTGTCAATCGGTGGTGGGAGGACCTTTAGTGGTCTATGGCGGTATTGCAGGTGTTCCGCAAAATTGGAAATTGAAAATAACATTTAAAAAAAAAAAATTATTTCTTATTTAAACTTGATTTATTTTCCAGCTAATCTTGTGAATAATTTACCCATCCAAATTATGTCAAATGTAGCTGAGATTCCCAAAATAGGCATACAGATTAAATACAAATAACTAGTAATATGAAAATCGATAGTAATAATAATTGACTTGCCAATTAATTTCGACATCCACCTCTTGCCCAAAGTCACTTGGGACAGGCTCCAGTTCTCCCGTAAACCATTTAAATGAGCAAAATAGAAAATGGATGGACTGTTTGAATGTCCGGCCGTCACTTAAATCTAAGATAAATTATTGATAACTGTACGAGTGCCCCAATTTACAAGTTAGGAGCTGCAGCTTGGTCAGTTTTAGTTTGTATTGTGCTTTATGTGGCGAGCCTTGTGATGCAATTTCAAACAAACCAATAGAAACTGAAAACACTGGCTAATAGCTATAGCGATTAATCAACAACCAATTGCTAGACTGAGTAACGATAAAAATTGTGCTTATCAATTAATTGTTTAGAGACATTGTTCAATTTTAATTGTCTAAATCCCCAGAATTAGTCTCACAACAGCAAAGGAAAATCCATACAGTGATTATATTTGTGTTTATCCCAAACAAGACATCTGCAAACATGGTCAGTGCACCTCTCAACCATTTACAGTAATCCTTTGCTACATGGCGGTTAATTTATCGCGGCTTCAGTAAATTGCGGACTTTCTGTACAAAGAGAAGTATTTCATGTAAAATATAATTGGTGTATTGGAAGACGATCACATTGCATACTGTCACAAGCCTGCTAAATAAAATGAACTGTGGGGGACCACACACAGTTTAGCTCTAGTTTGGAATGAATCATTCATGAGAAGTCTCAGTGAGGGAATATTTGTAATCCTGCACTCCCTCTCCAAACATCATCTCATACTCAGCTCACTGCAGTTTAATATCCCCACATTTGCATTAATCAGATTTGTCATGTTGGTAAACATGTGATGACCATCCATCCCGACTCACCACTTGATCTGCCGTGAAGTCAATGTAGCCCGGCAGAATGAGGAAGTCGCTGAAAATGAGAAAACAAGGAATTTTAAATTGCTTGCTTTGCTTCATCTTTTGCCAGACAACATTAACCAATTACTGGTCACCAGCTAATCGCTGTATCCATCCATTTTCTGCACAGCTCATCCTCACTAGTTTCATTTAGTCATATTATGCCGTAGTTAACTTACCTAACAGTTAGGAATGTTAAATTGTAACTCAGTCAAAACATTGAGTGCAGCATTAAGAAATTCAAATAACCTATGACAGCTGGAGCGTGGAACTAATTTATTCTAAACCCTTTCCGGCTTGGATGGAAGGAAACTTCCACAGCGAGTGTGTCTTCTTTTAAAGCATGTGGGCCCACGTGCAATAGCAATGATGGCTGATGACAGCAAGACTAAAAACAGAAATGATGCCCAAGCCAGCATGTTGAAGCTTGTGACTGTGTTTTATAGGTATGACTCATTTTCATTCATACTGATCAACATAGGCAGAAAACAAACAGTAGAGTGCAATTGGTTGACATACTGAAATCCATCAATTGTGCCTTGACAAGTGAACAGTTGTTTACCATTCAAATCAATGCAATTGTGCCTTACTCATCAGCTTTAATAGGTCAAAGATGTACGTAAATGTAAACATCTGGTCAGCATGCATCACTTCTATTTTCCCCGCGGTGCTGAAATGGCTGGAGACTAAATATAACCAGCCTCTGGTCCGATAAACCCTCTTGACTACCAGTTCAAATTCGAAGAACATGCCATGCTCGAGCCCTGGCCTAAGCAACATTGAAACACATTTAGATGAAACCGCAAAGAAACATGAGACGCATTAACTTTTGCAATTGCCCGACAACGATGATCCCCAGATAACAGGGGTAATGTACTATGTAGCAGATACGACATCAAATGTTCAGATTAAGGCCCAATGAGTGCTGATCCAATCTACTGACAGTCGAATGAAAATGAACTCTTCGAGGCAGGTCAGGGGTCTACCACCCACCGGGGTCAATCTAACTTGAGCGTGACAAGGCGAACTTACTTGTATGTGAGTCCATCACCTTTGTTTACCAACTGCTGGCCCGTCAGTCCGTCCTCTGGGACATTATCGCCGGTTTGTCCCCCAATAAGGTATTCTGCCATGAGATCCAATGGCACCTTCACGGCTCTATGCACTTGTGAATTGCGAAATGAAAAAATAGCGAGAATAGCGAGGCTATGTCCAGAGACCGCGTGGGTAAAGACCAAGAACTTTATACTTGACCTCCCTTTTCAGTGAGCGCGGTCCAAGTGTCAAAGCACCTTCGAATGGACGTCAAACTAGCTGTTCAGCCCCACTGGGACGTTGCGAGTCGACACGTGCTCCCTGCACCATATCTTAAAACGTCACGTCCGTACGGAAGTACGTCCGCTCTCACCCCACACTGAAAGGAAGACATTTCTGTAGGCAGGACCATTCGCGGGAGATCATGAAGAGATCCGGGTGGTTCACAATTTTCAGTTTGTACATATTTAGAATTATGCAAAACAAATTATACAATATTCGTGGTACTCCAAATGGTCACTCATGATTAGTTTCTGTGAAAAAGTATGTGATGTCTTTTAATGATCACAAAAACCCAACACCCACAGGTCATACTTTGCCTGCAGCTAACGAGAGACCAATCTTTCTTTTACAATGAACATCACATTGAAACCAGGAACTGAATCATATGTGCAAGTTCATTTTCTGCACTGTCATTTCAAATAATGTCTCGTTTTTATATTATAAAGGGATATTTTTTTTGTAATAAAATCATATAGGTTGAAAAAAAAAATTGAAAAATGCGCAACTAATCGGGATCAGTATCAGAATCTGCAGATGGTCCTCATATAGATGGTTGGTATCGGCGAAACCTGATTTGAACACCCATCGCTTATTTTACAAATATTTTGATCATTTACAATGAAACAATTTTTGAAGAAAAAAATTCACAGAAAAAGTGCAAAAAATATTACAGACACTTGATAAAATGTTCAGTGTACTGGATCAAAGAATGGCGCAGGTCCTAAATTAATACTTCGTCTGCCCTTAGGTCACTGTGATTTTCTTAGGCAGATGAAAACGCTTCAATAACACCTTTACTACTTGGTGCACAAAAATGACATGCACCATTAAACTACCTATGTTAACTTTAATGCCCGCTTTTCCTTACAGGCTCTTTGTGGGTGGCCAGTGGGTCACAACAACAAAGTCTGACTGAGCAGATGGCACAGCAGGTGCTAGCGTGAAAAATGTGAAAGGTGACACGGGCTTCAGAGACTTTGAAGTGTGCATGACATGTAGCATTGCAATTAATACACAAGACAAGGTTTCAGTTTTAAAAACTCTCTCAGTAATTCTATTTTCTGTATTAATGTACAACTGTTGAAAATTACAGCACTTTTTGGAAGCTTTTTCTTTATTCTTTTTTTTTTTTTAACCATCTACCAACAGCCATTTTTATCCAGATGTGAACAATGTGAGCAAGGAAGAGAGGAGGACAACCAAAGCCCCAAAATAATGAAATGGCGGTGATCAACACAATAGAGGAGAGCATCCAAATGAGGAGAAAGGAGTACAATAAATGTTTGGCAGACTGAATGCCTCAAGTGTGTTGGTGTACTAAGTGAAATGAAAAATACTACACCTATGATCTGTCATGAGCCGATAACGGCGTGCAGACTCTATGCTGTTATCTTTGATTGAATTTGTTCACAGAGTCAATTAAGGATTTTATCCACCTGAGAACGGTGAAGCAGATGTGCTGAATCGATTCAACAGGATAAAGTTAAAGTTTGTATATTTGCAGGTCAGGCAATCATAATGGCTTAAAAAGAACTCTTTTCTTGTGAGCATTTATATTCTGGTGCTTTTTATAACACGGTATGTGAGATATTATTTTGTTTTCAAACTTTCGTGGCAGGCCGGATCAAGGGGCACACTCTTTGTAGGTTGCCCACCCTGTTTGAAGTAATATTAGCAGAGCGCATCTAAGGATCAATTTATTTTTCTAAAATCATAACAACAAGCAGCTTTTTACTGGCATTCGTGGTCAAAGTATTTTATGTTTGGCAATAACAAAAATCACGTGTAAAGTGTGTTGATTGTGGCCCAGAAATTCCCCAAAACAAAACAACACACATTCATCTTCATTATGTTCTGTATGTGAACAATGTACCATTCACATTAAAATGCTACATTTTACCCAAGTTATGTAAGAAGGATGCAGATGGTTTGGATTACTTATAAATTAAATTAGCCAACTAAATGAAAACACAAACACGTCATATGTAAATATGTGCGATACAACTGCCACAAAGTGTCGACTCGGCTTTATGGTCTCAGCACTAGTAGTAACACCTTTGTTGACAAAAATTACAAACTGATTTGACCTTTCTATTTATTTTAATTATTCTATCTTTTTGTGTGTGGGACCAGTATGATGCTAGACAATAACGGTATTTGAGACACACATTTGATTCTAACGGTGTGCTCTGATCAAGATGTTTAACTTCGGTGATGGTGTTAAAGCCGAAACATGGTGATAGACCATGAGAGGAGGGTGGGGCAAGAGATACAATCGTGCCATTTCATGACTTTGCAGCATTTTAGGAGTGACATAAGGAAGAGAGAAAGACAGAAAGCGACAAAGCAAATGACCATTGTTGATAAGGAAAAAGGACACCGAAGGAACTTCAGCCCAGGTGTGGTCACTGAAGGAAGCAAACGTTAAGTGGGGCAAGTAACAGAGGGAAGGTAGGAAAGAAGAAAGGACGGACGATAGAGATGCTGGTGCTCCGCAGTCTCAATGGCGCTTCAGGTGTCGTGGAAATCCTTCAGCAGCGTGCGTCGCCTTTGCTCGGCAATGTGCATCTGATTCTCCAGCTCCTGTTTACACGGAGAAAAGGAAGCGTGAAACTTTCCCTAAGTTGCATTTACACAACACGCCTCAAGTTGCAGTGGTATTTTGACATACAAGTTGAGTTTGTTCCACTCCAAAGCTTGTATAGATTTCTTTCTCATTTTCAATTTTGCCAATGAAAATCAAGAGAAACGCAACTAATTCATTTTGCTCCCCACCTAAAAAAAACTACCACCTTTGTTGTTTCATGTTTTTGACAAATACCACTGTCTTACATTAAAATGTAAAGAAAATAAAAAGAAATAAAGTGTAATTACTACACACTGGGGGGAAAAAAACAAAAGTCACAAAAACAAATGTAGTTGATTTGTGCCTTTTAGGGGCAGGGCCTAGTGAGTGAAGTTGGGAACTTGCCTTGGCTGCCTGTGTCTGGGAGTGATTTTCTGAATGTAGCTCTTTGCCAACTTCTCATTTTGTGTGTGTGTGAGCGTGACTAAGATTCTCCTTGTTTTTTCTCACTTCTATTGAGCAGCTACCGATCAAAAGGTTGCCGTAACTCAAATTTCGTCTTGGAGGAAAAAAAAAACATGCCGGGGCACTCATATGTCAAGGTACCACTGTGTACTACAGTAATTCTGACTAAATACAGCACTGTACTGAAATAAATACAAAATAAGTCATCAACTCTAAATAAGTGTTATTCTTTTTTAGAGTGACCTCACCAAACATGCATTCCAGTGTTTCACTGCATGCAGTACACTATCTTTATATATTTCTATGTAGGCACTTTCATTAGCACCAGAATGCCACATTTCATTCGTGACTCGCAACAGTTTTGAGAGGGAGTCTTACCCCTCTGTCGCTGGCACTGAGATCGACCTCGCCTCCCACCACTGCCCTCTCGTAGCTGTCCACCCGCTCCACTTTCCACGACAAGTTCTCAATCTCCGCCTCCAGCTGGGCCTGCTGGTACTCAAACTGCAGCAAAAAAAAACAACATCAACATGCACTCAAGCTTTTATCTCTTCTCTCCATTTGCCCCCTTCTCAAAACACATTTGAGTAGGCGCATATTACTATTGTTGTCTTGTCATCTCTCTTTTTTTTTTCCCCAAACAAAAGAGAGTGAAGTTGATGAATCAGGCAATAAGAAGACAGTTTCTCACCAGTTTTTTGCGTGGGCCGGACATGTAATAGGCATAAGGATACGTATACTGCAGTGTGTAGCGACACTGGAAGCAAAGAAACAACACACAAGGGGCATCAGTGAAACACAGAAATTGTCAATTAAAAAGATTCTCTGCACCCTACTGCTGCAAACAGACTCATGCCTGACTTGTTTCTGCAAGCACAGGGCACAATTTTGAACAGTAATGTTAGCACAGACGCAAGAACTAACACAACATGATAAGTGTTCTGTTCTGACTGTTTCATTCCTGTGACAAAGTATCACTTATTTTATTACCATCTGGGGAGTCTCGCTTACTGCACTTCAGATTTATTTTTAAATCAAATTTGCTCAATACGTCATGGAACAAACTAATTTGTATATCTGGCACAAAAATCAAACAAACCAAGCAACCAAGACACCTAAATCCCAAGCAAGGAAAAAATACCTTCGCGAGAAGCTTTGCAGCATTATGAAGGTACTGCCAGTCAATCCAGGTTCCAAGGTTGTTCATCACTCTCTCCTGGATCTTCTCCTGGATCCTTTGATACGTCTGAGCCTCCAGCTGTAGAGACTTGTTATGGTTCTCCCACTGGTGCAGGAAACACACAGAAAATATATACATGTATGCAGACCCCAACATATGCAACGGAAAATCTTCATCATCATCATCATCAAAGCCAAGGAATTGTTTTCTCTTTTTTTTAATTCCTGTACTGTTTCATTCTATTACTGTTCCGAAATACAACAAAATTCAGTTAACATTGCCGTACAGGAACGGAACGACATCGTAAACCGAGGACCCCCTGTATTAGTAATCATTCAAAGACCAAAATATGCTCACTCACAGTCAGGTTGCTTACTCACCCTCTCAAAGTAGAAGAGATATTTCTTGAGAGCCTCTCTGGCTTGAGCCTGCTGGCTCTGGTTGACTATATCGGGGTTTTCTTTGTAGCGACTGCACTCGTAGTATTCACTGCCATGTGTCTTCCAGTCACCCAGACACATCCAGCAGAAGTCTGAAAATAAAAAGTTAAAATCATTCATTCAACAGTTTTCAGCCTTGTTTTGAGCGCACACCTAAATGGTTAGATTACTACTTATTGCTACTACTTATTATTTGGGCAGACACAGTTCATTTCATTTCGTTTTTGCTAGGTCAGCAGCTATGGCTGCTATCATGGCCAATAGACTAAATACGTTTTTTAACGTCAAGACATGCTAAAAAGTTCAAAACCATTAAAGGGTGGACTTTATTAAAGATATCTACAATAGTATCATTTTCAAAAAACTGTTCAAACATTTTTTGACAAATTACATGCATGCTTCATTGTATAAATCACTGCTCATATGCAATCAGGGCAATTAGACTGACTCTTATTTTATGCACAGTTCAAAGACCTGCAGAAATACTTTAGACTAGAAATTTTGTCTAGACAGGACATTCCATGTATTGATTGAATCTTGAACTTACCATGTTTGCACTTGGAGCATTGCTGGAATAAACAAGATATTTTTGTCAAAGCAAGCAAACAATAACAATTGTAACTAAGCCTATAAACACTACATTGTACAAATATTAAAGATTCTGTGCAAAATTGAACTATTGCAGACTCAAATAGAAGAGACTACAAACGATATATACTGTAACTGCATTGACTTTTCTGCTGTTACTTACCATGTGATTGCAGCCTCCATTCTTCTCAATGCATATATTGCACTTTGGACACTGAAACATGACAGAGTTGTTTCATATTTCAATCTTTTTTGAAAGTTCAAAGTTACGATAGAAACCATGAGGCGGCTCATACATCTTTAGTGTGTGCACTGATATAGTTGGCCGTCTCTGAGTCGTCTGCGCATTTTGTGAGCCATTTCCTGATGGTTGCGCAGTCGGTGGGTGCGTGGTACATCTGACGGCATTTAAAACTAACAATGAGAAACGATAAAAGAGAGAATTTCAACATGAAACTTCAATTGCATACAATTGGCATTTGAATGTTATTATTAAACCTCTTCGGCTAAACTACCTGTCATTAAAGAAGTACACAGACCATGCACAATCATGAAGTGCTTCAATGCAGACCATTACAGAACCATTAATGCGTGCAAAAATGCATAAACCAATGCGGTTAATTTGACGTATGGAACTTTACAATTAAGAATTTAAATTTGTATTTATTTGTTCTGTATGTTTGTGTACGCATGTGTGTGTGCGTATGTTGTGGACCTACCAGAAGACCTCACTGCATCGACTACACTGCACCCTGCGCGCACGTGGCTCCTGCACCTTAATGACGATGGGGCAGTCTGCACCCGGACACAGTTGCAATTGGAAGTGACTCTGCAGTCAGAGAGATGTCAGGTAAAGCTGAGCAGAACGTTAACAAGGGAATAACATACACTTGAACATGGACCACAATGGAACTGGAAGGTATCTAAACTATTAGAATTCTTGTTGCCTGATTTAATACTTTCAATTTCAAGTTAAAGCAAATCTTATTTCATTTCAAATCAATTGGTGTTTAAAGGCAAAAAAGAAGAAAATTGTGGTGCTGTCCCAATATTTAGGGATCTGACTGTAGATTAAGGAAGAACAAGCAAGCCGTCACCTCTACATAGTCTCTGAAGAGGTAGCGTCTATACTTGTCCTTCAGCTCCTCTCCTGGCAGTAGAGGCAGGACAAAATCTTCTGGCATTTGCAGGGAGCAATCCTGAGCCATGCACGAGACGCCTGGAAAGACACAAGCGCGACCCCGCACACATAGGAGCCGATTTCCCATATCAGCCTTAATGTGTGCTACCAATTGCACTTAACCACAGAAAGATTCCACGAGGTCGCTATGTACACATTGTGTACTGACAGTTGGCCGTTCACCTACTGGATTGCATTGAGGCTTCACGTACAATATGTTGTACTATATACATTTTTTTACTCAATAACTTGGAGTACATTAGCGTTTGGTATCTTGCTCAAGGACACATAGACATGGTCAAAAGGGTCATCTTTGTATCAAATGACCACAACTGTACTGATAAGTACACACATGCACAGAATTTTGACTTACCCACTCCTATACCATCTTTGACCAGTACAGTGCAGTGCTGCTCCCAACAAGCTTTGCAGAAGGAGTGCTGGCAGGACAGCGCCAGCAGGGAGTCTCTCCGTACTAGCTGGAGACACACGCCACACTGCAGGGACTGAGGGGCCTGAAACACACAAATTCAATTCCAGTTCAAATAAAATTGCCCCAATATGAATACAGTCTAAATCATGAACTACACAAACGCACATTGCACTGGTCTGCTTGCAATGTGTTTGTTTCATGTAAAAGAGCAACACAAAACGTATGTTGATGGCCTTGCATACATTTTACAAGAATACAACTAACATTCATGAAAGTCTTACGAAACATCATATGCTCTTGTTTCCAGACGTGTGCACGCTGTTCCCTACCACATAATGTCAGAGCGCGTGAGCAGCTCTGCAGCGTCATTGTACTCAAAGGAGGATTTAGTGCCTAAATTGGGAGCCACATGAGGTCAGATGTGTAGCAAAATACAATCATTTGTAAATTATACAGTTAAAGTGTTCACTCTAAACTCAAGAGGAAACAACCTAGAGTTTAAACACATGGCCAAATATGAACAGGCTGAAGATATGACAGGAGGACATGAAAACAGCTTGTGACATTTGGCCTAAAAGTGAACAAAAGTCTCATACGAGCATTACTGGAACTTTCATTAGACGTACTCCTTGAGACAAAAACTTGATGGTTGTTGAGTAATACTAAAGTGATTGCCTATTATGTTTGTTACTCACAATGACCACTCTGGAAGTACTGCTAGGCTGAACCAGAGCATCTGACAACACCAGGGACAAACTGGACTTATTCCTGCACACAAGAGGAAAATCACAAACTCAAATGAGAACGGAAAAGGTTAAAATTGTGGTGGACAAAACAATAACAGTGTTCTTGCAACACCTTTCCAAAGTCTGATTCAAGCATTTTCAAAGTGTTGCAGCACTTAATAAAGTTAAAAAAAGTTAAAGTCCCAATGATTGTCACACACACACATCTGGGTGTGGTGAAATTTGTCCTCTGCATTTAACCCATCACCGTGTGATTTTGATCCATCCCCAGGGGGAGAGGGGAGCAGTGAGCAGCAGGAATCATTTGGTGATAGCTGTGGTTCCGAGGTCAGTTTTTATAGTATGAAAACTTTTTCCCCATGAGTTGCGATTTCAGTTTTTATAAATTTCTAGGATGATAATACTAAATTTCTGAAAACCACCAATCCATTTTATATAGCGCTTTTCAATAAGGTTACGGATGAGCTGGAAACCATCTCAGATGTCTTGGGAAAGAAGCATACACCCTAGACTTGATGATACAAACTCACATCTAAAGGATAACTCAATGAATCTGAGTGAAGCCTGAGTACCTGGTGACTAACCACAGAAGATGCTCCCAACATCTTCACTGTGAGGGAGACATTATAAATATATGGTATGGCTGACTTTGACTTTGCTGCCCTTGTGAACGAAAAATTTGAGTTGGAACAGTTCACAAAGCCCACAGTTGACTCTTTGAAAAATCAATTATGTCTTGTAGTTAAAAGTGTATATTGAGTGTTATTTTGGATTTTTTGTAAAGCGCTTTGTTACGGCGAAAGCAGTTGTGAAAGCGCTACATAAAGCTGTATTTTATTATTGCACTGTATTACTATCATTATTTAAATGATTGTTTTTCTGTCTATTCCAGTGGCATGTCGCGGCAGGCATAACAACTTGTCTTTTCTTGGATGGCAAAAGGCAGCGTCTGTTGCCTTTTATACAGCAGAATAAATCATCCTGGTTTCCAATGTTGGGAAAACATAAAACAGCCTGGAATAACTCTGCAAGATAACAAAAATGGGGGAAAATACCTGTCCAGTATTTGTGAAACTTGCCAGTGAAAATGCACGAGGATCAGCTTTGCAACAGCCGGTAAAACCTGAAAAGAGGAGGCGAAATCAAGAGAGAGAGAGAGAGCGAGAGAGAGAGAGAGAAGACTAGTTTTATTTTCCTGAACATGAGATGAGGCAGGAACACAGCATGACGACATCACCTGTATTACAGGCCAAACTAGAAACAGACCCCCGACGATGATACACTGTTGATGTTTTTCTCTGGTATGCATTGACAGTTGCTTCGTTTTCTAATAAACCAGAAGCTGAGTGTTGGTCAAAACAATTTAGATCTGATCTTAAATCTACCCTTCTTATTTACTAGGGCGCATCTGTACTAAACAAACAACAACCCACACGACTCTTACTTTTTTGGCAACTTACTGTGTGCACTACAAACGAGACAAGGAGTAGATGAAGCCATTGTGTAAGGTACAGGATGTTGTCAAAAACAAGACAGTGCAACAAACCTGTTGAATCATTTGAATAAGTGATGATGTGGATGCATGAAAATAGATGTGGTGTTTGCACAGCCTGCCCAGCGTTTAACCTCTACCAAGTTGCCATGCAGCCATCAGAGCAAAGCAGCAAGTGTCATCTTTTCTTTTTACATTTTGCCGAAATGTTCGATACCAAAGTTTTTCAGACCGACTGATCATGATAAACAAAGACCTACATGTCCCAACACAGCATTCTTCCTTAAAATTGCATGTAATTATTAGTAACTATTCTTATTTTCATGAGTACTGATACGTTGAAATAAGGCTGGTATTGGCACAGATACCGATAACGTTACTCACCCATCCCTAATTTTAAGGAATTTTCATTATTCCTGAGGGGTCCATTTTTAGTAGTTCATACATATTGTGTTATTTTATATTGTTCTATATTTGTTCCTACTGTTACATAAAAATGCTTCAAATGATTGAAAAAAATATTTGTCACATTGTTTTGTCCATATTGTGCTTATGTTAATAAAAATGAAATATTCTGCAGTTATTTTGTTTTCCATAGCAATGCTTTAAAACAGGCAATTTAAAAGCGATGTAGTTACTTTAACAGTGAACAAAAAGCATGTACTTATCAAAAGTGGTTTGCGATGCACAAAAGTTAGAAAATGTGTGGCATTGTAGCAACGACTCGATTCACAACTCTACTATTTGGGGTATAAAAAAAAGTAGGCATTACAAGGATGCAAAGTAGAACTGGCCCACCTTCAGCGCAGCAGCAACAATGTTGACCTCCTCACTCAAAACCCGTTGACTCTCCTTGTATGTCAGACAAGTGAACTGATACTCCTCAGGATCAAAAGAGTCAGCTCCCTGTTGCTCCACATCGCTGGCCACGCCGTCGTAGTAGGTTTCGATATCCCCTTGATCCTCCTCTTCCCCTCCGTCCTCCTCATCCTCCTCTTCTTCTTCAGAGTTCACCCCAAAGTCTTCCTCATTGCTGTCAGACGCCTGGCTGTTCATGTCCACAGACATCCAGTCGACAAAATCAAACACCCAGACAGGTAGACTGTACGCCTACCTGTCGGATCTCCGTGGCTCTGATTAGCTAGAATGGCTTGTATAAGCTCCCCCTCTCCGTCACTGTCCAGAGACGACCTGGCGTCCGGATTGTCTGAGCCGCGAGGATTGCGCGCTCAGCAGCAGCGGAAGAAACAGAAGAAGTCACACTCGCCGTCACTCATTTGGAAGGCTGATCCAAAAAAACAATTGTCTGAGCCGCGAGGATTGCGCGCTCAGCAGCAGCGGAAGAAACAGAAGAAGTCACACTCGCCGTCACTCATTTGGAAGGCTGATCCAAAAAAACAGAGTTGGCAGAGAGTGAGTCAAATGGGAAATCAATGAGAGTACTGTGAAATGGAAAATACAATACAGCACGGTTAACCTCCCTGCCTTTTCACAAATTTACACGTTTGCGTTCATTCAGGGGTACTTCGATGCCCACAATATAGTAACAATTGCCAAACTAACAGGAAAGTAATGGCTGGTGGTGACAAGAAACATTGAATCTTCAATGAGTTCCAACTATAATCGAGTTGTTATGTTGGCGATGTACTATTTTGAAGTTGTGTCATGTTAACCAGGATGCAGGATAAAGGATGACGTGTTGAGCCTTTGTGGATGAGCTTTAGAGGATTAGTTGAAAGATGCTTTAGCTTTAAAGGGGATATAAGGAAGACACACCTGTGGAAAAAAAAAAAAGCACGAGACAAACAGTGTAGCTGGACTATCATAACGTATTATACATTTATCGGTGAGCCCACATTCACTACAGGGTTAGATTTAAGGCTGCATGAGATCTGTCACAAATGCTGCACATATGTAATACTTCACGACTAATCCAGTGTGTAGACCTGCCTTTCATCATTCAGCTATAGGCTTCAACAAACTGCAACCCAACATAGTTTGCAGTGGTGTGGAAGGCCATAACACGCAATGGTCATTTTCAACAAAATACAAAGACACCTATAAAACGGAAAATGTTTTGAGGTTTGAGATTGCACAAGATTTCTGGTGAGATGATCTTACTCAGTTCAGCCACTATAAAGGGATTAACTGTGCATGTGTATTCTTTTACCTGTGTACCTAATGTTTTACATTTGATGTGAGCTTTTTTTGCAGTTTGTGAAAGTTAATATTAAAAAGTGTAGCCCAGTGACACAGGAGAATGGCCACTTTACTGAGTCTGAAGTTCAAAAGTGCAATAGTGAATTTCAAAAATTTAAATACTTTTTAGACAAAGGATCAGTATCAAAAATCTACCCGGAACGTGTCGACAGGAGCCAAAACGAACCTGCCAGGCGTTCCTGGTGTCAGCCAGGCAACAGCTAAACGCTCCTGGTCCAGGCTAAAAATAGTCTCTTTAAACTGGGTGACACACATCTTGCTAAGCTAATGTATCACATCGAGTCAGCACGGTTTCATAATACGTGGTGGTGGGGTTTTGTAATGTAATAGACGAGATAAAACAAGTATGCCGTACTTTGAATTCACATAACATCGACATTTACCTCCTTTGTTTGGCGAATCGTGTGCGTTAGAGCCACAAAGGTGATGTCCAGTTATCGACTAGCCAATTTGAGTTAGCCAGATTAGCCTTGAAACATTTCGATTGAGTCATAAAGCGACACAAAGCTAACGCCATTGGTTTGACGAGGTTTAAAGGATTCCTTGAAAAGAAACGATCAAAAGTTAACCAAGTTCATTGTATACGAGTTTACCACATGAGTTAAGATATGAATGCAACTGCTAGCTCCCCGTTAGCATTCGATGGTTGTGAAACGCCTCTTGCCCACTCCAAAACCGTGGATTGGGATGTAAACAAGGCCGTCAGCAACTCGAGAGACTCGAAACACAATTAACTACAGATGTATCAAATAATTCTACATTAACTCAAGACATTTTTACCTTTCAGGGCGACGCCGGTGCCGTCCACTGTGACGTATAAAAGTGTGTTTTAGACTACAAAGCCGCTCCGTGCGTTCGCTGGTAGGCGGACGATGTGGTGCGTTCTTGAACAGAAACTGACTCGGAATTTCCAAGTTCCAAGTCAAGGTAAAAGGAAAAGGGGACCTGACACATTACACAAATAGTCAAAAATATATATTTATACATATTCAACCTGCACTTGTGTTTTGATAAGTTCGAAATTGTAAAATATGAGTGCTGTGTAAAACTACATTTCTAACTAAATAACTTAACCCTGAGCAAACTCTTTCCAAAACATCACAATATAAACATGTAGGGCCACTGAGAAATATATTTGGCTCAAAAACTGAACACGCCTTGCAAGGCCTTTTCTAAACTAACTAAATAAATTGTTGCTGTTAATGTCTGTGTCACCTATCTTTTACATTGAAACTGGTTTTCTATTATTCTACTTCCATGAACACATCATTTTTGCTATTCAAGTTCTACAGATTCTGCAATGGACTGGATAATTAAATGTTTAAGTTAGAGAAATACATATGTCATAAAATAGGTTAGTTATCCCTGGAACCCTACAGTGTGCCTCCCGTGAAATAGTAAATTGTCTGAAAATTGCAACTTGAATGAGCATTTTGAGAATAAATAAATAAAATAAACCTTGGGCCCGGAGAACATGGCCATAGATACTTTCAATTGACGCATTCCACATTATTTTAATCGTACTTTAATGTTCACTTACAAAAAATAATTTCCATCAAAGAATGGAAATACAAGCGTCATCATCCAGAAACAAACATGCACGGTAAGCAGTGAGAAAAAGACAGTCTAAGTGTGTCTCCTTTAGGTATGGACAAAATGGAAGTTGTGTAGTTTATGTCGAACAACAATAACACATTTCAGCTTCTATCCGGCCAAAACTGTCCATGTCAGATGTGGTTATTGTCATATTGTTTGATTTTATTTCGCCGTCCGTAAAACCACCCATGATTGACTGTATGTATACGCACTACGCAGTGTGTCTGCACAACGGCAGCGAGTGAAAGTACAAAATGACATGCATGAATCACGCTTTCTCAAAGGGGAACAAATGTTTCTCTTTGCCTCTCCTCTCCCGCTTTGTCTTTTGTCCGCTGAAACTCCCTGCTTTCTCTTCCTTTGCTTGCCTGTTTTGTGGCCAAGACATAGCCAGTGTCTCCGTGGCAGTTTTAGCTCTGGAATTTTCCTCCTCCTCGACACCTCCTTCATCTGAAGACAGTCCGTCACATTTGTCTTCGTCAGCGGCCTGGCCCTTTTTGCCATAACGCCGCTTTAGACGTTCTCTGATCTGAAGGCCCTTCACAAGCAAAGTCCAATTGGAGATCACCCTTTTTTCTCTTTTCTGAAAAATGAGAGACAAAATGGCCATTTACCCAAACAATAAACAACATTTCAAAGACACTCCCACAAGTGGACACCCACGCACCTCTTTCTCCCTCTGCTTTTGAAGCTCTTGTTCTTCCAGCCAGGCAGCTCTGAGGATCTCCTCATTCTCCTCACACACAATGTAGCCATCAGTGCTGGAGCACACGTTGGAACAAAGTTAATATATAAACAAACAATTTCTTGTACTATTGATCATATTAACTGTCTTACACCGCATGCGAATATCCCCCATGAAAGTCGAAGCCAGTAACGGCGGGAGCAGCATCCATGTCCAACTTTTTGGCCACACGGTGAAGGTTGGACAGCCTGAGGTGGACGCAGCCCACCGGCAGCATAGAAGCCTTGAACAAGTAGACGTTGCCATAGTCGTTGCGGGGAACCTGAGGGCAACAAATGAGTAATAAATAATACAGCAGTGAGAGAATCAATCTGAGGTCATTTCTTCATTTACATACATCTTTTGAGAGATATTTTCAAGATTTTGGTTTTTCAAAAATTTTAAACCCAATAGATAACTCCTACATTTTTCTTTGTATTGAAATGACCAAGTTAGCAATTCACTAGCATTGAATACCTTTCCATTCACAGCTATGGGAGGTTGATACACCTCCGTCTGCCATTCTCCAAACAGAGCAAGGTCATTGTCATCCTTCTGCTCGGTCATCATCCGAGCCTTACGTGAACGATTAGAGAAGCCCTTCACCATCTGACGTGGACACAAAAGAACATTAAAGTGAAACCCCGGAGATGCCACTTTAAGGTCTTGATGAGGAAAAGGAACAACATTGGAGAGTTTGGTCAATATCTGGTGTTCCTATTTTTATCACTATAGAAGGGCCTTATATAATATATAAATAAAACACATAATAGCAACGATTTGACAATTAAAATTCAATATCAAAACTCTTACCTTGTATGGTACTTCTCCTATTCTGACAGTCCGTGCTTCTTTCAGCCAGGTGTCTTTGGAGTGTAGAGTATGCACACAATCTCTAGCAGAAAGGAACAAGATCACATTTAATTTTGTTTGCCTCTAGAGTAGCTCACTGTCGTTGCTTAATTGAAATAACAACTACAATACTGTATCATAAATATCAACATTACAAACAAGAGCCCGAAATTGCTGCATTTGAGCAAATCATTAAAACATATTAATATTATAGTATAACATCGATATAGTCTTCAGAGAGCAGCAAGTATCAAGACTTTCTTAAACCAGTCAAAATGCTCACATTATTACCATAAAATAATGAGTCATTTAAATGTTGTACAGAGGCTGAGATCAACCGGAGTCAAATTCTCCTTGTTTGGCATGCACAAACTTGGCCAATAAAGCCGATTCTGATTCTGAAAAGTGTCTGAACTCACACTTAGTCAGAGAGCCTGTGAACTGGACAGACTACCCGCTGATTATCGATGAAGAATGGGACAAAATTATGAGGGGCCATTGGTGATAAGATCCAGGCTTACCTCTCACACTCTCATTCACACAATTTTATACTTCAGTCCATCCATTTTCTGAACCGCTTTTCCTCACTTGGGTCGCAGGTGGACTGGAGCCTATCCCGGCTGACTTCTGGCAGTACTGAACAGGTTGCCAGCCAATCGCAGGGCACACAGAAACAACCAACCATTCGCACTCACTCACACCTACGGGCAATTGGGAGTGCTCAATCGGCCTGCTATGCATGTTTTTGGGATGTGGGAAGAAACCAGACTACCCAGGGGAAACCCACGCAAGCATGGGGAGAACATCCAAACTCCACACAGAAGGGCGGTGTGCAAAAGCAGGTGTGAGAGGTAATCCTAAATTATGTCCGTGATGGTCCCTCACACTAAAGTGCCCTGAGTGTTTGACTGACCTGGAGTACACTGGCTCTCCTCGGCAGTATCCGAGTATGGCGGCTGTGTCAGGATAGATGGCTTCATACTTGAGCAGGTGTCTCTTTAACGCATACAGCGGGTGGTTCTTGTACTCTGCGATGGAGACGGGCAAGGGCTTGTTCAGCAGTTTCTTCTGCATCTGATTGGGCAATAAAACAAAGCTTGAGCATACACTGATCCAGTTAAGTGAGACTTTTTTTCAAACTAGACAATGGTTCACCTCCTTCTCCTCTTTTATGTCCTGTTCATCTTCTGGTCTCAGGAAGGGCTGCAGCGTCTCTTCCCACCACTCCTCCTCCACCCGCCTCTTCCTGCTTGACGTCATCCAGGTGGGGTCGTACTTGCGGCCCAGGTCCTTCACAAAGCCGTCTCCGTCCACGCCCACCACGTACGTGATTGGCCGCGTGGCATTCTGGGAGCAGAGCTGATGTGCGCCCACTCCGTGCTCCACATCCACACACACCCAGGAGGAGGTTTTGTCTACAAACACCTCCACCCACTGGTCAGCTCCGACACCATTTTTCTTTTTCGTGCTCTGTCTCTTTGCTTTGCTGCCAGCCTGTCCTTTTTCTCTATCCTCGTGATTCTCCTCATCTTTTCCTAAACTGCTCGTTTTCTTCTGGGCTGTATTGTTCCTGTAATTTTTACTTTTGCCTCTTTCTTTACCTTTTACTACCTTGGCAGTTTTGCTCCCAATCTCTGAATCTTCGCTGTCCTCCTCACTGGACTGTTGAAAGTCTTCATCACTAACTTCCTCCTCACCCTCGCTGTTGCTTTCTTCCTTGTAGGTGACCTTTGAGGCAATGCTACGCCGTTTGGAGTTCTTTGGTCTTGGGCCACCTGGCGACAAAATCTTCTCACCCTCCTCTACTTCCTCTCCCTTTAATGGTTTTCTCTTTGCTCGTTTGCCTCCCCTGTCTCCAGCACTTTTTGCTTTAGCTGGCCTCTTAGAGCCTAGAGAGACTTTCTGTTCAGGTGAGCTGGTCTTAGATGTTACCTGGTTTTGGTTTGTTTTTGCTGGTGCGTTGGAGGAAGTTGTGGCGCCTTTGCCCTGTTGACAAGACACTGATTTATATTAAAAGTATTTATCCGACAGGAACACAATAACAGGCAAAGAAACAGAATGTCTACTGGATCCTACCTTATGTGATATAAGCATGCATTTTCCATGACTTGAAATCTGAATCGGGCTGAAAAGGGGAAGTGATCTGACCATGCATAGATTCATCCGTTTTCTATATATACACTGGGGCCACGGGCATTTATTAACTGAACTGCAGATACTCTATTAATATGTATTTATAAAAAGAAATGCGTTAACAAAATTACTTTGTGCTAATACATTTAATAAGATTGTCATAATAGTATTTCATGCTAATGAGAATAAGCTGCGCTGAAAATGGATGGATGGCTTAGATATTATAAAATGGTGACGTTACCTTGGCTGGTGGAGGTTTAAGAGGAAGAGGCTGCAGCGAAAGAACCAACCGACAAAAGAGCTGAAGAGACCTCAAGAACAGCAGGAAAAGCTACGGGAAACCAAAACAATATAACCATGTCAACAGCATTTATTCGAATCATTCCATTCCCTTGGATGGGTCAAAATGCTGACATGAGTCATCTCCTGGTGGTTCTTTGCTGACAGGCTCGCTAGACGTTTCTCGAGCAGAGCGCGAGGATCGGGATGCTCTTCGTAGGGAAGACTGGGGTTGAGGGTGAAAGTTGCTTGAAACCTGGGCGATGCAATGAGATTATTGACCCTTTAACTGACAAGGAAAACAGTTCAAAGTCTGTGCATATTTTAGTTTCATACACATTTAAGGTAATTATAATTAGCTTGACTTGTTTATTGTTGCTGTTGCCTACAAAGCACCTCCGAAAAGCTCGTTCTTGGACATAGATTAATACATTCAAATTCATGATAAATACTTAAATTTTGTTTATGCCCACCAGAGATAAGCGGTTGGTTGCATATGAATTAAATCAGGTTAATTTGAATGCTGTGTTTAGGCACGTAGGGGAGTATAGTACATATTTTTATGACTACATTTTTGAGTTGGCTTTCCCTTTAAGCAGTGTTTTTCAACCTTATGAGCCAAAGCTGCCTAGTAGAGAATCACTGATTTGAAGGATGCGTGAACATACATGTACTATTGATAATGTGTACACACCATTTTAGCAACCCAGAGAGGTAGTTCTGATCTTTACGTTCCTTGGCGACCGCACTAAAGTGGGCGGGCAGCATCGACAGAGTGATGGCAAGCAGATCGGGTTCACCGCACAGGCGGTTGCGGAACATTCCGCTGGCCAAAAGACACATGAGGTGCACCTGACAGAGTATGAGAAGAATCTTGCAATAACTCCCAATGACAGGGTGGAAGGATTCTCACAATAAAAGTGTACATAAGTGTGTTCACCTTATGTGTGTCGACCAGCAGGTCCTTCTTGTAACGGTTCATCATCCGTCTCAGGTACATTTCAAACTCTGCCTTTTTCTTCTGTCTGGACAATCACAAATGATGATTACTCACAACAATATTTGAGCATCATTAAAAGCACAATTTGTCAGTCAAATGGATCAAAGGCAAAAATAACTTCAATATTTGCCATGAAATTTGCTCATCTTGAGTCAAAGCAGAATCCCTTTTCTGAAAATGTTCCTCAATTTCCCAGAGAATAATGATTGATTACAACTCAATTAATATGTAAGTGGAAATCTGTGAAATTAGTAAATACATTAATATGTGGTGTTATGAACACAGGTTGTTTCAAACATTTGAAATACGAACACAGTAGTAACATGTAAGGAGCAACCGAAATTAAATAGCTTTCCTTTTTTTGTATTGACAAAAGTCTTCTGACGCAAATTCCAGAAGGTAGACCATTTCCCAATACTCTTGTAATTAGGCTTTTATCCAGTTCTTCACTTCGGGTACCTATAATAATTGATTAGTTAATTTACTGATCATTAAAATTTTGTGGATTAAGTTGGTAATTGTGTTGGTTAATTGTGTCTGAGTTTACTGTCATATAGTGTCATGGTATTACAAAACTAAATACAACTAGTAATAGAAAAGCGTAACTACTCCCTTTTTGAAAACACAAGTCAGAAGCCACCTAGTACAGTTTGATAGGTATTTGCTGCACAAGAAAGCTAATAAAATGCTTATTGATGTTCACTTACTTTTTTCTGACTTCAGGGGTCTCAATTTCTATCTCTACTGGCTGAGAGGGCAGGGCTGGTTCTGAGGATTCTGCAGGACTCAGAGGCTCAGCCAGTTCTCACAAAACACAAACACAAGTCAATTGAAAAGCAAGTACAGGTACAGTGTTGTTATTCTTTTCTATTCACCTTCCACCTCCTCCCAGTCATCCTCCTCTTCCTCACTCTCCTCCTCCTCTTCTTCCTTTCCACTGTGTGTCACTGGGGCTGCTGAGCTCATCTTTTCATCACAATCATTCGTGCTGTGCGTCTCGTCCCTCTTCACCGGTGCCCGGACATGTTTGCTGGTGCTGATGCCAATAGTATTCCCAACTCCATGGCCTGAAGAGGAGCGTGGCTTTGGATTTACCCTCTTCTTGAGCATCTCTTCCTCTTTTGCATTGTCCTCATCATCACCTTGAAGAAAACAGGAAACCATTGACACCATTTAGGATTGTAATGGTCGAACATTTACTTTCTAAAGCTTTTCTGTTTTGCATGCTTGATTGCCAAAACTTTTAACAATTTGAGTTACCAAGAGGTCAGCACAGTAATCATAAGGGCTATGCAGTAATAAAGGCATTTGCAATGTTGAACGATTAGTCGAATGGTCTACTTACTATGAACATCGATTGTGTCAATAGGTTACACGTCATGAAATATGTGTTCCGCAAATTGAAGTTCCGAGTTCTAATACAGCACAGTGTCTTTTGTTAAATATTACCTGCATCTTTTCTCTTCGCCCGCACTTTAGTTCCTCCACCCTTTGCCTTCGGCACTTGTTTCAGCTTCTTCGTATCGACATCTGCCTTCTTACAGCCACTCCGCTTTGCCATGCTGTTTTCTTCGCTAGAATAAGTATTTTCTTTTTATTTATTTATTTTTAAATCACGTAAACATGGAAGTCTCAAAATCCCTTGCGTGTAATTATGCGCTGGTGGATAACATGCTAAAAGAAGTTATGTATCATGTCAACGCCTCTTTGATAACAGTTGTTAGACAATTCGTGAAGGAGGCGGGCTAGGGTGTCACTTCCGGTTACCTTCTTTTTCTTTTGGTATTCTGCGGACTCGCAACCACGTTTGAGAGTGTACTGCCACCACGTGGAAACACAAGTTGCAGGCTACGGCAAAAACTACCCACTACTACACAGTTGATAGAAAGTGACCGCGAACCCAGTCGCATGGTTTGCTGGTGCTGTTCAAGTACACGATTAGGAAAGATTTTTAAACATCAAAATACATTAAAAGTCACTACTCTGTTAGGGGGGAAAAGTAGATACCATAGATTTATTTATTTACTTATTAATTCATTCGTCAGGCGGAGGCGATACTAACGAGAATTAGCTGAATTACTGTATTGGTAGTACAGATCGAAAATGCGGACTTTATCCTGAGGGCAGCGCCAGAGGATAAGAAAAGTTGCCATTACAACCAACAGTACTGAAATAAATAAATAATAATAATAATAATAATAATAATAATAATAATATATATATATATATATATATATATATATATATATATATATATATATATATATATACATACATACATACATACATACATACATACACACACACACACACACACACACACACACACACACACACACACACACACACACACACACACACACACACACACATACACGCACACACACATAGTTTTGTCTTGTGGAAAAAATTCTTACGTGTAGATTGGTGTCATGCCCCGGCTACGACAAGAATTAAAGACAACTTTGACAACGTTTAGTGGCAAAAGTTTATTGTACAGTTCGTTTCAGTCAAAAGCAGACAAACACTTCATTTGCACCTTTTTCACAATTACATTGTAAATTTCTATCAGTGTGATGCACACAAGGACACTACGAGGAATGGCTAAAACACGACAGGTGAATTTTATGAATACCATCCTTTTTTGCTTTTTTTGTTTTTTTTGTCTTCATGAAGTACAATTTAATAGTTGTTGATGTGTCAACAGTGTTGTTCACTGCTTGCTACAATGATTATTTGCAGTTAGTGCCTTTTCATAAACATGATAAAGGTGATAGAAGCCACCCATAAATATTGTATCATTATTTTCCAATCTCGAACACCTTATTTCCTCCCAACAATTCACTAGTTAGATCCAATCAACATGAATAAATCACTCACTTTTCCTGTTAAGAAAAAGAAAAAAGGCCGTAACTGTCATAACTTCAGTTCCC
The DNA here is from genome assembly GCF_059516105.1 of Syngnathus floridae. Classification (NCBI taxonomy): domain Eukaryota; kingdom Metazoa; phylum Chordata; class Actinopteri; order Syngnathiformes; family Syngnathidae; genus Syngnathus; species Syngnathus floridae. The sequence goes on along the minus strand of NC_142414.1, from coordinate 22,880,505 downwards.
AGACAGAATCAATCAGGGGCTTTCGCCAATTTGACTCTGTTGCAAACCAAAACAGCAGCACCTTGCAAGACGTGTAAACAGTTCCTTGTATGAATTAGTGTGGAGTCTTATCACGTCAATGGCATCGCTGTGTAAAGATTTTCATGCATTCCAGAGGACTATGACATTGTGTCCGTCCATGTTTATGATGAGGTAGCTACGAGACTTTTGTTCCACCTCATCCATTTCACTATTCATAACAGTCCCTCCATTTTTTTAAAGCCACAGTTTTAAAATCCAGTTTCAGTTAACATGAATTGTAACATACAGTACAGTTCTGATCCAGTCTGCAGTTAAGGAAATAAATGGTCTAGGCCACTATTTCACAATATACTGTTGTTGTCGCAATTACTTGCCGCAAAGTCTCTTCACACTACAAGGACCAAAAATAGCCCCTAAATGATTCTTCATTGTGTTATTTTGACGACAGGTCCCTGAGAAAGAGTTCTGCTTCTCAGCTTCAAATTGATCTGATTCATCAAAATCCACTTGTCCTCTGTGTTGAGATCAATATCAATTTTGTTTGAGGTTCGGTGGCAGATGTGTGTGTTGAAGAATGTTCACAAATTCTTCATAAATATGATCGTGTGCCCATGGCTCCCTGTGTGACAGCTCTTCTCCTGAACGCATGAATCCGCATTCAGATATATAAACTACACAGTATATATGTATTTGTGTATGTTCCAGTGTGTTGTGTGTGCTTCCAGCGCGGTGCATGGCTTCCATCCCTATATGAACCATCAGTAGAGTCAGATAGGAATAAAAAGCCATAAAGCGAACTGGGCATTGGGGAGACTGGGTTGTATGGGCAAGCAGACACATGCACACATAGAAACGGACTATGAATAAATATGAGATGTTGTTTAAAGCGTGACACCCACTTTGTACATTGGATTTACTTAGCATCGTAGGATGTATTTCCTTGAGCTGTTGAAAATTATATATTTGTATATCTATAGTATATCTCAATCAAACTGCTGTGTTGGTCGATTATTTTAGTTTTTTACAGCCCAAATGCGTAGGTAGAGTTAGGGACAAAATATTACCATGAATGGAAAAAAGGTAAGAGAACAATGACAATTACTAGGATTTTGATTTACAAAGTACTGTTATTATTATTATTATTTTGATAATAAAATAGCTTTCTCTCAAGCGTAAAATAAAACATTATGTCATAATGGGCAAATCAGAATCAATCTAAACAAAATTGTCTCATATTTGACCAAAGTGAGCAGTACTTGACTAGTGGGTTCCACTCGAGCACGTTGCAAACGAACCAACAAACGGACCCATTTAAAGTAATTCAACAAAAAGTTGCTTTAACAAGGATTTGTTTCCACTCTGCCACTTGTGACAACATTCTTAGCAGAGTGGGAGGTAAACTGGAAGAAAACAGACAGATTTGCGCTTCAGGTTAATGTTCTGTATGAGATAAAAACCTTTCTCAATTGTTGAATGCACTCATTTGCATTCAAGCCAATGAACTCATTGGCTATGCATTAAGTCAGGCTCTTGTGATTTTGTATTTACATTAATTAAAACTATGTCACCTTTAGTGTCAAGTAGATATAAATGGATATTGAGTTGTCATTCAAACGCCTCATTAATAAACTTCAGACAGACTATCCAAAGCTTCAAACCAAACTCAAAAGAGACACAGGATATTATAAAACATATTTACAATCTCTATAAAACCGTGTGAATAAAAATACCAACAAATACAATATAAAACTACCACTTCAGCAGGAGCTTCTGAGTGATGCATGTGACACCATAATGGGAAAAGAAGACGAGCATCCATGCACGGGAAGCCAGGTGGTCCATCCTCCGGTTTGGTTCTGACAAGTCCCAGCGAGTCCACGTCACTCCATGCTGCTGCAGTGAGACACTTGCCCTGTCCTCTGGTCTGCTCCAAAGAGATGCTGTTGCTGCCGCTGCTGCTGTTGCTGCTGCTGCTTCAGCCGCCGGTGGATGTGTGCCTTTGACTGCCCCTTTACGCAGATAGAGAGAAAAAGAGAGAGGGTGAGAGAGAGCCAGAGAGAGAGCAAGAGTGAGAGAGAGAGGGGGGTGTGAGAGAGAAAGAAAGGGGGGAATGGGGTTACAAAAGAATGAGGAGGGGGCCAACTAAAGGAGAGAGTAGATCATACCTGTGCAGGAAACCTACCTCACCGTGTGTGTGTGTGTGTGCGCGTGCATTTGTGTGTGTGTGCGTGTGTGTGTGTGTGTGTGCGCGCGTGTGTGTGTCAGACAAGGGATGCGAAGTGGGGGAGGGGATAGGGAGGAGAGGGCGCTCATGTCGCCTCACCGTGTTAATAAAAGCTGGCTAGAGGGGCTGAATAGGGATCTTTTCTGTCTCATTCAAATAACACTAGAAAGCACTTTCATTCTGCTGATGAGAGAGAATGTGTGTTTGGCCATTTGGCCATGGTGTGTGCGTGTGTGCATTTGCATCTCCATGTGTTTGCCCTCCCTTGCCTCTGCCACTGTCTGTTTAGCTGGCATTTACACTGCTTACAGACAAACAGGCAACCTGGTTGGACAGCCTGACAGAGGGCCAATAAACAGCACAAAAGTCAAGCGAAAGGGCAAAGAAGAAGTGAAAGGCAGAGTGTGGATGCCCAGAGAGGATGGAGGTATGATGGGAAAGATAAAAAGAGGTTAAAGACAGAGAGAAAGAGAGAGAGAGAGAGTAGTCAGAGTATTGAGGTGAACGACTTGAGAGGCATGAAGTGGAAATAGTCTACAACCTCCTCCTCTCCCTCCTCCAATCGCTCTCAGGGGCTCCGCCGGAGTTGCATTCCAACGCGTCGCTCTCAATCCCCGTAACTCCCAGCAACAGTTCCTTGATGTGATCCCACGTCATGCCGGGCAGGAGAAGGCGGGGCGGCTGGGGATGAGAGAGGGGCAGAGGGAGACGGAAATGGTAAGATAGACAAGACAAAGGTAAAGGTGGATGCAGAGAAGGAAGGGGAGCAAAAAGGGAAAATGGAAGAGGAGAGGCAAGGGAGGGATGAAAATGAATGACCCCCTCTTGCCAGTCACCCGAACTCCTCCTAGCCTTTTTTCTAAATATTAAAGGAACTCATTCAGGATTATTTTTCCTCTGGAATCTGCTGATTTATTCTAGTCAGCGTGCTTGAATAAAGTTGAAAGATTCAACACGAGTCACCGATTCGATTGACTTTGGTGCAGGCAGCGTGAGTTCAGTTCCCATTGTGAATGGCTGTCATGTCTTTATGTGTCCTGTGATTGACCGGCGACCAGTCCAGGATGTCGTCCCCCTATTTTCCAAAATCAGCTGAGATAGGCCCCAGCTCCCCATGACAGCAAGTCAACAATGTAAGTAGCATGGAAAATGAATGGAATGTTGCCAAAGACATCATGTCCATATACTCTGCAAAATAAATGATTGCTGGAAACTTTTGACCCCGAGCTATGTGGTTCAAAGTGCACCTGTAACTCTACTTGAGAAATGACCTTAAGAAAAATTGTGTGTGTGTGTGTGTGGGGGGGGATTATCCCCACTGTGTTACTCTTTGACAAAAAACATGCACCAGCCTAACCATGCAATTTTATGATGTTAAATGAATGTTGAACAAGTTAATTTGCGCAAGATTGTGGTTACGTACATGTTTTGGCATAAGGGACCTCCCCCATGAGAATTTTTCTCACTTTCTGTAAAGAATCAATATTTGCCCCTCGCTAGAAAAAAAAACGACACTATTTATTCCATGTTTTGTATCAGGGAAAATGAAGAAAATCCCTGAACACAGACACCACAAGTGAGGAAAAACTAAAAATATTAATCACTTTGTTCAACTCCCAAAATATGAATATTATTTTTTCAGCTCGCATCACATTTGAGCCTTTTGAAGCAAGTGTGAAACACGCACACGCCCCCACATTCACACACGAACGCATACACACGTTTTGTGCTCTCAGTCGGCAGCCCAGCATGTCTTCGTCTTCTCTGGCGCCGTGCTCACGCAGGCAGGTTGAAAACCATGGAGAAGCCAGTTGGGAAAAGGAGCAGGAGGTCGGGCGCATTTAACATTGGGACAGTTTAACTTGAAATATATTTAAATCACAAGCCACGTTGGTTGTCTTTTTGCTCATTAAAACTGTTACCTTCGGCTTTTTTTCAGCTTGGCCAATAGCGACATGGCCTACTACTGCAAACAAAGGATGAACTATACAGTTAACACAGATTAATTATACCTTCTGCCAACAAGTCAAAGCACATTCATTTGTTCTACCCTTCGCTAAATGCCGTTGGCATACATAGAGGAACAAGGATCCATGATTTGTAGTAAATAATGATTTTCAGATCAACGGAGAGAAATCTGACAATTTCCCACGGCACACATGATGGTCCAACAAAGTAGTGTGGTGGTGATACTGATCAAAAAGTCCTAATTCTTGGGTATTTACTTATGCGACAAAGAGGAAATGGTTGAACTATGACGTTTAAATGCTCACACAGTAGATGTTCAGAATGTCCAGTTGGAGCTGTCTCAGTGGTTGTTCAGCAATCACATGTATGGCAATTGATTTACATGTAAAGACCGTGTGGACAAATTGAAAAGGATATGACTAAAAGTCAGTTTAGTATTTCTCCTTTCACATCCTTTTCATTGACAAGTATGTCAATCAGTTTGTATGAGATGTGAAAAAGACCGCTGACTGTCAATCAGTCTGTGCCTAAAACACAGTTCAAACTGGGAGAGCCACAGTGGCTGGCAGATATTCAATTGAAGACCCAGTGTGCTCTAAGGGACACTGCATTAACTGTCGTGGAGAATGAATAGTGAGGAGGTGAAACATGCTGTTGAGTGCACACCATTCCTTTAGCGTGTCTTTTGTTACAATGACAAGCTGGACTCTTTCAATACGTCATTAAGCAAAGAGCAGGGAAAATTAGACAATTTCATTTCCCCCAGTAAGAATTATTTTTAATGTCAAACACTTACATTGTGTTGGTATTTCAGCTACTGTTTTACGACCCGACAAGCAAAATTGAAAACTGTCCAATTCACAAGTGATCCAGCACTCTTTTGGGTTCCTCATCCATCCATAAGCGATTTTGCATAATTTTGCACTAACATAAGCAGAAAATGCCTCATTAAAAAAAAAAAAAGAACGTGTCTCTTATACAACTTGAAATTAATAATGCGTGTTTAGCCGTTTGATAAACAGGCTGTACTTGTACAGAACTCTTTTACCTTTGGTACTCAAAGCACTAGACTCTGCTTCCTCATTCACCAACTGATGATATACCATCAGGAGCAACTGGGGATTCGGTGTCTTGCATTTTCGTGCTGCTTGTGGAATGAGCGCATTTGTGGTTTATTTTGTGCAGCTAAGGTTTTCAAAGCATTTAGCAACCTTTTGCGTCGCACCTCATTGGGGTCACAGGTGAGCTTGAGCGAGGTGAATGAGCAAGTCTTGGCCAAAGGCAGGGGAAATATACAACCATTAACACTTAGATTCAAATTTTGAAACTTGAACTTAACATGTTGGAGGAAATCCACGGAAGCAAGAAATGAAAATGTAAAGCGAACAAAGTTGTCTGAACATTAGACCTGTAGAAAGTCACTATTGACGTTAAGACTCTCATGCAAATTTGATGAATTTGATCGCGGTGCAGACAGATTCTCAGAACTGCAGACAAGAGTAAAATGTAGATTCAAATCGTTGAATGCATTATTATTATATGTTTTACATTAAAAAAAAAAAAGACCCCTTTGGCTGTGACACAGCAATGGGGGGGGGGGGGGGCAACGTGAATAACTACAAAGACTCCCTTGCTCACAATATCTTTGTTCCCTGGCAGATATCTTTGCTCATCTTAGTAGTTTTCTGTATAATGCTCACTTTTTATATTTGTCAGGAAAGTGACAGCATCAATAATACACACCAAACACATGCAGAACATTTGTCACTCAAAACACTATAATTTCTAATTCATCTCCTGGGAAACCTTGACTAGCCACCATTTGCCACACTGCCAGCCATACATCAGCCAGAAATAAAATACACACTCCATCACTCTATTTTGTTTTTGGATATCATATAAGAATATGTATGATTGTGGAGCTATATTTTTCAGCAGAGAGAAAAAAAAAAAGCATACCAATAGATGGCTGGTTTGTTTTGTGAATATTATCTCAAATGAAACATAATTTGGAAACAACTAATGTTTTAATTTCTCCGTTTCTGCAAATTGTATAATATAACATTATGATGTAAGCAAGTCCCAAACTAATACATTTACATGCCTGTGTTCCATTATGTGCTTAACAACAGATCCCAGTGCTGTCAGCATTGGAACATTTTGAAATAGCACAAGGACAAAAAGGGTTGACATCTCTGGCTGATTGTGATGTGATTACACACACAAAATATTACGAGACAGAGAGAGTAGGTTGTGACAAATTGGCAAGGAAAAATAAAACAGCATGTAATGAATGGTGCGAGACACAACAGAACACAAGCGAAAAGGCTGTAATAAAAAATGTGCAATACAAACAAGGCCTTGGCAATATTCCCACTCTATCTGCCTGTCAGTGGGACTTCATTGATATTCAGGCAGAGCGCTCCTTCGAACAGCACATATCAAAAGGCAGTGTTATGATCAATAAACATGCCAAGGGAATTAAAACGCCTTTTTTTTCTTTGATAGCATTGGTCATCTGCCCAAAAACTGTTTAGAAAGGGGATCTAGCTCTCGAGCTCATAGGTTGTGAGTAACTGAGTTGGGTTACACCAGAGCAGAAAATCTGATTTTTAAATTTGTGGCTCTGCTGAGCCTCTTGATCCTTCTTTGCTCAACTCTGATGAATGAGGAATTCATAGCCTCTCTGTATTTTAATTTTACGCAATTGTGGCTAATTCAAAGCGGTGATAATAACTGCCAACGCTGCCGCTTGTGAACACAACTTTCGTTTAAGACAAGTTACATTTTGGCAAAACTACTTGTGTTTCCGTGTTTTGGGAAGCTGTGTGACACCCAAGTCGAACGAGAGAGTGCACGGAAATGAAGATAGAAAAAGATGCAAAGAGTGGAGCTCAAGCTGGGTAGGTCAGTGATAAAACAGGAAGCTGTAATTCCACATTTTGTAACATTTAATCATTAATAGTTTTTATTTGCGCAAGCTTTCACAGACACTTTGCAGGTGAGTCATGAAAGAAATTAAAAACATTCGGTACTTTTCAGATGTGCATCACGCTGCATAAAGATCTTTCGATGGCCAAACGTCCTTAGTGACCGCTGAAGGCTCATCACACTTCCATTTGCACTGGAGCCAAATGCTGTTGCAATTACTATCAGTCACGGCAAACGCAAGTGGAACAATCAGAGTGATGAGAATCAGTCTGCAACTCCTTGACACGCACACCCACACCCACACGCACCCACCCACACACACACACACACACACACACACACACACACACGCACACTGAGAGAGACTAGAGGTAATCGTTAAAACTTGGCTCAGCAGCACCACTCGGCCACCTGCTGCCATCTTCATAGCTTTGCTTCTGGCACTGGCATAGCCGTACCTGGGACACTAGACATTAATTCAGCTTAATTATCTCATTGTTTAATTGTCTGTGAGCAACCTAATGATCTTATCATACTGAAGTGCGATCAACACCTGGTTGTGACAAACTCAAATACTTTCTTAAGTGGACGTGAAATGGGTCAAAGCTGTAGTCCTCTCTTGCTGAGACCACCTCGCCCCCACGGGTTATTTTTAATGCACCGAGGACAAGCCTGACCTGAATTTTCACGCAATGAATTATCGACGCACGTTCAGAGTTAAATATAACATACACACACGAATGAAGTAGACACGAGTGGTCAGAGTGGACAATCTACATTTGCCACACTAGCAACTGCCTGCAAATGTATCGGTCCACTTGTGTGTGGGTTTTTTTTTTTTTTTGCATGTTGGAGGAAGCTGGAATATCTGGTGAAACCCCACACAAGCACAGTGAGAACATGCAAATTCTATACAAGACAGCCAGAGCCGAGATTCAAACCCAGAATCTGTTGACTTTAAGGCTTGTAAGAACACCAAAGGTCATCCCACAATATAAACGTAAAAGTCAAACTGCATCAGTTAGAACTAGAAGCAACATGAGCAGGAAAAACAGCAGAGAAAATCCTTGGTAGGGGTAAAAGCGAAGCGTTTCCATATGAAAATCTTAGATTTCTACTCAATCCTGTTGTGAGAGCAAGCTTAGTGCACGATAGCCCGTGTGGATGGAGCGCATGTGGCTAGGCAGGGATGGCATTTTCAGGGTTATTGGGTGGACTGATGCCCACTCTTTGTCTTCCAAATCCAGGGGGAATCCGCTGGCCATTGTGGCCCCCAGCTTGTTTCTAGCCAGAAAGCTGAGAGAGGGGATTTCAGCTCCACAGACCCGATGACTACAATTTTTTTTTTTTTTAATTGTTCTCTCACTTTATCCCATGTGTCTATGCTGTCTGTCTCTATATGCTTTGTCAGCCCCATAGTGCAGTAACCAAGTTAAAGCAGTGCAGGGGCTTGTGCCTGCTGTGGAGTATGTGCCGCAGCTCATTATAGCTGATGTGAGCACTTTACATTTTCACCTTTTGTCTCGGTTAATGGGCGTAAAAAGCTTGGCTTTTTGGAGACAATGCTATTTTTGTTGAGTCTAAAATCCATACTTATCCTCGTTTTAGCCACACAGCAGCTCCCTTCAAATCAACAGCGTGGAGAAGCCCCTGAAACAGCATGTCGACTGTCAGACATTAGTCAAGTTCAGCTGAAACCGCCTCTAATGAGATTCCTTCAGGTGGGTTGGCAGTGCCTCGGGGCAGAGGGATGCACATATTTCCGGTGTCTGGAAAGTGCTCCAAAAATAGATTTAGCTCACAATGAGCTTTAAATTGTCTCCCTCTACAAGTTCAAGGAGATGACACCTCCACATAATATAGTGGTATTATTTTTATGTGGCAACATTGCGGAACATAAAACTCAAACAATTTTAGAAGTCACACTTTCATCCTGGAGAAAATTGCTCAGTGTGCAAGGGACCATTTATAGCCCACATTATTTGCAATGAGAATCTTTGCAGTCTCTATTGCCATAGAAACAAACAAAGCCATATACCGTTAGGGAATATAATTATGAATGTAATGATTTGAGCAGACAAAAAACATGAACGTGTATTTTCATAGAACGAAATCAAAACTGGGTGGCAAAATCAAATAATTAAATGATTTCAACGTAAAAAAAAATATTTAAATGTAAAATGTAATGTTTTATGACCCTGAATAATGTGGAACCAATTATTGACATTTAATAAAGACTTCTAACAAGAAACAAAACATGTTCTCTCTTAACACAGACATTCTGAGTCACCCTAAACATTTTAACATAATTTGCATTTACTCTTGCATGAAATCTTTTTACTTTATTATAGATTCATTTTTTACCTGAAACACTTCCTAGGTGTCTTACTGACATGTCTGTGGTATGCTCTTATCAAAATGCCCCAGGAATAAAGAATTCTAGACATTTTGCAACAGCTTTCTTGCCATTGTAAAATTTTTGCGGGTGGAGCCGTCTCCATGTCAGCCCCCTAACCACCCCTTGTTCTGCTTGCGCATTCCTGCTATTGTTTGGCCGTCTCCTCTTCGTAGAGAATGTTCACTGATCATTGCCTACAGTGTGGAAAAACAATTTTTAATTCGTGTGGATGAGGAGCATGAAAATGGCACCAAACACAAGTGACCACCCACTCCACCACCACCTCCTCCTTGATGTCACATAGAAATCAAGCAAGCACACTAAAATTGAGGACCGGCTCATTGCATTATCATATGTAGCACCGAAATACACTTGGCACTTCATGTAGCGGAATGGCGCATGACACTGCCATCAAAAAAATACACCGTGCACCCATGTATGCAACTTCACATACCAAATAATACGCATTAAGCTAATGCAACAATTTGGTTAAATTGTACTGCAACCATAACTAAACGTTGAAGGCAAGGCTCTGAATAAGTAATAGCAGGACAAATTTGTTCGTAAAGTAGAAAAACATTTCTGGGTCAACAACCATAGTTGGGAACTATGAACAGACACGCTGACACATTAAAGTGCTAGGAAGCACCATTTGTTTCCTGTCTCACACTGGGCCGTGCCGTCCCTGTGCTCCATTTTCTGTCTCTTTGTGCCCTGGACTGTATCTTGGAGGGGGGATGTAGGTTGGAGAAGAGATGAGCGGCGAGGCATGCTCTCCTTTACAGAGACGTGTATCATGAATCAGTGGCAAATCACATACACAGCGTAGGGATAAATGACTCAAATTATCCGTAATGAAAACAACTGAAATGCCATTGGCTCATACACGGATATCACGACTTCACGAAAACCTGAAAAGACTTTGTGGTACATGATGAATCTTTTAATGCCTCTGGAAAAGCGATGATTAAGCATCTGCCTCTGAAGACAGTTTCAAGGCTTAGTTTCATGCTGAGATGCAAAATATTCAAGAACTGTGAAAAATTAATCAAACCAAACGCGGTAGTTGAAGCACAGAGGAGGCGAGGGCAGATGTTCGGGGGGAGTGGGAAGAAGACAGAGAAATAGCACAGAAAGCGTAACCGTCCAAAGTCAAATCCTTTTTAAGTCACACAGCTTTGAGTTTCCGTGAGATGTTTATCATTTTGGGATTTCAGTTCAGTGAGCATCCGAAGGATCAACTCAAAATGTGTGTTTTGATCCGACTTTTTTTGTGATACCATCATAGAAGATATGGATACGAGGAAAACCATGATGATGACCATAAAGCCAAAAGCTGGTGCCCTGAACATGTGTCTGAATTGCTATAAGCACAAGATGACAATGTGACGATGATAATGTGAAGAAACTGACATATAAGTATGAAGAGGTTCAAACATAGAGCACCTCTGCACCTTTAGTAGCTCAGCATTGGTCGTGTAGAATCAAAAGTAAGTGTGATTACAATTGTCAGTTGAAGCTATAGGAAAATGTAAACATTGTGAGGGAAGGCATCCAGCAGCAAAGTTTGATGTAATTGGTATTCACATGATTAAATGGAGCCCCCTCACATCATCCTCTGCCAACTATCGCCTATCTGTGTATTTTAGCTCTTGTTTGTTATGCCTCCCATCTGAAGACAATCACTTGCTGCTGATTGACCAGGACAGCATCGTCAGCATAGAGCTTTTCTAACTTTTTCCACTATATGGAAGTCATCCAAAGCATCCTCACTAAAAGGGCAGGTATGAATTGATTGGGGCAATATTTTGTCCTGTGTTAATCAAATTCAGCTCAGCATTTGGTGTCTTTTTTAGAACATGACTGGCCGTCACAACAGCTTTCACATAGACATGAAGAGATCTGCAGAAACTGGGAAACTGCAAAAGTAATCACATCAGAAACAAATGAGTTCTAAAGAGTGGGAGCTTCATTTTGAAAGCTTCTCCACCCGATCAGCTGTTTTTAGGCACTCACACAAGGAAGTGGTGACAGCTCTAACAAAGACTGGAGTGACAGTCGAAGGTGTCAGCAAGGTAAGAGATTTCTCTCTTCACTGGAGAAAACAATGTCTGAAAAAAAGGAAAAGAAACTTAAAAATTACTTTTAAATAGAAGACAAGATGAATGCTATAGCACAAGCAATACCAATGTAATAATATCATGATAATTGTTTTGCCCCACATTCAATCAACTCCTCATTTTCAATCAGTCCGACAAGCAAAACCTGATTTGAAGCCTAATCTTGTACAAAGACAAATCAAGTGTCACTCATACCCTCAACGTTATACCAGAACAAGATCAATGAACAAAAGCTCCTAAACTTATTCATACTTTGGGGGCACACTGGTGCAATTTGTATTGGTTCTAACCTTACTATTTGTTGCCAACCAGTACAGATTACATCATAATTAAAAATTTATTTTGTGGACTCCTGGCGTCCATAAAAGTTTTCCATAGATGCGACCAAAAATATTACAACCTGTTGCTGCTGCATGACTGACAAAAAAAAAAAAAAAAAAAAACTTTAGGAAATCCCCTTGAGAAGAACAGACTTTTTGCGCTCATGATACATGCTTAGTGGGACATTTCCGTCGGATATTGCTTGCACGCACGCACGCACGCACGCACGCACGAGGAGTTGATGTGATAGGAAAGGCTTTTTTAAAACAATTGATGGAAACACTACAGTGTTGCTTCAAGAAGACAAACTACTGTGTCTCCTCAGCTATGGAACAGAACTGGTGCTAAATAAATTTGATTTGAGTCAACACCTCACATGGAGCAGTTTGCTAGCTTTGCCACCAATAAAAACAAAAGGCCAAAGAATTAAGAGTCAGAAAGATTGCATTCCCAGAAAAGTATTTTAGCATTTCGTCAATATTTTATTTGCTATACACAGTGTTGTAATTCATGTCATTCTCTAGACGTGCATGTGCAAATACTTGCGTGATCAAACACATATTTTGAAATAAATAGCAAGAGCAAAATACTACAGTGTTTACAATTCTGATGTACTGGATTTAGTTGGACACCCCTGGCTTGGAGTATATAAAAGGATGGGGATAAATAAATGGTGGGTAATGTGCACCGTGTAATGTGCGAGAGTGAGGGAGAGAGATCCCGCATGAGCCGAGTGGAGCGAGGGATGCATGGCTGAGCAATTCTTGTCCGGTTGGCTGCTTGTGTAAGTGTGTACGGTAGGGGGTCCCCGTGAGAGCTTTGATCATTACCGAGTGTGACAGAGGAGTTCTGACAGAGAGGTAACACCCACCACCCCGCCCTAACCTAACCTGAAACACGCACACACACATGCATCAGATACAACATTGCCATGACCGCTTGTATCACCGCTTTACACGGCAGATGCAGAAATATGGCAGAGGGTTCATCCAATTTTTTTTTTCTTTTTTTACCTGGAGGGTGGAACTAAACAATGTTCCTATTGGCTACAACAAAAGTAAAAATGTCTTTCTTCTGGTACTTCCAAACGAAATAACTGAAAAAAAGATCCTCACGCAGGGAAAAATACAATCGCTTAGAATGAAGAAGGAATCTTTTCTGGAATGCACTGACCAAAAATTTGACCAGCTGTGGATCCTGTGAAAGGTTGTTTGAGGGTGGAGACTATCCCTGTTGCAGTTTGGTCTGAGCTGGGCAGAAACTGCTCAAGTATCAACTTCACAAGACTATGCAGATGGTCTGCCCTATTTGCCACCGATGCAAATAGACTGCAACGGAAAATACTTGCTTCCCCCAAAGTGTAATTTAATTCAGTTCAAGCCTTTTACTCAAACCTGAATGAGGGCACTGTGGTCACCTTGGGAGCCGCATTTTATGACCGATTCGTGACTCACTGTTATAAATCTGAATAACAGTAATAAAAAGTAGTGTTTCAAAACATGTGCAAATAACTGCATATCACATTTCAAAATGAGAACCGTATTGAGGATGAACACAATAACAACTGCAAATAAATACCATCTTGGCACAGATCATGCAAATGAATGCTCCTTTGGTGACGATATAACTCAACGCACCAAAGTAACCTACACTAACACAGTATTTAAGTCATAATTACAGAAAATATTTGCTTGAAAAATAGGCACGGCGCTCCTCTGGGGCAAGGAGGTTCAATAGTCCCGTCAGTCATCTGGGCAGTATAAATATAAGTAAAGATGCTCTCAACTCAATTTACTCACAAACACTCTTGAGATCTGAGCCTGTTCAAATGAAAATAAAGCTGCGATATAGAAAGCTACGACTTATGCTGTTGCATAAATGACGACAGGTTCAATGCAGCATTAAGGAAGAGCATTTAATTATTCACTATTGCTGGCACGGATAGGAGATGAACAATGACTTGAAGAAAAATAATTTGTCATAATTGCATCATTTCCAGACAATGATAGTGAAATTGGATCATTTCCCAAGGCACCCTTGATGCTGTCTCATGACACACCCGTCTCACACAGCTGCTTGGTTGGGAATCATTGGGCTATAAGCTCCTTGCAAATAGTTCAACCTTTTTATTGTCATACAACAGGTTGAGGGTTATCAAGTGGTTAGAATCTAAATGAAGCCATACACAGGGATTCTAATACATTACACACAATTTACATCTAATGAATAAATTCTTAGCCTCCACATTCCAAATTAGAGAGCCAAAATTACAGTCTACACAAGAGCAAAGCCTAAATGAGCTTGTTGCGGGTTATAATTTGGTATTTTATTACACAGATGTTAACCTCTGACACTGCTCGATATTCACTGCCCCTGAAAATGACAGACCCGTGACCCCCACTGGCAATCAAATCATCCATCTCTGAAAATTTCAGCACGCACACACTCTGGGCCCAATAATGGAACATTAATTTCCCAATTTATTTTGTCTCTGCTTTCCAGCCTGACAGTCCTTCAGGTGTTTTCATTGTGGTTCGCTTTTCAGACAGCCTGTGAACTAGTAATTAGTTTCTCCTGGCTGTCTGTCTCACAGTCTCTGTGTGTGTGTATACGTGTGCCACATCCAGCCAGAAATCAATTTCAGGCAGCGATCTATCAGCTTTTGTAGCAAGCGATCCAATCATCAAATAATGCATCTGATATCACGCTGCCAAGGTGGTCTGTTCGGGGAATGATTCACTCTTGCTTTGCCTTATTCACGTTCTCGTGAACGCTCTCATTGTATTACACGCACAGTCGCACACACACCAAATTGTGGTGATGGATCGTATTTGGAAACACGACTAACTCAATGTCATCACAGGAGGGGGGGGAAAATCTTTGCAGTTTTCCTCCTCTGTTCGATATCATCAATCTGAGATGTTCATGCTTTGTTTTTCTTTCATTGGCTTTTCTACATCAGCCACAACCGATTCTACAGTTCGTAATTAACTTTTTGTCTAGGTGTCACTGTGTCTTGATGGATTTTGCAATCTTCCAGCCATTTAACACCGTTTATAAATACGAGCATTTCAATTAACTGCATGTGACCATCTGTAGCTAACACCAAAGTGCGATGCTTTCCTAAACCTTAGGTGAACTAGATTTTCCCCTTGGAAATATAAATAAACAGTTGCTGTGTTACACTGTTGCCATCATAAAACCTTGCTGTGCAGGCAATGTTTTGTCAATCTTATAAATGCGCAAAAAAATGTTGATAATTAGATGATAGATTTTCTGCTCTGCAATTGGCATCATCTTCGCAGACACTGGTTTTTACCCAGTTCACTTGTGTGTGCGTGTGGCTAAGAGCTGGTCATGTTTGTCCTCTTGAGACTTGGAGGACCACACACCTGCTGTTCGGCATTGTGTCAGTATTTCCATGTAAATGCACGGGTTTGTGTAACCAGGAGCAACTGTGTGTTTGTGTGTTTACCAGCTGCATTCACTAAGAGTATGAGTGTGTTGGCTGAATGCAGCATGTGTGTATGTGTGTGTGTGTTTGTGAGTGTGTGATTGTGTCCGTGTGAAACATTGATGTCATAATGTACAGCCTCTCCCATGGAGTGATATTGTCATGGTTACCACAAGAAGACAGGGGGGTGCAAAAAAATCGATATAAACATCAGTTTTAGACACGCGCACGCACGCACACACACATACGCACACACACTCTTTTTTCTCACTTGCAATTATCAGTGAGCCCAATATCAGGCAATCAATAGACACGCTCATGCTCCAAGTGACCCACCTGCCGCAAACACAACACATCTTCACATGCACCTCCAGACTCATCTTTCTGTTCCGGTAAGTTGTCATTGACCCATTTCCACACATTGTTCCCTCGCTTGGTTTGCTGGACGTCTCCCGCTCTCCTTCAGGAGAAAGGTCAGCTCTCACCGGGAGACAAACCAGCCTGTTAGAGACAGAATGGGCGGGAGTCATAGCCAAGTCTATTTGCATTTACTCATTTTAAAACTTCTTTCACTTGAACTGGATCATACACACTTCTAACCCTCCAAACTCAAAAATTGTACAACAGCTGTAACATGAACTATCGAGTGCACTTTTACCATTCAAATGAAAAATTATTTTGAACGGTACACGGCACACTGTTGAAAAATTAATACGAGGAAATTTTTTGTTCACAAATGAACAACAACAAAGTACTTTTTTAGTCTAGAAAATGACATAAATGGTCCAAACTGGCATGGGGATCTCTTTTTATTTACAATGTATGGGTATAAACAACACCTCCCGCCCTCCCTGTGTGGAGTTTGCATGTTCTCCCCGGGCCCGTGTGGGTTTTCTCCGGGCACTCCGGTTTCCTCCCACATCCTAAAAACATGCTTGGTAGGCAGATTGAGCACTCCAAATTGTCCCTAGGTGTGAGTGCGAATGGTTGTCCATCTCTGTGTGCCCTGCGATTGGCTAGAAACCAGTTGAGAGTGTCCCCCGCCTCCTGCCCGATGACTGCTGGGATAGGCTCTAGCACGCCCGCGACCCCCGTGGGGACAAGCGGGATAGAGGATGGATGGATGGATGGATGGATGGATGGATGGATGGATGGATGGATATAAACAAGTGCTAGGCCTATGTGAATGCAAGCTGTGGCACATGTACTTTTCTTGTTTTTGGAAAGTCTTCCGTTCACAAGGAGCAATGCGGCATGCAGTGCTGAAACCTTGCCGTCTTTAGGTTGTTAATCGTTACCTATGGGTGTGTTAACGTTAGCGGCAGTTCATTAACTATGTCTTAATTAACTGTCACATTCAATTTGTTGTCGTTAACATGAAACAATGACCGTCACAAATGCAAAACAGTAAAATCGCAGTTTGTTCCATGTTTGTGTCTACATTACCTTGAATGATCCTAACATGCCACAAAACCAATCATGACTAACAGCATCTCAGTTGTTCTTGTCTGTTGAGAATGAACTGGTGAAAGTGCTTCTAAAGGATGTCTACCATTTAGTGGTGAAAAGTGTTATCGCAACAAAATAAACCTGAGCAGATGTTTTAGGTATGTTGCCTATCCCTGACCTGACCTTGAGCCTCACCACAAAGGTACATATTTCCAGACAGAGTACAAAATTTGCATCTTCTTTTGTTGACATCGTAAATATGCTATTTAATAAGTAGGATACATACACTGTGCATTAACGCAGACATTGTGCATTAACACATCGTCTCACAATCCGATAATTAAATATGTGACATTATCAGTGTCAGTTGAGATATATAAAATACTTTTTCTATGATAATAGCTTTCAACACAGCAAGGCAGGAGAGGTGTTAGGTTGTAAACTTCACACCAGAATCCCGAGATTGCATAATACTTTTCCTTGTGATGAAAGTAGTGGTGCTTGTTTGAAGGGCGCCCTATGCAAGACCCCCTATTGGTGTCCATTCCCCACCAAGACCCACAAATGGATTGATGTGTGAGGTGATGGTCACCCTTCTTGGAATCACAGCCAGTAAACCAAACTTAAAATGGTCTTCATATTTTTGAATTTTGTCATCACTTCACATGATTCAGATGACTGACTCATATTGTATTAATTGCGCAAGAAGACTTTCAAGAATACTTTAATGTTGCCTGCAAAAGCTCGCAACAATTTTTACTTGACTCAAAACTATCAATAAAAAGCTACTAATAAAATGAAAGGGCAATGTATTGGTGTGATTATAAGGGTTTCCACAAAACAACAAAAAATGTAACTGCTGTAGCCCGACGCCTAGTCTGTAAACAAGCACAGTGCAGCTCAAGTTCTGACAAATAGATGTATTGGTTTTCTGTATGTTTAAAAAGTATCTCCCAGTCAGTATTGACAATAAACTTGAAATAAATGTGAAATAAGAATGAAGCCTCTGTCTTACAAGACTATTTACTAATTATACCTGACACTGCCGTCATCCAACGTTTATCTCAAATTTGTGCTCTGTCGTCAATCTCTTTCGAAGGTTGGGTCACTCATATTTTG